>NC_092333.1:20885000-21510000 GCF_046630445.1 Rutidosis leptorrhynchoides | reverse complement strand
CAGCATGACTTACTGTAATATAATCACATTGATCAAGTGTCATTATATTATACTAATTCATGCTTCAGTTGCCAACATTACTTCAAAATATTCCTATTTTAAACTTGAATGTTTCAGAATTTTGAAACTAAAATAGTTTCTTTTATGATGTAATACAAATAGCGCGAAGAGGTAAATGATTTCAAATAAGAAAAATTAAGAAAATATCTTCAGAAATATGGAGGATATTTATAATGAAAGATATGATGATATTTTAGAATTTCTAATATCAGAGGATGATGAAGAATATTGTCCGCAGGGGTTTAGAGTCAGGAGCAAGGTATTCGTTAATGACTTCAGCAGGTACTGAATCATTTGGATCCTTTGAAGTCAGGTTCAGTCTTTGTAATTTGTCCACAGCCTCCTTCCTACTTTGCTCAATCCATTTTCCAGTTCCAAAACTTTTATTTTTCTGCGCTTTGCCAACACACTTCATCATTATCATCCAGCTTTTACCGTTTAAAGTCGTTTATAGTTTTTGCTGCTTCATCAGCATTTTTGTTTTCCATTTTCGGAGAACCAATTCGTAGTTCGGAGTGTTTTTCAGAAACTTCACATTCAAATTAAGTCCAGAAGATAGACGTTATATATACACATATAACTGTTAGCGTAGACATCCTGCGAGATTTCAAAATACTGATTGCTAATTCCCAATGATTCGTATGGCAATTCTCATTACAAGATGCGAATGAGTAAATGATGGGGTTTCAATGAATAATTATAATGACTTTTTGGAGAGGCTAAAGTCAAAGGGTAATGAAGTTGTTGGTACATCTGCTAATAATGTGGTGGAATGTAAAAGGTTCCCTGGTAACGAAGGTGTATATCTCAAGGTTATAATAAGGTTAGTCTGACTGAAAAGTTGAAGTTGACTTGCTGGAGCTGTGACAAAACTGGCTACTTTGAATAGGAGTCGCAAAGTTATTTTTGCTAATAAATGCCAAAGAATCTGACGCGGATACGTTGTTTAAACTTTTACTTTGGTTTCAAGAGTTTTTCGGGTACATAACTGTGGGTAACATGTGGTTGGATCATCATCTCGATTGCTCATCATTCGAAGTGTCTTCAGAAATTTTCGAAGGGTTTGAACACAGATTGTAATCGTTAACATACATTTGATGTTCTAACACAGTTTTGAAGTCAAAATATAGCTTGTGAAAGATGTAAGGATCTAAGAGTGATGATTTTGGTCATATCTCAAGTTGAATTTTGAGATTTCAAAATCAGAATATGTAATTAAATTTTGAATGAGTATGGTTGTTTTGATTTCTATAAAAGAATGTATATTGTTGTGAAAGTATGGAGTATAATGGATGATTTGCTGAATCAGATTCGAAGAATGTAACATATTAATTGTGAATTTATATATCTCTCGGGTATTACCTACCTGTTAAAAAAAAAATTTCACAATTAATATTTTGTACAAAAGAATTTTATTACAGTCTTTATGAAAATATATATATGTATATTTTCTTCAGATGTAACATAGATTTAATGAGTTAATGTTAAATTAAACTCATTTGATTTACGGTTGAAACTAGAATTTAATAATCCCTAAAGGCTTTAAAAAGTACATAACTTTTACGCAGTATTTCTTTAATGACATTGAAATTATGAATCAATACTTCGTTATTTGTTGATGTATGATGTTCGGTTCGTGGAATTCTTGTGAATTTCGCAAAATACGAATGATGTTATCTGAAAAGTTTCGGGTACATCGATGATGAAAGTGTAAATTCAAATATATACTTGATTTATTATGAATTGGAATTTGTTGAATTGCGACAGAGATTGTAGTTAACGCTGGCTAAGTTGCGGTCGAAGGACGTACATTATTGCATATTTGTAATATGAATTAACTGAGTAGTTAAGATTCACACACAATAGCTTAGCACGGAAAGATTTATTTCGAAATATATATATATATATATATATATATATATATATATATATATATATATATATATATATATATATATATATATATATATATATATAATATACATATAATTTCTTCAGAGGGAATGAGTTATTTCTTCATAACTCGTTGATACAATATACACGTTATTGATTCGTAATGATATCCACAGTGATTCTTGAACTGACGGAGTTTGTGATGTTATCGGTGTTATTGATTCGGATGTTGACTGTACTGACGATGCTGGTAACGCTGACGGTACTGTTGATGCTGTTGGTAAAGCAAGTTTAGCTTGTTAATCACACACCATTTTTGTCAGGGTTTCTACTCTTCCTTCTATCATTTTGGTTCGCTTAACTGATTTATGGTTAGGGCTAGATTAGATAATCTCTAAGACTTTAGAGATTACATAATCGCCGCGGAATGTTTCTCCAATGAAGTTATGAATTAATACTTCGTCAGTTATTGTTGTTGGTACTCCTTGGTATCTATGGTGCTTATGACGTTGATGCTCGTGGGACAGATTGTGAAGTTGAGGTTTACGACGCGGTTGTGGTTGGAGGTGGTAATGGTACTGTTGGCGTTGATGATGGTGGTACTGGTTATGCTGCTAATGCTGCTGCTGATGCTGCTGCTGGAGTTTGTAATCTCTGCACCATATTCTCCAAAGCCACTACCCGAGCGCGAAGCTCGTTGACTTCTTCTATTACACCGGGGTGATTGTCGGTTCGGACGAGCGGATAAATAAAATCTAAAATTTGATGTAATATATAATCGTGACGAGATACTCTGGAAATGAGCGAGAAAATGGTGTTTCGAACAGGTTCGCCGGTAAGTGCTTCAGGTTCTTCGTCTAGAGGGCAATGTGGTGGATGGAAGGGATCACCTTCTTCTTGTCTCCAATGATTGAGGAGGCTACGAACCCATCCCCAATTCATCCAGAATAGGTGATGACTGATTGGTTGATCTATTCCGGTCACACTGCTTTCGGAGCTTGAATGGGATTCCATTTCGGAATCTGAGTGACTTGAACTGATGACGAATTCCATTTCGTACGATTGGATAAAGGATTTTTTTTTCGATATGAAATGATTTTGACTAACGGATGGTATTCTAATTACATGGAATATATATATATATATATATATATATATATATATATATATATATATATATATATATATATATATATATATATATATATATATATATATATATATATATATATATAGATCAAAAGATTTCGTAGATTACGGAGGACTTTGCGGGATATGTCAGGCAGAGTTTAAAGTAACAGATACGATAAGATATGATTTAGCAGATATGCTAAGATATGAATTTTTGTCTATACACTATTCATGCATTCAATGCAGAAAGACGTGTCTTAGACTAAAAATGATAAGCAGGTAATTTCCTGAGGATGATAAGTAGTTAATTTTTGACACAAAATGATAAGCAAAACTTTTGACATACAGACACGGTCGAAGTCCAGACTCACTAATGCATCCTATCGACTTATCAGTTAGACACATTAATGCAGACCTGGTTCGCTAAGACCACCGCTCTGATACCAACTGAAATGACCCGTTCATATACATTATAAACGATTCACAATAGTTGATTACATTGCGAGGTATTTGACCTCTATATGATACATTTTACAAACATTGCATTCGTTTTTAAAAGACAAAATTTCTTTACATCAAAAATTGACAGGCATGCATACCATTTCATAATATCCACTATCCAACTATAAATTGATTTAATAATAATCTTTGATGAACTCAATGACTCGAATGCAACGTTCTTCGAAATATGCTATGAAAGACTCCAAGTAATATCTTTAAAATGAGCAAATGCACAGCGGAAGATTTCTTTAACACCTGAGAAAAAACATGCTTTAAAGTGTCAACCAAAAGGTTGGTGAGTTCATTAGTTTATCATAATCATTTATTTCCATCATTTTAATAGACCACAAGAATTTCATTTCCAGTTCTCATAAATATACGTCCCATGCATAGAGACAAAAATAATCATTCATATGGTGAACACCTGGTAACCGACATTAACTAGATACATATAAGAATATCCCCTATCATTCCGGGATCCTCCTTCGGACATGATATAAATTTCGAAGTACTAAAGCATCCGGTACTTTGGATGGGTTTGTTAGGCCCAATAGATCTATCTTTAGGATTCGCGTCAATTAGGGTGTCTGTTCCCTAATTCTTAGATTACCAGACTTTAATAAAAAGGGGCATATTCGATTTCGATAATTCAACCATAGAATGTAGTTTCAATTACTTGTGTCTATTTCGTCAAACATTTATAAAAGTGCATGTATTCTTAGTCCCAAAAATATAAAGGGTAAAAAGGCAAATGAAACTCACGCATATAAATATTGTAAAACAGTTAATAAAGCATTTGCATGTATTCTCAGCCCAAAAATGTAAAGAGTAAAAGGGGATCAATGAAACTCACCATACTGTATTTCGTAGTAAAAATACATATAACGTCATTGAACAAGTGCAAGGTTGGCCTCGGATTCACGAACCTAAATTAATTATATATAATTATGTGTTGGTCAATATTTGTCTAACAAATTAGGCCAAGTCATAGTGTACCACAATCCTAATGCTCGAGACTAATATGCAAAAGTCAACAAAAGTAAATTTGACTCAAAATAATTTCCAAAAATCTATACATGATTAATATATAGTTTAAATATCATCGTTTTATATTTTTAAATATTTTTAAAAGATTTATTAGAGTAAATAATATAATTTATTTATTAATAAATAAAATTTTATATTAAATTTATATAATATAATATACTTTTATATATATTAAGTAATAAAATTTATAGGGTTCATTTAATATCATAAAGATAATATGATAGGTATTATTAAAGTAAGTTATTACACGTAGTAAAATATATTTGTATCACATATTTATTTGATAAAATAATATCTATAATGATAGTAAGTAAAAGTTGTATTATTTTGTAATAATAATTATTATTATAAAAATATCAATATTTATAATTACTAAGATGACATTATGATAAAACGATAATTCTAATTATGATAACTTTAATATTTACGATAATTTTTAATATTATCTTTAAAATAATAATTCTATTTAAAATAATAATAATAATGATATTTTATATTAACAATGACATTTCTATTAAAATGATAATTTTTGTTAAAATGATAGTTTTAATACTAACGATATTTTTAATAATAATAGTAATGATAAAAATAATAAGAACGATAATTTTATCTAAATCGATATCTTATAATATTTTAATTTCATCATAATACTCTTACTCATTATTTCCTAATCGTTTCGTTTAATAGCTTTTAATCGTCTTTTATATCGTGTTCATAATAATGATAATAATAGTAATTAAAATAATTAGGTGTTACAAATATTTGTTTTAATTACACTAATATTAATAATGATAGTTACTATAACATTTTTAACGATAATACTAATAATTATCTTAATGATAATATAGTAATAATAATAATAACAATGACAATATCCATTTTTAAATAATGATATATATATATTAATAATGATAATAATAATAATAATACTAATTCTAATAATAATAATAATAATAATAATAATAATAATAATAATAATAATAATAATAATAATAATAATAATAATAATAATAATAATAATTGGATAATAATAATAATAATGCTAATTATAACTTTAACGATAATAGCGATAGTAATAATAAAAAAAATAACAATTTTTAATGATAAATCCCTTTTATTGATAAAGATAATAATAATGATAATAATAAGATAAAACTCGAACGACGATAAAAACGACGATAATAATAATCATTTTTAATAAAAATATCGAAAATTCAATTGATTATAACTTCTAATCCGTTCATCGAAACCATTCGATATCTAAAGGAAAAGTCCTTAATTTTTCGCTAGCTTTCCAAAGACATACATATCTTATACCTTATCTCAACCGCAAGTGTAACTAATTCAATATTCAACCTAACCTGTCTAAGGGCAATATCAAAAGTACAAGCATGCATAATTCTAAATACTCGAGCACTAGTCAAGGATACACTATTAGTATGTAAAAGTTAAATTATGAGTGCTCACGTATCAATATTGAGATTCAATATTGCAGGAAAGGTACGTAGACACAACGGAAATGATAAACACTATATTGACCTCACGAGCATACCCATGAACCATACTCAATCACCTCCATAGCTATAACCCATAATTTTCTTAATCCTATCCTACTCAAAAAACAATTTCGAAATCACTCGGACAGCACTCCGTCGTAATATTTTATGTATACTAATAATATCTTGAAATAATACGGAGTAAATATATATATGTAAATCGATTGAGAGAGTTTAGAGAAAAATATTTTCAAGTTTCTATGAAATAATGAAACCTATTGAATTCTATTTATAATAGATTTTTGAATTATTAAAGTGAATTATTAAAGTATGAATTATTAAAGTGAATTATTAAAGTATGAATTATTAAAGTGAATTATTAAAGTATGAATTATTAAAGAATGAATTATTAAAGTGAATTATTAAAGTTAAAGTAAAGTAAAAATAAAGTAAAGGTAAAGTTTAAGTATAGTAAAAGTATAAAACTATGTACGTATAATACGCGTATAAATATATATAATATTAATTTAAATTGTTATATATATTTAATAAAATAAAATATAAATATCGTTATCTTTATCATACTAGTTAAGTAATGAGTTGTCAAAAGTGGTTCTAGATATTTATAAAAGTTATATATGTTTTAATAATAAAGTTCTTTTTAAACTGAAAACGTTTTTGTACGTTTGAAACTAAATAGATCAATCGAGTCTTTATGAGATTCAATCTTCCACTATCCTTTGTCTAGTTCTCAATGATTGACAATTTGTTCTTATTTATAAATCACTTTACCATTTTCCGAATATTGTTAAAATGGAAAGATTTCTCAAATCAACGTGGGCCTTTCAACAGAGACTTGTAATCATAATTCAATATATCTGATAATTCAATCATTTGATCTTATCTTCTAATACCATTGATAAATATTTTGAAACAGATACAATCATATAAAGTATTTAATCTAATATTTTGTTTACGTTTCAAGTTATAATATATATACACATATACATATATAATCATATTCGTTTAATGGTTCGTGAATCGTTGGAACATGGTCGAGGTTGAATGAATGTATGAACATAGTTTTAAATTCTTGCAATTTAACTTAACAAATATTGCTTATCGTGTCGGAAACATATAAAGATTAAAGTTTAAATTTGGTTGGAAATTTCCGGGTTGTCACAGGGATGGCAATTGATGTCCAATTCGTCTGATCTGATCCATTTAAATGGATATGGAAGAACTAAATGGAAGATAAATGGATATAGATATGGATGTGGATGATGTAAAAAAATTATTGAATCAGGTATGGATGACAATTTATCTTTCATGGATATACTTATTTATCACCCGAAATACATATATTCATTTAAATATATACATATATACTTAAATATATGCATATATATGTATGTATGTATGTATGTATGTATATATATATATATATATATATATATATATATATATATATATATATATATATATATTAAAATATCTTTATAAATATTTCCGAAAATATAAATTGTGACTATACAATTATGTGAATAGTAAATTCACAGATCTTACATATATTATACGTATTTGTTAAAAACATTTTGATGATTTCATTTAATAATAAAAATAATTTTTAGAAAAACTTAACATTCAACGGATAACCGATAACCCCGCTTAATCCAACGGATATGGATATGGATGGATGAATAATATTTTAATGAATATGAATATGGATATGGATTTTAAAAATCAAATGGGCATGGATATGAATATAGGCGCACCCGATCCATATCCGATCCATTGTCATCCCTAGTTAGACATTTAGACGTATAAATATTGATATCCTTTCAAAAAAATACACTCCATATTAAGTTCAAACGTCACTATTTGCACACTTCCAGCCATACAAAAACAATCACGCAAACATTATCCTTCTATCGCGCACGACTCCTTCCGAGGAGGCCCCGTTCAATCCGAATGTTCTGTCAGATCATGCTCTCAAGGTTTTGAAACTCATTCTATTAAAAGAAGCTCCCCCATTGGTTGGCTAGATTTCATTATAGGTCTGGAGCCATGACCTTCTATCTTTCCCAAGAGCTAATTCCGACATATCTCTGTTTGAATTGAAACTTCATTTGTTTATTGGAAAGAAGTCCGCTCTTCGATAATCTACTCGGCCTACTATTAAAGATAGTAGCGAAGCAGCTACTACAGACAAGACTTAGGGGTAGGTAGGCTCTTAAGTCGGCTAGAGACACCTTCGGAGGTGGAAGAGTTCAAGAAGTCAGTTGCGAACTGGCAAAACAACAACGGTTCTAATAAATGAATCCTAACAGGATGCATGTTCTCGTAATTCCCATCAAACGATAGGTGGTCTCATAAGTAATAGCGTTACTACTTTCAGATTGATTTTAGTTGATATATCGGTTGTAACATCCTGCGTTTTTCCGTTAAATTTATTTTTAACACCGTCTTTTTTTATAGATAATATCTTTCGTTATCTAAATTCGTATCTTTCGTTAACTAACGTTCTCAATATTTCTGTTATTCGATTATAACATCTCCCGTTTATTCTCGCGTATTTAAATTAATTCGTTTGGTTAATTCATGCACCCGCTTTCAAACTCGAGGGACCGAAGTTGCCAAGGGGCCAAACTAGTTGACTAGGTCAACTAGTCAACCCCACATCTTCCATTCATTCATACTTACACCTCCCTCATCTCTTTTTCCTCTCTAGCTCAAGAACACACTTTTTAACATCTTCAAAGAATCATCATCTAAATCATTTCAAGGGAGCAAACATCAAAATAAATTACATATTCGTGATCCTCTCTTCATCCTCTTCGATTTGGTACCAATTTCACTACTTGGGGTAAGGTTTCTAAAAACTCTAGATTTCTCAAATTCATTTTATAGACTTGAAATGGTGTTAGTTAGTGTCTATGGTTCAAGTCTAACATGAATATGTGTTTAGTTTGCTCGATTTATTGTTTTGAGTAACTAGCATGAACATTTGAAATGGGTGTGCTTAATCTTGAGTTTTGGATGATTAAATGTTGTTTAAATGTTAAAGTTCATGTATTAAATGTGTTACTAGCATCATTAGCTTCATTTTAATGTGTAGGTTGATTTAGAAAAGCTTCATTTACAAAATTGATGAATTCATGATTCTTGGTTAGGGTTTGATGAACTTTAAAATGAACTTTTGATGCATTGAATGATATGAAATGTTGTTAGTAAGTGTTTAGTTGTATTGTATGTTTAATTACCTTTGAAATGGCATATCGTATGTGTGACGATCGCTCCAAATCCATATGGACGAACACGTCATTCATCGATTTCATTGCGAGGTATTTGACCTCTATATGATACGTTTTGTAAATATTGCATTCTTTTAAAAAGGCACACCATAAATGAATATTTAAATCAAAGGTTTTCGACACCTGATGATTTCTACATATAGACAATCACCGTAAATAATAGTTTACAATAATACTTCCGTTGACAATGCAGTCAAAATAAGATACATGGTGATGATTGGGTGAATGCAACATTTCCTTGAAAAATATGCCATGTAAGACTCCATGCACATAGCTTGTCTAACATATAAGCAAACAGCAGAAGACTTCTAGGGAACCTGAGAATAAACATGCTAACAAGTGTCAACACAAAGGTTGGTGAGTTCATAGTTTTAATGTTTTGCATAATCTGTACATAAAGGTGGATCACAAGATTTCAGTTGTTTCAACCAGTAACGTTTATCAAAATATTCTACTAAATTGAGCACCCTGGTAACTAAACTTAACGTATATATAATTTATACCCTTTGTATAATCATCTTAATAATACACGCAAACCAACGTGTACGCTTCCCAAATAGCATACGTCCGTTAAAAGGTTAGTGCTCTAGCTTGGACGGGGATATCAAGCCCTATGGATCCATATACTGCTACTCGCGCCCACCAGTTCTTATAACTGGCAGTTACTAGTTACCAAAGCTAAGGGATTTTAGGTTCAAACTCAGTGTAGAATTAAGTATGTACTTGTATCCATTGCGTTTAAAATAAATTGCATGTATTCTCAGCCTAAAATATTTAAAGCATTTAAAAAGGGATCTATAAACTCACCTTAGCAGCACATAAAGTCGTTCACCGAAATGTGACCGAAACTTAGAATACCAAATAACCGTAGATCTCAACCTAGAGAACATATGTTGGTCAATAATTGTCTATCAAGCTAGGTCAGTTCATAGTGTATCACAATCCTAATGCTCGAGATCGACATACAAAAGTTATCCAAAGTCGTTTCAAAAAGTCATTTTTGACAGTTGTTTAACAAAATGAGACGTACCTTATATAAGGATTCATTTACTAGGTTGGTAATATTCAAAAATCCAATTTATCAATCACGTAAACAAGTTGGTTTAAATCTTAATTGTATATCTAAAAGCAATTTCAATTAACGTCAATCATAATTCAGTTGATCATATCTTTTAATCCGTTCATCGAAATTATTCGATATCTAAATTAAAGGTTATTGATTTTTCGCCAGCTTTCCAAAAACATGTATATCATATACCTTTTACGAGTAATATATGTATTTAATTCGTGATTCATTATAAACTGTTTAACGACGAAATTTAGCATACATGCATGCATAAATATATATACTCGAGCACTAGACATGGATACACAATTAATATATAAAAGATAAGATATGAATGCTCATGTATCAATATTGTGATTTAATATTGCAGGAAAGTATGTAGACGTAACATAGATGATAAACACTATGTTTGACTTGCGAATATTACCCATGAACATTACCCATAACCTCCATGGCAATAGCCCATAATTTCCTTAGCTCTAGCTTGCTCGAAAACTCGTTTTGAAATCATTTGGACATCACTCCGTCGTAATATTTTATGTATATTATTATTTTTGTATCGTAAAAATAATAATACTAATACTATTAATACTATTAATAATAAGATTAATAATAATAATCTTAATATTAATAATATATATATATATATATGTATATATATATATATAGAGAGAAAGAGAGAGAGAGAGAGTCGAGAGATAGATATATGAATGAATCAGAAACAGAAATCGCGAATTTATAGATGTGGCCAGCAAAAGGGTGCCATGCGATCGCATGGCTTCCCAATCCATTTCCCATGCGATCTCATGGGAAGGTATGACAGCTCACAAATGTTTTTGTCCTACGCTTGTCGACATAATTATTAATTATATTTATAATATATAATTTATATAATTAATTATATATTATATTAAATTCACGTGCATAGTTGACTTCTAATTTTTGTTCCGATAAGTCGTACGTCATCACGCGACTTATGTCCCGGTTCCGGTTTTTCGAACGTCATTTCGTACACTAAGAAAACTTGCATTTTACGTTTCGTGACACGTACCTTTGTTAAAATATAGTCTTAAATTATCAATAAACTATATCACTCAAAGTGTATCTTAAACTTTTGAGTGTTTTGGTCATTTACTTCTATAAATCATCGTCTCATAGTATATACATATACATATATACATTTTCATTTTGAAATAGTATTTTTACTGTAGCAAATAGTGATTTTCGAAAACACTGTAGCTTTTCGGGTACTGTAGCAATTCGAAAATACTGTAGCAAATTAGTGTTTTACTTTTTACTGGTTCATCTTAAACGTTTTAGTTAACTTATCTAAAAATCAATCGAATCAATAATCGAATGTTACTATCGTTTACTAAATAACTTGAAATCATATATATATATATATATATATATATATATATATATATATATATATATATATGCACATTAAGTTATATATATTGTTCGTGAATCTTCGAGAACAGTCAAAGAATAATTAATTACATGAATATAGTTCCAAAAATTTCGTGACTCAACATTACAGACTTTGCTTATCGTGTCAAAAACATTAAATCATTTAAAGATAAAGTTTAAATTCGGTCAAAAATTTCCGGGTTGTCACAGTACCTACCCGTTAAAGAAATTTCGTCCCGAAATTTGGTTGGGATGGTCATGGATGACAATAAGTATGTTTTCATGACTCATACGAGTTGGAAATTAGAGTTTTATCATCATTGAGTAATATGGATAAAACAATTTGTTTATGTGAAGTGTACGAATGAAGTTATCATAAAAGAGTGAAATGAGAAAAAGTAAGTTTCGTCATATCTTTTGACGTAGATGGGTTGATTTTCGGAGTTCAAAAGATTTGGAGAAAATCTTCTTAATAAGATTTGATTCTTCGGTTATTAAGGAAATTATGATTCTTTTTTATTTAATACGATGATCTGTCTCGATTTTCCTGTCTGACATTATACTATAAATCTACCCCCTTCGTTTCCTTATTTTCCACAGCTCATACCTTTTATTCTTTCTCCCTCAATTCTTATTTTAAAGCATTTGTCAATATGCTCCATCCAGTTCTGATTCTTGATATACTTCTAACCTTCATCTCCGTTATTCTTCTTTTCCATCTGCCGCCAGAAGAATCTATTCACTTCTACTATACTCTTGGTTTTATAGTGTTTTTAGTCCTCCCTTGTCTTTATATTGCTATATTCATCAATATATACGGTTTATAATTTCTGGGTGGTTGTTGAGTTTTATATCTTCCCTTATATTTCGATGTCTCTGCTTCTGTCTTTCCATAATCATTGACATCCACAGTTAATACTCTCTCCAATTTACTGTGATTTATATATACTCCTCCCATTGATATTTTGAAGCTTCATGCTGTTGTTTTATCTTCCTGACTTTAAATCAAGCGAATAATGGTCCAGAATTTGTAGGTATGAATTTCGAAATGAACATAATTAATGTTCTAAGAAAGAAACGGTAATAGCACAATCTGACTTATCAAATTACCAGAATACCTCGAAAAAAGGACCGAATCATTAGAAAATATTTTCTTAATAGTTTAGAGGTTAAATAGAATGAAAGAGTTATGTAACATGGTTCATGATGAGGGTATGATCTGTGAACCTTTATCACGTTCCATTAGAACTCAGCATGACTTACTGTAATATAATCACATTGATCAAGTGTCATTATATTATACTAACTCATGCTTCAGTTCCCAACACTACTTCAAAAACATCCATTTTTCAAGATTTTCAGAATTTAGAAACTAAAATAGTTTCTTTTATGATGTAACACAGATAGCGCGAAGAGATAAATAATTTCGGATAATAATAGTTATGAAGATATCTTCAAAAATATCGAAGATATTTATAATGAAAGATATAATGATATCTTAGAATTTCTAATATCGAAGGATGATGAAGAAGGTTTGTTCGTAACGGTTTTGAGTCAGGAGCAAGGTATTCGTTAATGACTTCAGCAGATACTGAATCATTTGTATTCTTTGAAGGCAGGTTTAGTCTTTGTGATCTGTCCACAGCCTCCTTCATGGTTTGCTCAATCCATTTTCCAGTTCTAAACCTTCTCTTTTTCTGAGCTTTGCCAACACACTATTCTTTATCATCAAACTTTTGGCTGATAAGGTCGTTTACAGTTTTTTTTTGCTGCTTCATCAGCATTCAAAGTTATCATAACCGAATCGTCAATTATCAATCCGAAGTGTTTTTAAAAGTTTGAAGGGTTTGCATGAAGGTTGTAATTATCAAGATACATATGATGTTCTAGAATTTTGGATGATAAAAATATTTTTCTGGGTTTATGGGTAGAAGTGATGTTCTAGCACAGTTTTGAAGTCAAAGTATAGCTTTGAAAGATGTAAGAATCTAAGAGTGATGTTTTCTGTTAAATCTTGACTTGGATCTTGATTTTTCAAAATCAGAATATGTAATAAAATTTGAATGCGAATGGTTGTTTTGATTTCTAGTGATTTTCGAAAAAACACTGTAGCTTTTCGGGTACTGTAGCAATTCGAAAATACTGTAGCAAATTAGTGTTTTACTGGTTCATCTTAAACGTTTTAGTTAACTTATCTAAAAATCAATCGAATCAATAATCGAATGTTACTATCGTTTACTAAATAACTTGAAATCATATATATATATATATATATATATATATATATATATATATATATATATATATATATATATATATATATATATATATATATATATATATATATATATATATATATATGCACATTAAGTTATATATATTGTTCGTGAATCTTCGAGAACAGTCAAAGAATAATTGATTACATGAATATAGTTCTAAAACTTTCGTGACTCAACATTACAGACTTTGCTTATCGTGTCAAAAACATTAAATCATTTAAAGATAAAGTTTAAATTTGGTCAAAAATTTCCGGGTTGTCACAGTATGCGTAGATTGGATTCCCGAATCATGAAATGCATTTTATGAACTCGAAACTTTGATAATGAACTTTTAGTGATCAATCGATGAGGTTTTCATTGTTGTTAATGGTGGATTTGATTGATGAAATGTGTTTAGTTGTATTCCTCGTCAAAATACCTTTCCAACGATATAAGATACGTGTTTTGAATGTTTACGGTTCATAAGTTACGTTCGTTTGAAGTTTGGTTCGAGACTTGTCATTTTTCAGCTTTTTCCACCTGAATCAGGCACAGATGCTGCGCATCCCTTATAGATGCGGCGTATCTGATGTAGGCTGCCCAAAATCTTCGTTTTTCGTTTAATTCCAACTATGCTATGCAACCCCGATTGACATGAAACTTGGCCAACATGCTTATATATGACTTCTAAGCTTAGAAAAATTGTCCGAGACCCGACCCGAATACGTTGACTTTTTCGTTGACTTTGACCAAAGTTTGACTTTTAGTCAAACTTAACCAAACACTTATGCAATCGTTCTAACGTGCTTTTATACTTATATCTTGCATGAAACTTGACAACGTGATTCACATGCTATATATATTCGAGTCATAACGAGCCATAGGACTAATTGAATACATTTCACCCGACCTTATGTGGTAACCGGTTAATTGATACACTTACTTGTTTAGGTCAAGGCTAAACAACTTTCATGCACACGTTTACTTTGTGAAGTACATTTATACTCGTGCACTCAAGGTGAGATCATGGTCCCATCTTTTCAACAACTTTTATACTTTTAAATCATGAGATGAGAAACATATACAGTTTTATACTACATACTTTTATGCTTTGAACACAAGTACAAAAACAAACATTCCACAGCGAGTTAGAACAAAAAGCCTCAATTCAATTATCATTAGTTACACTTGCAGGGTGTAAGCGAGAACTTATATTATGTGATCACATGGGCTTGACGAGCCTCATTCGGACGGTTCGCTACCGTTAGCGGATGAAATATATTTTCGGGTTTAGTGTATGTTCTAACACTACGTAACAGGGTACAAAACAGTTAAGTCTTGATAATTGGGTGCTCGCTATCATACTTTTGGAGTGCAAACGATTTGGATAATCAACGTTATGGAAATACAAAATCTTGTGGTTCAAAAACAACGTTTACAAATACACCTATGATTTCACCAACGTTTTTCGTTGACAGTTTCCTATATGTTTCTCAGGTTCATGAATGGCTATTTGATACATGCTTCCGTGTACACTCATATTTGCTTGGGGTCAAGCATACATGCATACACTCTGATTACTTGCTTGGAGTCAAGCATACATACATACTTACGCTATTTATAGCAACCGTGATTTTAAACTTATATTATGTCACAAGTTTATTTCATTTATACTTTGCAACTTTTGTAAACTTAAACTTGTTATCGAACCGTTTGGTAACTTAAACTTTGTAAGTCTTGTACGTTTCAAATGAATTCCACATAATTTTGGTCAAACGCGTCTCATTTAGGGACTATGACCATGTAACGGGACCTAAGTTAACGACGCCGTCAATGACGATTTTGTCGGGTCGTTACAGATGGTATCAGAGCGTTGGTTGTAGGGATCTAGGATGTGCATTAGTGTGTCTGACAGAGTCGTTAGGACGCATTAGTGAATCTAGACTACAACCGGATAGTTAGCCATTGCATTCTGACATACATTTGCTATAGATAACACTTACTTGACTACTTGTGCATATATACTTGAATCACTCTAAGGCAAACTTCTTAATGGTACCAAATTTCAATCATATGAACTCGTACTCTACCACTTTCTGGTAATACACGTAAATTCAAGATTCGTACGAGTAAGGATGACGACGACTTCATCCGTTACACTAGTTTGGGAACTTTGTCTCCCAGATTGTTATTCACCGCCGTCCCAGCTTACTATCCACTGTGACGACCCGGGAATTTCTGACCAAATTAAAACTTATTCTTTATATGTTCCGACACGATAAGCAAAGTCTGTAAAGTTGTCTCAAAAAGTTTGAACTATTTTCTTATATTCATGTGACCTTCGACTGTCCCCGATGATTCACGAACCATTGCTTGTAAAGATGTGGATATATATAAATACGTGTATATATAAATAAATGTATAATATATATAATGACATGAACATTAATAAACTATTATATACATTTATTGTTATAAATAAATATGTACAATAAAATACATTGTAATAAAAACTATTATTTTATATGTATATTTCTTGTATATATATATATATATATATATATATATATATATATATATATATATATATATATATATATATATTGTTATATTTAATTTAATTATTTAATGTATATTTATTTGCGTAGTAAATTTTGTTACTGTTTATATATATATACATAGTATATATTAAATATAATTAATTTTGAGTTTAAATGGTAAATGTCTGTAACTTTTGGTTGACATTTAATTTTTTTTTAAAATAGGTCTATTATATATATATATATGAAGTTTTAAAATAAAAGTTGTTCCAAAATTTGATTAAAAAGATAATAGTTTTGATAAATATTTTTATTACCTTTTCGAACTAAGTTTTTGTACTCCGTACATATAAATTGGAACAGAAAATAAATAGTTATCCAATCTTTTTGATCAGGTTTCAAACAGGTAATGATCAGAATAAATAAATGGACTTAACTTAAAAATTTTGGATTTTTAGGAACACTTTTGTATTTTAACTGTTTAGCAATGAACCACGGTATACTTAACCTAATAAGACTGTCGGCAGACTATTTAATTGAGAATGCACGTTTCTTTCTGTTATGATTATTAATATAACTATATTATTACTTTATTCTTTTATTTAATCATATAAATGTATATGAAGACTTCATGTATCTTCATTTTTGTTTCAAATCAACCATCACCACACCATGTTTAGTTGTACTTCTCTGGTTGCTGTATCATTTAAGAACCACCTTCATTCCCTTAAACCACCACACACCACAGCTCACCCATCACCATCATCCTTCTACCACCAAGCTACTGTAAGTAAGAGTACACGATCAAACAAAACACCACTGGCCGTTTATGTTTTGGTTCCAACCATCAAACCACCATTTAAAATCACCTTTTTCTATTCACCCATGACTCCTGCAACTAATTTACTATTTTTTTCGATCCTTATTCCAACCATATCCAACACCATCGAACCATTTTTACTTGTGTTGTAGATTGACAAAAACCCCACACCCACACTGTTTTTCTCGTGTTCGTTTATAACCAATCCTAAACAACCCATGTAAACCCACCACTTTCATCTTCATCTCGCTACCCTACTTCTTCAACTCTCTAACCACCATAAGCTTCCACCGCCCTCTTTGCTTTCGTGATCATCATAATCATCAACAACCGTCACCATCTCCTACTACTAGTATACTACTTACTGTTTCTATTTCCTTCAAATCAACAAACCCATGTACGCTATTATTATTTTTATTATTATTATTTTTTCTTCTTCTTTTCCCTTCAAATTTGTATTGCTATAACTGTATTCTGTTCCTAATCGTGATATTAAAATACCATTGTAAACTTCTTACTGTGATGTCTGTTGCAAAATCCCTCACCCCCAAACCATCATAACCATCCTAATTCTAGTTTTCTTGATTCAACGCATCACCACCATCTTTAACTGCTACAGCCGTACAACTCAACCCTAAAACAACCACCATCCACGCCACCCTACAACCACCATGAAACCCTCACCCTAGTTATCGTTATTATTGTTAATTCTTTCGTTCCTGTTTTGTGAACATCGCCAACCGAAAGCCATGATGAGACTGCAATTTCCATTGTTGTTGTTGTTGTTGTTGTTGTTACTTTGAACTGTATTACTATTGCTGAACCTAAACTACAAAACCAACATACTCGACCATAAAAACCCGTCTGATGTCGTCGTGATTTAATTGCTACAACTGGGTATTATTGTTCTTGATTCAGTCCTCAACAAAAACCCACTTTTATTATTCGATTGTTGCTGCTATATTTTCCTGTTTTGAATCAAAAAACCCTCACCATCTTCAATCTTCAAAACAAATCACCTGCAACAAAACCTATACCCACGTTTTTTTTATTGATGTTCCCATCTCTACATTTTTAATCGATATAAAAAGGGTTGTTTTCTTTTTCATCTTGGCCGACAAATACCAAAAAAGGTTAACCACTTGTGCAAGTTGGTAACTCAATGTTCTTATTAAATATTCGATGGGGCCAGACAGGATACACACGCATATATGTCTTTTAGATATTGTTTTTGTAAGATGGGCTGATAGCAAATAGAAATCAAATTGGGCTGAGTTGTTATTTGTTTTATTAATGGGCTGTAATAGTGGGTGTTGGACCGCCATGTTCTATTTTAATAATTGGGCCGTAAAAATTGTTTTAGCTGTTGGGCCGATTAATGGAGTTGGGCCAGAAGGAAGTTGGGTCAGATTGTAGATGATGATGATGGGTTAAGTAATTAGAGGCATCAAATATATACATGGAAGTAACAAGTGGAGGAGTGGTTTAGGAAGGAAATGGGTAGACGAGAGGTCTCGGGTTCAATTCCCAGCGACGACAGTTTCATCTGTTATTTTTTTTTTGAAGCTTATAAATTCTCTTAAGGTAGTATTATTGTTATTATTATTATTATTATTATTATTATTATTATTATTATTATTATTATTATTATTATTATTATTATTATTATTATTATTATCATTTATATTATTATCGTTGTTATCATTATAATTATGATAAAAAAAGATATATAAATGATAAAATATTAAGATAAAAGTAATTATGTTTATATTTAATGAATATGAATATTATAAGTAAGATTAAGATTAGGTTAAAATTATAAATACATATAATATTATCATTAGTAGTAAGATCATTATTATTATTATTATTAAGTATTAAGTATTATTAACAAAACTATTATTTTCATTATCATTATTATTAAACTTATCATTTTTATTAAAAACTACTATTATTATTAAAAGGATCATTTTTATTAAAATTATCATTATTATTATTATTATTAGAATTATCAGGATTTTTAGAAAAATTAGTATTATTTTTATCATTATTAGTATTATTAATATATCAAATAAAGATTTTCTATATAAAAATATAGTTATGACATAAAACATAACTGCATTAATATCAACATTTCGTATTATATTAAATAATATTTTAATGAGTAATTACTATATTACAATTTAATATGATAAGTATTAGTTATATAAAATAGATAGATTAAATATAAATTTATCTACATAACATATAATATAACAAGTATATTAATAATAATAATATATAAAAACTTGTTCGATTACTATTTTGTGTTAATATATATATATACATTATATAGGTTCGTGAATCTGAGACCAACCCTACACTTATTCAATGACGTCATATGTATTTTTACTACAAAATACAGTATGGTGAGTTTTATTTGCTCCCTTTTTAAATGATTCTGCAATATATATTTTTGGGACTGAGAATACATGCGCTGCTTTATAAATGTTTGACGAAATAGACACAAGTGCTTAAAACTACATTCTATGGCTGGATTATTAAACCGAATATGCCCCTTTTTAGTCTGGTAATCTAAGAATTAGGGAACAGACACCTTAATTGACGCGAATCCTAAAGATAGATCTATTGGGCCCAACAAGCCCCATCCAAAGTACCGGATGCTTTAGTACTTCGAATTTTTCATATCCGAAGGGAGTCCCGGAATGATGGGGATATTCTATATGCATCTTGTTAAGGTTGGTTACCAAGTGTTCAATCCATATGAATGATTTTTGTCTCTATGCATGGGACGTATATTTATGAGCATCTTGTGGTCTATTATATTATTGAAAATGATTGTTTATGATAAACTAATGAACTCACCAACCTTTTGGTTGATACTTTAAAGCATGTTTATTCTCAGGTATGAAAGAAATCTTCCGCTGTGCATTTGCTCATTTTAGAGATATTACTTGGAGTCATTCATGATATATTTCAAAAGACGTTGCATTCGAGTCGTTGAGTTCAACAAGATTATTATTAAATCAATTATAGTTGGATATATTATGAAATGGTATGCATGCCTTTAACTTTCGATGAAAAGAAAGTTTTTCTTTTAAAAACGAATGCAATGTTTGTAAAATGTATCATATAGAGGTCAAATACCTAGCGATGTAATCATATGTTATTGTATTCGTCCTTATGGATTAGGACGGGTCGCTTCATGTAGCATCAGAGCTGGTATAATGCCATCCATGTGTGGCGGGTTAGTCGTAAAGGAGGTTCTCACAGTGTTACCTGTGACGAAGCATCGGCTCTTACTCCTTGCGATCCCTTACGAGGGTTGGCAGTAGCCGAGAGGCAGGACCTAAAATCAGTATCTGAGGTACACTCAGTGGTCACCAGGCGGTTATCTGGGAAGGCACTGGGTAGGACGGTGGTTGTCCCCAACTGTCTTTCAGTTGGTATCAGAGCGGTGGTCTTAGCGAACCAGGTCTTGCGATAGTGTGTCTAACTGATAGTCGTTAGGATGCATTAGTGAGTCTGGACTTCGACCGTGTCAGCATGTTAAGAGTTTTGCTTATCATTTAGTGACGAAAATTATTTGCTTATTATTCTTAGTCTAGACACATTTTACTGCATCGACTGCATGAATAGTGTATAGACAAAATTCATATCTTATCATATCTGCTAATTTATATATTAGCGTATATGTTATTGTTACCTTTGTCTGACAGCTTTCGTAGATTCCTCCATAACTTATGGAATTTTAGTATTATATATGCATATGTAAATCATGTATTGCAGGGTACTAATCTACATCCTATAATCTATTTCTTATCAAAAATCCTTCATCTGATCATACAAGATGAATCCCTCAACCGGTTCAAATTCCTCGGATTCCGACAGCTATTCTGATATGGAGTTTCACCTAAGCTCCGAAAGCAGTATCACCAGAATGTATCCACCAATTCACTTGATGGGTTCGCAGCCTACTTAATCATTGGAGACAAAAAGAAATATCAACCAAATTCACCTCTTGGCGAAGAACCTGAAGCACTTACCGGTGAACCAGCCCGAAATACCATTTTCACCCTCATTTCCCGAATATCTCATCATGATTACATACTATCTCAGATTCTAAACCTTATTTATTTGCTCGTTCTTACCGACAATCATCCTGGAGTAATGGAAGAAGTCAACGAGTTTCGCGCTCGAGTAATCAATTTAGAAAATATGGTGCAAAATTTACCAGCTTCAGCAACATCATCGGCACCAACAATACCATCAATAACAGCACCAGTATCATCAACAATCCATGCCTCAATATCTCATTCTATACCTTGAGTATAATCATCGTTCTACGTATCATTCTACACCAATTATCTTCGTTCTTCATGGCAATTATGTAATCTCTAATGTTTTAGAGGTTATGTATTCTAGTTCTAACGGTAAATCAAATGAGTTTAATATTATATTGACTCATTAAATCCATGGTTACATCTGAAGAAAATATATATATACATGTATATATGTTTTCATAAAGATTGTAATTAAAAATTCTTTTGTACAAACTGTTAATGGTGAAAATATTTTAACGGGTAGGTAATACCCGAGGAATATTTAGATTTCACTTTAATAAGTTATACTGTACATTCTTCGAATTTGATTCAACATTCATTTACTATCCTACTTACATATATAGAGATACGAATCCGTTCACCGCAGAATAACCATTTTTATTCAATTTCATATTTGAATTTTGACTTCTCATAATCCAACAAGTGGCATAATGAAGAAAACATTGGACAAAATAAAATTTGTTAGAAACAAACGAATTAACTAATTGAAATTTTGTTAAGAATCCATGCTAACTGTTCCTAGCTAACTGATTACATTTTATTTATAGCAATTTAATTATCGCAATTTATATTCTCGCAATTTTATTTATCATCATTTAATTTCTATTATTTATTTTACGCACTTTAAATATCGGGACACGTATACAAGGTTTTGACATATCATATCGACGCATCTATATATATTATTTGGAATTACCATAGACACTCTATATACTGTAATGCTAGAGTTCGATATACAGGGTTGAGGTTGATTCTATAATAATATATATACTTTGAGTTGTGATCGAGTCCGAAATATGTACACGGGTCACGATACGTATTAATTAATTCGAATATTATATATTAAACTATATATGAATTATTGGACTATTAAATGTGGACTATCGACTGTGGACTGCCAACATTGGACAATTAAAATGAATTAAAATATTGATTATAACATATGAAACTAAACAATTCTTCAAGTTTGCCACTTGATCTCATCTTAAACCTCATTTGTATCTTAACAATTACAATCTGCGTTCAAACCTTTTATGATTCTTGAAAACACCTTAATCGAGAGGATGAATCAACCGCACTTCATCTACAGAAGAAAAGATTGATGCATATAGTTATGCACCTAAAAACTCTCAGAACCTGAGTAAATGTTTAACACGTATCTGTGCTAGCTCCTTTGACGTTGTTATTACCAAATTTAACTTTACAATTCCTTTCCAAATTAGCCAATTTTGTCACAGCTCCAGCAAGTCAACTTCGACTTTTCGTTCGAAACAACCTTATTATAACCTTGATATATATGTGTACTCTTTTATTGTTACCGGGGAACCTTTTATATTCCACCACATTACCATCAGCGTTTAATCATCTAAAAACATAATTCTCCTGAAACCACCTCGGATTGATAACCGATGATTCAGATATCGTAGCATTAAATGCAGAGGAAACAGAAAAATTGTAGACGGTCTAAACGGCCAAAAGTTTGATGATAAAGAAAGGAGTGTTAGGAACGTTCGATAGAAAATTTGGTACTAAAAAAAAACAGATTGAGCAAACCATGAAGGAGACCAAGGTCAAATACAAGGACCATACCATATATTCAAAGAATCCAGGTAATTCTGGATCCTATGAAACCTTCAATCAATATCTTGCTCCGTACTCATGTTAAAATCTTGCGAAAAATCTTTCTTCATCAACCATCGAACTTAGAAATTCTAAAATATCATCATAAATATCTTCGATATTTCTGAAGATATTTTCATAAATATTCTCGTCCGAAATTATTTATCTCTTCGTGCTATCTATATTACATCATAAAGGAAACTACTTTAGTTTCTAAATTTCTTTAAAATTCGAGTTTAAATTATGAATGTTTTTGAAGTAGTGTTAGGAATTGATGCATGAGTTAGTATAATATAATGACACTTGATCAACGTGATTATATTACAGTAGTTCATGCTGAGTTTCTAAAATGGAACGTGATGATTCACAGATTATAACGTCAACATAGGCCATGTTACACGACTCTTGTATTCTATTTAATCTCTAAAATATCAAGAAAATATTTCTTGATGATTCGGCCTTTTCCAAGGTATTCTGGCAATTTGACAAATCAAGTTTGTGCCATTACAATTTCCTTCTTAGAACATCAGCTATGTTCATTCCAAATTTCATATCTACAAATTCTGTACCATTACTCGCTTTACTAGAGGTCGAGAAAAAAAAAAGGTAAAGAGCTCTAAAATATAAGAGACAATATAAGGCCCAATAACAACACGAAGATTACAAACCGTGTACGTCAACTTTTATCACAACATAAAGACACGGGAGAATTAAAAACACTATATCCCCAAGAGCGAAGTAGAAGAAAATAGATTCCTCTGGTAGAAGTTGGAAAAGGAGAATGATTGTTGCGATAGTAAGGATAAGGACAAGGATCAGTATTGGATTAAGCATTTTCACAATCTTTTGAATGTATGAATTAAGAAAGAAAGTATAGGAATGGTGAGAATAATGGAACGGAAGAGTTTAATTTATAATGGAAATATCAGACAGAGTAAGCGAGGCAGATCACCATATTTAATTATAGAGATATTAATTTCCTTATTCACCGAAGAATCAAATCTTTTAGATTTCGAAGATTTTCTTTAAATCCCTTGAATTCCGGAGTTCAACCAAGGCAATGTCATAAGTTAAGATGCACCTTATTTTCTAAATTCAACCATGACTATGTCAAAACTTATGATATATCTTATTTTATAAAATCAACCATGATTACGTCATTGGTTAAGACGAACCTGCTTTTACTCATTTCATTCTTTTGTGATAGCTTCATTCGTACTCTTTGAATAATCGAATCGTTTTATCTTCATTACTCAATAATGATAAAACTTTATTTATCAACTTATATTCATCATGAAAACATTTTTATTGTTAGCCATGACCACCTCACTCAAATTTTGGGACGAAATTTCTTTAACGGGTAGGTACTGTGACGACCCGGGAATTTCTGACCAAATTTAAAATTATTCTTTATATGTTCCGACACGATAAGCAAAGTCTGTAAAGTTGAGTCTCAAAAAGTTTGAACTATTTTCTTATATTCATGTGACCTTTGACTGTCCCCGATGATTCACGAACCCTTGCTTGTAAAGATGTGGATATATATATAAATACGTGTATATATAAATATATGTATAATATATATAATGACATGACATTAATAAACTATTATATACATTTATTGTTATAAATAAATATGTACAATAAAATACATTGTAATAAAAATTATTATTTTATATGTATATTTCTTGTATATATATATATATATATATATATATATATATATATATATATATATATATATATATATATATTGTTATATTTAATTTAATTATTTAACATATATTTATTTGCGTAGTAAATTTTGTTACTGTTTATATATATACATAGTATATATTAAATATAATTAATTTTGAGTTTAAATGGTAAATGTGTGTAACTTTCGGTTGACGTTTAATTTTTTTTTTTAAATAGGTCTATTATACATATATGAAGTTTTAAAATAAAAGTTGTTCCAAAATTTGATTAAAAAGATAATAGTTTTGATAAATATTTTTTTACCTTTTCGAACTAAGTTTTTATACTCCGTACATATAAATTGGAACGGAAAATAAATAGTTATCGAATCTTTTTGATCAGGTTTCAAACAGGTAATGATCAGAATAAATAAATGGACTTAACTTAAAATTTTTGGATTTTTAGGAACACTTTTGTATTTTAACTGTTTAGCAATGAACCACGGTATACTTAACCTAATAATACTGTCGGCAGACTATTTAATTGAGAATGCACGTTTCTTTCTGTTATGATTATTAATATAACTATATTATTACTTTATTATTTTATTTAATCATATAAATGTATATGAAGACTTCATGTATCTTCATTTTTGTTTCAAATCAACCATCACCACACCATGTTTAGTTGTACTTCTCTGGTTGCTGTATCATTTGAGAACCACCTTCATTCCCTTGAACCACCACACACCACAGCTCACCCATCACCATCATCCTTCTACTACCAAGCTACTATAAGTAAGAGTACACGATCAAACAAAACACCACTGGCCGTTTATGTTTTGGTTCCAACCATCAAACCACCATTTAAAATCACCTTTTTCGATTCACCCGTGACTCCTGCAACTAATTTACTGTTTTGTTCGATCCTTATTCCAACCATATCCAACACCATCGAACCATTTCTACTTGTGTTATAGATTGACAAAAACCCCACACCCACACTGTTTTTCTCGTGTTCGTTTATAACCAATCCTAAACAACCCATGTAAACCTACCACTTTCATCTTCATCTCGCTACCCTACTTCTTCAATTCTCTAACCACCATAAGCTTCCACCGCCCTCTTTGCTTTCGTGATCATCATAATCATCAACAACCGTCACCATCTCCTACTACTAGTATACTACTTACTATTTATGTTTCCTTCAAATCAACAAACCCATGTACGCTATTATTATTATTATTATTTTTCTTCTTCTTTTCCCTTCGAATTTCTATTGCTATAATTGTATTTTGTTCCTAATCGTGATATTAAAATACCATTGTAAACTGCTTACTGTGATGTCTATTGCAAAATCCCTCACCCCCAAACCATCATAACCATCCTAATTCTAGTTTTCTTGATTCAACGCATCACCACCATCTTTAACTGCTACAGCCGTACAACTCAACCCTAAAACAACCACCATCCACGCCACCCTACAACCACCATGAAACCCTCACCCTAGTTATCGTTATTATTGTTAATTCTTTCGTTCCTGTTTCGTGAACATCACCAACCGAATGCCATGAGGAGACTGCAATTTCCGTTGTTTTTGTTGTTACTTTGAACTGTATTACTATTGCTGAACCTAAACTACAAAACCAACATACTCGACCATAAAAACCCGTCTGATGTCGTCGTGATTTAATTGCTACAACTGGGTATTATTGTTCTTGATTCAGTCCTCAACAAAAACCCACTTTTATTATTCGATTGTTGCTGCTATATTTTCCTGTTTTGAATCGAAAAACCCTCACCATCTTCAATCTTCGAAACAAATCACCTGCAATAAAACCTATACCCACGTTTTTTTTTTTATTGATGTTCCCATCTCTACATTTTTAATCGATATAAAAAGGGTTGTTTTCTTTTTCATCTTGGCCGACAAATACCAAAAAGGGTTAACCACTTGTGCAAGTTGGTGACTCAATGTTCTTATTAAATATTCGATGGGGCCAGACAGGATACACACGCATATACGTCTTTTAGATATTGTTTTTGTAAGATGGGCTGATAGCAAATAGAAATCAAATTGGGCTGAGTTGTTATTTGTTTTATTAGTGTTCCATAATAGTGGGTGTTGGACTGCCATGTTCTATTTTAATAATTGGGCCGTAAAAATTGTTTTAGCTGTTGGGCCGGTTAATGGAGTTGGGCCAGAAGGAAGTTGGGTCAGATTGTAGATGATGATGACGGGTTAAGTAATTAAAAGCATCAAATATATACAAGGAAGTAACAAGTGGAGGAGTGGTTTTGGAAGGAAATGGGTAGACGAGAGGTCTCGGGTTCAATTCCCAGCGACGACAGTTTCATCTGTTATTTTTTTTTGAAGCTTATAAATTCTCTTAAGGTAGTATTATTGTTATTATTATTATTATTATTATTATTATTATTATTATTATTATTATTATTATTATTATTATTATTATTATTATTATTATTATTATCATTTATATTATTATCGTTGTTATCATTATAATTATGATAAAAAAAAGATATATAAATGATAAAATATTAAGATAAAAGTAATTATGTTTATATTTAATGAATATGAATATTATAAGTAAGATTAAGATTAGGTTAAAATTATAAATACATATAATATTATCATTAGTAGTAAGATCATTATTATTATTATTATTAAGTATTAAGTATTATTAACAAAACTATTATTTTCATTATCATTATTATTAAACTTATCATTTTTATTAAAAACTACTATTATTATTAAAAGGATCATTTTCATTAAAATTATCATTATTATTATTATTAGAATTATCAGGATTTTTAACAAAATTAGTATTATTTTTATCATTATTAGTATTATTAATATATTAAATAAAGATTTTCTATATAAAAATATAGTTATGACATAAAACATAACTGCATTAATATCAACATTTCGTATTATATTAAATAATATTTTAATGAGTAATTGCTATATTATAATTAAATATGATAAGTATTAGTTATATAAAATAGATAGATTAAATATAAATTTATCTACATAACATATAATATAACAAGTATATTAATAATAATAATATATAAAAACTTGTTCGATTACTATTTTGTGTTAATATATATATATATATATATATATATATATATATATATATATATATATATATATATATATATATATACACTATATAGGTTCGTGAATCTAAAACCAACCCTACACTTGTTCAATGACGTCATATGTTTTTTTACTACAAAATACAGTATGGTGAGTTTCATTTGCTCCCTTTTTAAATGATTTTACAATATATATTTTTGGGACTGAGAATACATACGCTGCTTTATAAATGTTTGACGAAATAGACACAAGTGCTTAAAACTACATTCTATGGCTGGATTATTAAACCGAATATGCCCCTTTTTAGTCTGGTAATCTAAAAATTAGGGAACAGACACCTTACTTGACACGGATCCTAAAGATAGATCTATTGGGCCCAACAAGCCCCATCCAAAGTACCGGATGCTTTAGTACTTCGAATTTATCATGTCCGAAGGGAGTCCCGGAATGATGGGGATATTCTATATGCATCTTGTTAAGGTCGGTTACCAGGTGTTCAATCCATATGAATGATTTTGTCTCTATGCATGGGACGTATATTTATGAGTATCTTGTGGTCTATTATATTATTGAAAATGATTGTTTATGATAAACTAATGAACTCACCAACCTTTTGGTTGACACTTTAAAGCATGTTTATTCTCAGGTATGAAAGAAATCTTCCGCTGTGCATTTGCTCATTTTAGAGATATTACTTGGAGTCATTCATGACATATTTCAAAAGACGTTGCATTCGAGTCGTTGAGTTCAACAAGATTATTATTAAATCAATTATAGTTGGATATATTATGAAATCTTATGCATGCCATCAACTTTCGATGAAAAGAAAGTTTGTCTTTTATAAACGAATGCAATGTTTGTAAAATGTATCATATAGAGGTCAATTACCTCGCGATGTAATCATATGTTATTGTATTCGTCCTTATGGATTAGGACGGGTCGCTTCATCCATGAGTACTATAAAGTTACCACCACTAGGGCAATCACTAACCATTATCGATGTTACATCGGTAACCTTTACTATCTCCCACTTCTTGTTGCTACCATCACTACTCTAGATGAGTATCGTCATCACCGCTTATCACTACGATTGCGCACTACTCGTTATCATAATTCGTTATTCCTTTTGTACCTAAAGACATTATTGTTTGACTTGAACTGCATTGACGTGAACAATCATTTATACACTTCCCTCGGGAAACGCTTCTTCAGAGTTGCATTAATTCTTTCTATCCAATACGAGTCACGTTTGAGACGTCGTTACACTTTGTTCATTTTAGATCTTCACGATTACACGAACTTGATGTTATGGAGTGATGTGGGGATGGAGGTATGAGTTAGCATAATATAATTACACTCGATTAACGTGATTATATTATGGTAAGTCATACCAAAGTTCTAATGACACATGATGGAGATTGGACTCGATCAACCTAATCACCACCATGTGCCATGTACATGACTTCATTTTTCTTGTTGGACATCCAAAAACTCCGAGGATATTGATAACAACCATACCAAGGACACACCTTTGATTATTGTCGAACCATATTTATGCTTCCGGATGAATGAAAAATTCCTTCAACTTCAAACATATGTTACACGTGTATACTATCTCGTTTTCGTACGGTTTTATCGAATAACTACAATATGTTTGTCATGCTCACATCGAGGTGGAAACTTCTCTCGTATTACACTCGTACTTCCGTATAAGGAAATCTTTTATCTAATTTCAATGGAGAGAGACTCTTCACGTTAAGCTAGTATTCGCCATGAGGGTGAATAGTCCTAAGGAACGTTTTTCAGAACCCGATAAGAAACTTGCTCTAACAAACGTTTTCGGAAACCGATAAATCTTCCACAGCGCGAAATTCTTGAGAAACGAAAACTTGTTCAAATATATCTTAAAGAAATGTACCTCGTTTCGGATCGAGATGCTCGTTTCACTTCTAAATTTTTGGGGTGCCTTACAAGAAGCCTTGGGACCACGTTTAAACATGGGTACCGAGTATCACCCACAAACCGACGAAAAAATCAAATGTACGATTCGATCCTTGGAAACCATAATACGAGTTTGTATTATCAACTTCAAATTTACTTGAGAAAAGTATTTGCCTTTAACCGAATTCTCTTACCACGATAGTTATCACCCGAGTATTAACGCCACACCTTTCGAGAACTCGTATAGCTGCAATTGTCATTTTCTTAATCGTTGAGCCAAAGTAGGTGACAAGCAAACCACCGAACCCGAACTCATTCATGAAATAATCGAGAAATTGTTCAAATTCCAAGAAGGACTCAAGACGGCCCGTAGTCGCCAAAAGAGCTACGCCGATGTTAGACGTAAACCTCTCGAATTCCAAGTGGGTAACCGCGTAACGTTAAAAGTCGCGCCTTGAAAAGGTGTAATCAGTTTCGGGAAACGCAGAAAGCTAAATTCGTGATATTTTGATCCTTTTGAAATCTTGGGGCGTATTGGACCCGTTGCTTACCGTTTTGAACTCCCGACTCAATCAAATTCCGTTCATCCTACATCCTATATATCAAACTTAAGGAAGTGTCTTGCCGAACAAGAACTTGTCATTCCTTTCGATGAGCTTACTATCGATTACAAAATCCACTTCACAGGAGAACCGGTTGAAATTATGAATCGTGAAACTAAACTTTTAAACAACGAAAAATCCCGACTGTCAAAGTTTGTTGAAATGCCCAAGGAAGTACCCTCGCTTATTCGTAGAATTGACAACGCAAGATCTCGAGGAAACGACTACTACTTCCAACTAAATTTTGGGACGAAATTTCTTTTAAGGTGTAGGTAATGTAACATCCCGCGTTTTTCCGTTAAATTTATTTTTAACACCATCTTTTTTTTTTAGATAATATCTTTCGTTATCTAAATTCGTATCTTTCGTTAACTAACGTTCTCAATATTTCCGTTATTCGATCATAACATCTCCCGTTTATTCTAACGTATTTAAATTAATTCATTTGGTTTTTTCACGCACCCGCTTTCAAACTCGAGGGACCGAAGTTGCCAAGGGGCCAAACTAGTTGACTAGGTCAACTAGTCAACCCCACCTCTTCCATTCATTCATACTTACACCTCCCTCATCTCTTTTTCCTCTCTAGCTCAAGAACACACTTTTTAACATCTTTAAAGAATCATCATCTAAATCATTTCAAGGAAGCAAACATCAAAACAAATTACATATTCGTGATCCTCTCTTCATCCTCTTCGATTTGGTACCAATTTCACTACTTGGGGTAAGGTTTCTAAAAACTATAGATTTCTCAAATTCATTTTATAGACTTGAAATGGTCTTAGTTAGTGTCTATGGCTCAAGTCTAACATGAATATGTGTTTAGTTTGCTCGATTTGTTGTTTTGAGTAACTAGCATGAACATTTGAAATGGGTGTGCTTAATCTTGAGTGTTGGGTGATTAAATATTGTTTAAATGTTAAAGTTCATGTATTAAATGTGTTACTAGCATCATTAGCTTCATTTTAATGTGTAGGTTGATTTAGAAAAGCTTCATTTACAAAATTGATGAATTCATGATTCTTGGTTAGGGTTTGATGAACTTTAAAATGAACTTTTGATGCATTAAATGCTATGAAATGTTGTTAGTAAGTGTTTAGTTGTATTGTATGTTTACTTACCTTCGAAACGGCATATCGTATGCTTAGATTGGATTCCCAAATCATGAAATGCATTTTATGAAATCGAAACTTTGATAATGAACTTTTAGCGATCAATCGACGAGGTTTTCATTGTTGTTAATGATGGATTTGATTGATGAAATGTGTTTAGTTGTATTCCTCATCAAAATACCTTTCCAACGATATAAGATACGTGTTTTGAATGTTTACGGTTCATAAGTTACGTTCGTTTGAAGTTTGGTTCGAGACTTATCATTTTTCAGCTTTTTCCACCTGAGTCAGGCACAGATGCGGTGCATCCCTTATAGATGCAGCGCATCTGAAGCAGCCTGCCCAAAATCTTCGTTTTTCATTTAATTCCAACTATGCTATGCAACTCCGATTGACATGAAACTTGGCCAACATGCTTATATATGACTTCTAAGCTTAGAAAAATTGTCCGAGACCCGACCCGAACACGTTGACTTTTTCGTTGACTTTGACCAAAGTTTGACTTTTAGTCAAACTTAACCAAATACTTATGCAATCGTGCTAACGTGATTTTATATTTATATCTTGCATGAAACTTGACAACGTGATTCACAGGCTATATATATTCGAGTCGTAATGAGTCATAGGACTAACTGAACACATTTTGCCCGACCTTGTGTCGTAACCAGGTAATTGATACACTTACTTGTTTAGGTCAAGGCTAAACAACTTTCATGCACACGTTTACTTTGTGAAGTACATTTATACTCGTGCACTCGAGGTGAGATCATAGTCCCATCTTTTCAACAACTTTTATACTTTTAAATCATGGGATGAGAAACATATACAGTTTTATACTACATACTTTTATGCTTTGAACACAAGTACGAAAACAAACATTCCACAGCGAGTTAGAACAAAAAGCCTCAATTCAAGTTACACTTGCAGGGTGTAAGCGAGAACTTATATTATGTGATCACATGGGCTTGACGAGCCTCATTCAGACGGTTCGCTACTCTAATAACCCGTCCTAATCTATCTGGACAAAGTCCATATCGATTATAAACGATTCACAATAGTTGATTACATCGCGAGGTACTTGACCTCTATATGATACATTTTACAAACATTGCATTCATTTTTAGAACACAAACTTTCATTACATCGACAGTTGACAGCATGCATACCATTTCATAATATATATATCCAACTATAAATGACTTAATAATATTCTTGATGAACTCAATGACTCGAATGCAACGTCTTTTGAAATATGCCATGAATGACTCCCAGTAATATCTCTAAAATGAACAAATGCACAGCGGAAGATTTCTTTCATACCTGAGAATAAACATGCTTTAAAGTGTCAACCAAAAGGTTGGTGAGTTCATTAGTTTATCATAATCGATCATTTTCATCATTTTAATAGACCACAAGAATTTCATTTCCAGTTCTCATAAATATACGTCCCATGCATAGAGACAAAAATCATTCATATGGTGAACACCTGGTAACAGACATTAACAAGATGCATATAAGAATTTTCCCTATCATTTCGGAAAATCCTTCGGACATGATAAAAACAAATTCGAAGTACTAAAGCATCCGGTACTTTGGATGGGGTTCGTTAGGCCCAATAGATCTATCTTTACGATTCGCGTCAATTAGTAGATCGGTTTACTAATTCTTAGGTTACCAAGCAAAAGGGGCATATTCGGCTTCGATCATTCACCCATATAATGTAGTTTCAATCACTTGTGTCTATTTCGTAAAACATTTATAAAAATTGTGCATGTATTCTCAGCCCAAAAATATAATGGGTAAAAAGACAAATGAAACTCACAATACTGTATTTTGTAGTAAAAATACATATGACGACATTGAACAATGCAGGGTTGGCCTCGGATTCACGAACCTATATCATTTGGATATTTATTAATACACATTATCGTAATCGAATAAATATATATTGTTAATAGTTATATTGTTTTTATATTAATAATATATATATATATTATATAATATATGTTTCCTATAAGCATTTTGTATATATAAAAATATTAATTTTGTTATTTTATATGTATAAAATATATTTTTATATATATATCCTTTGTTGTTAATGCTAGTAATTATAATACTAAAATAATATTAATAATGGTAAAAATGATAATAACTATAATACTTAATATTACTACTAAAGTTAATAATGTTAATAATTCTATTAATGATAATAATAATAATATTAATAATAATAATTGTAAAAATATTATTTTTGCTGTTAATTATAGTTATGATAATGATTTTAGTAAACACACAATAATAATACTCATGATAATATAAATAATAATACTTATAATGATATTAATCATAATAATGATTATGATACTTATAATGATAATTATAATACTGATAATAATTATAATAATAATAATACTATTAATTATAAAAAGATATAAGTATTAATTTAAAAAATAATAATAAATTGTAGTATGATAATAATAATTTTTTTTCCTAACCTACCAATAATAATAGTAATCATAATTGTAATTTTAATTATTAATAATAATAATTGATAACTAATATTTTTATTAGTACGAATAATAATAATAACTATAATATTAGTCATAATTAACAATTTCTAATAACAACAATAATAACAACAACAACAACAACAACAACAACAACAATAATAATAATAATAATAATAATTATTATTATAAAGATAAAATGTTATACCCTTTAAAAGAAATCATCCTAAAAAGATCTGCCCAAGACCGGGCTCGAACCCAAGACCTCTCGTTCACCCATCAAACACCCAAACCATTGAACCAATATTCTTATCTGTTAATATTCGCGACTACTTAATTAATATATACAAATCCGCATAACATATCTTTCATAAACTCATCATCATTCTCGAACTTCAAAGCCCAAAAAGAAACAACTCTCGGCCCACAAAATTCTAAATGCTCCATAACGAGACTAGTGTACTACACATAGCCTGCACTAAACCAGCCCAATAGTAAAACGACTTGTGGTGGACTAATTACGGTCCAAAAGCTGCAACTTGGCCATAATTTATAATATTAATAGATGGCAAGTAGGGTGTCGGTGGGTCTATAACAACTAATTTACAGCCGTATCTCATTATCATAACAGTTTCATTCTTCATCGTCATCAATTAATCATCATGATCATCATAATTGCATTTTAATTATTGTAACTGAAGGTGGGTTTCGATACTCACACAGGAACATAACTACCTATCAATAGTTAACGAGGGTTGTTGGTTTGTGAGTTATTTTCGTACAGGACTGAAACAGAAGACACCTGCAGTAACAATGGATATGGTGTCTGTTGTGGTTCGATTGAAGCAAGGAGAAAATAGTTTGGCCATGTGTTTAAGGTGATAGTTTGTTTTTGACAGAATTAAATAGATATATGGTTTTCGGTTATGATTATGGTTATGTTAAGTAAAAAGTGGCGGATGTGGGTTGGTGTTTGAATTGGGTTCATGAAGAAAACAAGAAGAAACAGAAAAGAAACATAGCAGTAGCAACAAGTGGCAATTGGAGTGGTTGTTTTGTGGTGGGTTTACCATACAGGAACAACATCGTAACAGTAGAAAGTTACGTGGGTTTCACAGCTGAACATGAGGTGATCGGTGGTGGTTTGTCTTCGGTTTAAAACAGAAACGTAACAGTAGCAGTAATATTATGATGATGGTAGCGGTTTAGGTTGATTCGAAATGGTGGTGTCTGTGGGTTCACAAAGAAGAAAGGAAGAGACAGAGAGAGAGAGAAGAGAGAGGTGATGGCGGTTTGGTGATTATGATGGTGGTTCTCGTAGTTGTAAACCGAATAAGAGCAACGTGGGATGTTTAAAGGTGGAGTTTATGGTGGTTTGATCGAATATGCAGAAACAAGAAAACGTAAACAATGATGGTGGATGATTTCGTGGCTGAAACATGAACAAAGTTATAGTAGCAGATGTATAGTAGTTCTCGTGGTTGATGGAAACAGAAAGATAGTAATTAAAAGGTAATGGTTGTCGATAGAGGTTGGTGGTGATGAGGATGGTTGTGTTTTGTGTTTTGTCGAACTTCAAACAAAAGAGCAGGTGATAAACTTGGTGATCAGATATGTGGGTTTGATGTTTGTGTACGTAATATGTATCCATATACATATGTATAATATAAATAGATAGGATAGAGTTGTGAATGGAATCCGAGAGAAACGGTGAACATAATAGTAAAGAAGCCTAAAGTTTAGATTTATATGCCGGCACTATATCCCATATGGCCATATCGTGTCCATTACTAAACAGTTAATGTATAAAAGTGTCCCTAAAAGTCTCAAAATTTTAGATTAAACATATTTAATTATTTCACTCATTACCTGTTTGAAACCTGATCAAAAAGGTTCAAAAATTATTTATTTTCTGTTCCGATTTATATGTACGGAGTACTAATATTTAAACTTAAAAAGGTAAAAAATACTTTTAACAAATCTAAAATCTTCTTATTCTATTTACAGTTCAACTTTTATTTTAATCCATCATAAACTTATATTAAATCTACATGAACGCTAACGAAATGTCAACCGAGTATTACTGACGTTTACTAATTAAGCTCGAAATCATTTATATTCCCTTTCTATATATAAACAATTTTAAAATAGCAAAGTTAATTACTAAAACAAATATATTATATATTTTTAAACAAATAGATTTAATATAACTTTATATATTTACAAGTAATATTTATATACATATTTATATATATCTATATATTCTATAGTTTCCATTAATCGCATTTTATTTTATTTATTTTACAATATAAATCCTAATAATAATATTATATAATATTCAAAATTATATTTCAAATTATAAATACCTATTTAAATATATATGTTATCTATTTACAAATAGTTGTTCGTGAATCGTCAGGAATGGTCGAAAGTCAAACGAATATATGAAACAGTTCAAAATATTTGTGACTCAACATTACAGACTTTACTTATCGTGTCGAAATAATATAAAGATTAAGTTTAAAATTAGTCGAAAATTTCCGGGTCGTCACAGTACCTACCCGTTAAAGAAATTTCGTCCCGAAATTTGAGTAAGGTGGTCATGGCTAACAATAAAAATGTTTTCATGACAAATATGAGTTGATAAATAGAGTTTTATCATCATTAAATAATATGGATAAAACAATTCGATTATTCGAAGAGCATGAATGAAACTATCACAAAAGAGTGAAATGAATAAATGCAGATTCGTCTTGTCTGGTGACGTAGTCACGGTTGATTTCCAAAAATTAAAGAATTTAAAGAAAATCTTCGAAATCTAAAAGATTTGATTCTTCGGTGAGTAAGGAAATTAAGATCTCTATAATTAAATATGGTGATCTGTCTTGATTACTCTGTCTGATATTTTCCATTATAAATTAAACTCTTCCGTTCCATTACTCTCACCATTCCTATACTTTCTTTTTTGGTTCATACATCCAAAAGATTGTGAAAATGCTTAATCCCGTTCTAATCCTTGATATTTTTCTAATTATCATTTCTGTAATCCTTCTTTTCAATCTTCCACCAGAAAAATCTGTTTACTTCTACTATTACCTTGGGGTGATATTATTCTTAATTCTACCGTGTCTTTATATTGCTATTCGTATTAATATCCATGGTTTGTAACCTCCGTGTTGTTATTGGGCTTTATATTTTCTCTTATATTTTGGAGTTCTTTGCCTTTTTATTATCCTCCCGACCTCTAGTAAAGCGAGTAACGGTCCAGAATTCGTAAGTATGGAATTTCGGATAAACATCATGTTCTAAACCAAAAAGAATGTATTAGCACGATCTTGATAGGTTATATTACCAGAATTCAGGAAAAAAGATAAAACTATCAAGAAAATATGTTCTTGATATGTTTATAGATTAGGTAGAATGTAAGAGTCGTGTAACATGGCACATGATGACGTTATGATCTGTGAATCATCACGTTCCATTAGAAACTCAGCATGACTTACTGTAATATAATCACGTTGATCAAGTGTCATTATATTATACTAACTTATGCTTCAGTTCCCAACACTACTTCAAAAGCATTCATAGTTTAAACTTGAAAGTTTACAGAATATAGAAACTAACAGTTTCTTATATGATGTAACACTGGTAGCGTGAAGAGATAAATGATTTCAGACAAGAATATTTATGAAAATATCCTCAAAAATATCGAAGATATTTATGATGATATTTTGGAATTTCTAAGATCGAAGGTTGATGATGAAAAATTTTCCGCAAGATTTTAACATGACGTCGGAGCAAGATATTCTCTAAAGATTTCAACGGATCCAGAATTACCTGGATTCTTTGATTATAGGGTTTGGTCCTTGTATTTGTCCTCGGTCTCCTTCATGGTTAGCTCAATCCGTTTTCCAGTTTCAACTTTTCTGAGCTTTTCCAACATACTATTTTTTTTATCATCATACTTCCAAAAATTAAGGTCGTTTACGGTTGTCTACAGTTTTCGCTGCTTCATTCAGCTTTTTCAAAGTTCAATGTTTTGATTCGTAGGCTGAGTGCTTTTCAAAATTTCAGAATGGAAGGTCATAATTGTAAGAGATAAAGGTTATACATATAACTGTTGATGTAGATATGTTGTGAGTTTTCAAAGTACTGATTACTGATTATCAGTAATTGGTATGGCAATTCTTGTTACAAGATGCGGACGAGTATATGATGGGGGTTTCTATGAATATAATGATTTTTCAAAAAAATCAAAGATCAATGAAGTTGCTGGTAAGTTTACTGCTAATATGGTGATATATATACGGTTCTCCGGTAATGATGATGAAAGGCAACTTTTATATCAAGGTTATAATAAAGCTAATTCGAATGAAAGTCAAAGTTGGTTTGCTGAAGCTGTGACAAAATTGGCTAATTTGAAAAGGAATTGCAAAGTTATTTTTGGTAATAACAACGCCAAAGGAGTTAGCACAGATACATGTTAAACGTTTACTCAGGTTCCGAGAGTTTTTTAGGTGCATAACTATATGCATAAATCTTTTCCTTCCATAGATGAAGTGCGGTTGGTTCATTTTCTCGCTTGAGGTGTTTTCAAGAATCATGAAAGGTATGAACGCAGATTGTAATCGTCAAGATACAAACGAGGTTTAACATGAACTCAAGTGGCAAACTTGAAGAAATATTTAGTTTTGTAAGACCCTAATCTTCATTGTACAGCAGAATAAATAGAGTACATAAAGTGTGGGAATGATTGTGCAGTTAAACAGAAGACAGAGACTGATCTGAGCTTAGTGCGCTCAGCGCACACATAAGGGTGCGCGTGGCGCACTCTTCACTGTAGCCGGGTTCTGCTTGTTTTATTCAGATATTTTGATGGGTATTTTGGTAATTTCACCTGTAGACGAGTTAAAGGCTAGTAGGTCAGTTTGTGGAGTATCATTCACTCCACTTTCAACAACCTTATCTTCTTCACTTTAATTTTAGAGAGAGAGTATGATTTCTTGAGTGAGAAAGCTTAAATCCAAGAGGAAGAAGTTGTTCTCGGGCTAAAGTGCGGGTATTAAAGTCGTTCATCTACTCATTAGCTACGTTGTGGTTGTAGTGGTAAGCTCTAATCTTGATTTCCTTGTTTTAAATTTGTGTAAAGGTTGGGGTTTGGGATAGTGATGAACATAAAACCCATATTTGATGATTTTGGGTGTTCTTGGTTAAGATTGAGTCATGAAGACTCAATGGTAACTAACCTAGGGTTTCAAAGTGGTAATTGATGTTTATGAGTCCTAATTAGTTAGTTAATTACTAGCACACCTAGATAATTGGTAAATGGGTGTTAGTTGGGTTAGTGGATGACCTGAAATGGGTGTGTTGACTTTAAATGAGTCAAAGGGGTTAATGATTGACCTAGTTGGGGATTGTGGGTATGAATTACCCTAATTATGTTATAGTTAGTATTGTTGGACCTTAATCACTAGCTTTTAAGTGATTAATGGTGGTCTTGATCCTTAAGGGCGGTTTTGGTGAAAATGGGGCATTTAATGCATTAAGTCATTAAATGCACATAAGTGAATTGTTGGTATTTAGTCCAATTAGATTATGTGTTGATTGAAGCACTTATTATATTAGGTACTTTGCTTTGAAGCTTGAAAAAGTATAAAACCGTCACTGAATCGTTAAGGTGAGTGGAATAATTATATGCGTAGATATATAATGTATTTATTTGTGGTAGCGTGAGATGTGAAGTGTCGAAGTGTTAAGGCACCACGTTTCATGTGACGAGTGAAGCATCGAGGTGTTAAGGTGCCACTCTAAGTAATTGGCGGGTGAAGTATCGAGGTGTTAAGATGCCACCTAGAGGTGAAGCATCGAGGTGTTAAGGTGCCACTCTAAGTAATTGGCGGGTGAATTATCGAGGTGTTAAGATACCACCTAGAGGTGAAGCATCGAGGTGTTAAGATGCCACCTAGGAGTGAAGTGTCGAGGTGTTAAGACACCACTCTAAGTAAAATAAAGGGTGAAGTATCGAGGTGTTAAGATGCCACCTGAGGGTTTAGTGATATGAGGTGTTAAGTACACTAACGGATGTTATGAACACCGATGGACTTTCGCGAGCGCCATTCCCTTGTACGATTGGTTAACTATGGTTATTGTATTGTAAGTGAAAGCATATTATATTGTTTGAGTTATATATATTTATGCGATTGTTATGCTAGCTTGTGGTATTGGAGGTTGGTAGCCTCGTATTGATGATAAGCTAATTGTGTTGCTAGCATGTATGTGGTATGTGTATGAGTGTTTGCAAGTAGGTATATTATATATGTATGTGTATAATTATTGCATTCACTAAGCTTTAGCTTACCCTCTCGTTGTTTATCTTTTTATAGGCTCCGGCGTGGACAAGGGTAAGGGCATTCGGTTGGATTAGAGATCCCGCTTTATTTGTTAGGGGACGCTTTTGGATTTGATAGCTTTTGGAGTTGACCGGAACTTGGGTAGTTTAACCTCCAAACACCATGCTCATAGTGTCGTTTGGAAATTAAACTAATGTGGTCGAAACTCATGTTTTGTATGAAACTCGTACTTCGGGCTAATGTGGGCCACGTTTTGTGAAACTTATTTTATTATTGAATCGTGCTAGTTTTTCATATTAGAACATGTTGTGAAAAGCGTTTCGTCTAAATATGTCGGGAAGTGGGAGATCTTTTTACGTGAAAACGACCAATCCGGACAGCAGGCTGCCAGGCCTTGTGCGCGCCGCGCACAGGAAGGGTTGCGCGCCACGCACCCTGCCTGGACAGGCCTACTTCGATATTTTTTTGAGGTCTGTTTTCAGTTGTATAATGGGTCGGGTTGTTACAAGTGGTATCAGAGCATGGTCTAAGGGATTTAGGCGACTTGAGATAGGTGCCTAGACTTAGACTTATTTGTATATGCGCTTTATGTGGGACTTGTAGGAGACAGATCGGATCGGGAGTTGATTAGTGCTTAGGTTTATGTGAATTAACCTTGCACTAACTGTTTTGTGTTGTTTTAGCAATCATCAAGCGAGATAGACGTTTTACTAGCGCATTAATGCGACGTGATCGCGTAACAATGATTAGCTACCATTGTTACGGGTTCAAATCGTGTTAAACAAGCGATGTACGACGATTGTTGAGCAAGATGGGGTAGGGTGGTGTATATGTATATACATATGTGTTAAGTCCTTTCATTTCGTTGCTTAATTTACTTCATTTTATAGAATGAAGATGAGAAATGGACACGACACCAATGACGGAAGTACGAGTGAGGACGTTGAACTCACGACCAAGGTTGGGGCCATCTTTAAAAGGCTAAAAAAGGATTTTCTTGACAATGTTCGAAAGGTTTTCCAAGAGTCGATTGATGGGAAAGTAACCGAAATGATAAATGACCGAATGAATGACGCGATCGAGGAGGCATTAGAAGCTAGAAACATTTATCCTCGTGGTGAAGGGGGTGATGGTAATGGTGGTTATGGAAGGCGGGACTTCCATTACAAGAATTTCAAGGATGCTCAACCCCCGATGTTTAATGGGATGCGAGATCTGTTAAAAAGTACATGTTGGATCTCCGATATCGAGGGAGCTTTTCGTACCGCGGAGTGTCCTCCCGAGAAGAAAGAAAGGTACGGTTCTAGTATGTTGCGGGAAGAAGCTAAGTTGTGGTGGGATGATAAAATCAACTTATATGGTGAGGAGCAATGTATGAGTTTGACGTGGGAAGAGTTTAAGAAGGAATTTTTCAAAGAATACCGATCTTCTTCCGATCTTGATAGAATCCGGGACGAGTTGCATAATTTGCAACAAGGATCAATGGACTTGGTTACTCTCAAGTCTACCTTTTTGGCAAATATTCGTTTTTGGCCGGAATATGTTGGTGACGATCACAAGCTAATGAAAGATTTCTACCATACTATGAATGATGAGTTCAAGGGTAAGATTAGTCGAGGAGCGGCTAAGTCTTTTGACAAGTTATTTGAGTTGGCTCGGGGTTTTGAGCTGGAGGTTCTAAGGAAAAGTGATTTCACTTTTTCTAAAAGAAAGTTTGAAGGTTCTAGTCATTCTAACTTTTCAAACAAGAAGAACAAGAATAAGAAGGGTTTCGAAAGTGTCAATAGCGTGAAGAAGGGCGCTTCCGGTGGTTTTTCTTATACGCGCTACAATTGTGGGCAAGAGGGTCATATGGCTCGTGATTGTCCGAAACCATCTTCCGGAAACAAGCTCACTTGTTTTAATTGCGGTAAAGAAGGGCATAAGAAGCCGGAGTGTCCCGATTTGCGAAACGATAATGTTAAGCGTCTAGAGAAGGCGGCGGGTACGGCTAGAGGTCGCAACTATTTGATGACGAATGATGAAGCCAAGCAATCCAACGAAGTTGTCTCAGGTACCTTTATGGTTAACTCTAATCCGGCAAGAATTCTATTTGATAGCGGTGCAAATTTGTCGTTTATGTCTCCAAAATTTTTGCCTAAACTTAATAGACCATTAGCTAAGTTATGTCGTTCGGTAGAAGTCGAAATAGCGGACGGCAAAACGGTGCTAGTGGTTGATGTGTGTAAAAATTGTGATGTTGTGTTTGGTGCGGAAAACTTTAAAATTGATCTCATCCCGATGACTTTGGGCGATTTTGATATTGTTATTGGTATGGATTGGTTCGATCATAATAGAGCCGATATTGCATGCCATGAAAAATCTATTCGGGTGAAAACCCCAAGTGGGGGAGAGTTAATTATTCATGGCGATAAGCGGAGAAGACTTGTGCCGATATGCACTTTTGCACGGGCACGTCGTTTTCTTGTTAGTGGTGGCATGGCTTTTATTGCCCATGTTATTGATACTCGTGATGAGCCACCACCCATTCATGAAATTTCGGTGGTAAATGAGTTTGAAGACGTTTTTCCGGATGAGTTACCGGGTGTTCCGGCAGAAAGACAAGTTGAATTTCGCATTGAGTTAGTTCCGGGAGCTACTCCCATTGCTAAAACTCCTTATCGTTTAGCGCCGATGGAAATTCAAGAGTTGTTAAATCAAACCCAAGAGCTACTTGAAAAGGGTTTTATCCGACCGAGTGCTTCTCCATGGGGCGCTCCGGTTTTATTCGTGAAGAAGAAGGATGGTAGTATGCGGATGTGCATCGATTATCAGGAGTTGAACAAAGTGACGATCAAGAATCGTTATCCATTGCCTAGGATTGACGATTTATTTGACCAACTCCAAGGTGCAACGTATTTCTCTAAAATCGACCTACGGTCTGGCTATCACCAAATGCGGGTCCGTGAGAAAGATATTGAGAAAACGGCTTTTCGAACGCGTTATGGGCATTTTGAGTTTGTAGTTATGCCTTTTGGTCTTACGAATGCACCGGCGGCATTCATGGATCTTATGAACCGAGTGTGTCAACCTATGTTGGATAAGTCGGTAATTGTGTTCATTGACGACATAGTTGTCTATTCGAAGAGTATGAAGGAACATGAACATCATTTGCGGAGTGTGTTGAAGACGTTGCGGAAGGAGAAGTTGTATGCTAAATTCTCCAAATGTGAATTTTGGCTAAGGGAAGTTCAATTCCTTGGCCATATTGTGAACAAAGATGGTATTCAAGTAGATCCGGGGAAGATCGAGACGGTGAAGAGCTGGAGGCGACCGACTACGCCTACGAAAATCCAAAGTTTTCTCGGGTTGCCCGGTTATTATCGTCGGTTTATCCAAGACTTTTTCTAAGATCGCTTCTTCGTTGACGAAATTGCCGAGGAAGAACGCGAGATTTAATTGGGAGAACGAGCAAGAAATTGCTTTTCAATTGCTAAAAGAGAAATTGTGTCAAGCTCTGGTGTTAGTGTTGCCGGAAGGTGTGGAAGACATGACGGTGTATTGTGATGCCTCTCTAAATGGGCTCGGGTGTGTTCTAATGCAAAGAGGTAAAGTCATCGCTTACGCCTCTCGACAATTAAAGGAACACGAAATGAGATATCTGACTCATGATCTTGAGTTGGTGGCGGTTGTGCATCCGTTGAAAATTTGGCGCCATTACTTGTATGGTGTCAAGAGTACGATTTATTCGGATCATAAGAGTTTGAAACATCTCTTTAATCAACGAGATTTGAATTATCGCCAACGTAGGTGGATGGATGTGGTAAAAGATTATGATTGTGAAATACTTTATCATCCGGGCAAGGCGAATGTGGCCGCGGATGCGTTACGTTGAAAGAGTCACCACCCGGCGTTACGATTAGGATTGTTACGTATGATTATTACTAACAATTTTCTTGAAAAACTTCGTGTGATTCAAATTGAAGCTTACGTTCACAACAAGCATGCGGAACGAATTATGGGGCAATCGAAATTCATTACTATGGGTTCGCGTGGTTTGTTGTTGTAAAGACCCGTCCTTATCCATCCGGACGAAATCTTCAACAATTGGTCCCATTGCGATGATCGACTCCAAGTAATGTCCTTAAAATGAGCTAATGCACAGCGGAAGACTTAATTTGTACCTGAGAATAACATGCTTTAAAACGTCAACATAAAGTTGGTGAGATATATAGGTTTGATGCTAGCAGCGTTATAACTATGGACCACAAGATTTCATATATTTAATCATAATACACTCGCAAGTGTATGTAAAAGTAGTTGAGCACTTGGTAACCATACTTAACATTTAAATCATCGCAGCATATTCTTAAATAATCGCTACACCGTACCAAGTGTAGTATACAGAAACGAAGTACTGTGCAACCGTTGAAAACTGGTCGTCCAGCCCGGTTGAGGTTGTCAGGCCCGATAGATCTATCAACAGGATTCGCGTTTACATTTCTCATGTAAATATTAGCTACCAAGTATAAAGAAATATGCCATGGTACAACTCAACATAGAATTTATTTTTGATCACTTGTGTCCATAACGTAAATCATAAAATGCATGTATTCTCATCCCAAAATATTTAGAGTTTAAAAGGGACTATATACTCACCTAATGTATTTTGTAGTAAAAATACATATAACAGCATTGAACAAGTATAGAGTTGGCCTCGGATTCACGAACCTATATCAGTTATATATATTAAATCATGTAATCACAATCGAACAACTTATATACATATAATTTAAATATATACTTTATTACTTATTTTATTTTAGTAATATTATTGTTAATTCAAATGTTATATATATAGATAGTGTGTTATATTATTATAAATAATAACAATTCACAGAAAGGTAGGTAATACTAATATAGTTATATGTAATAAATATATTTTATATAAATATCATTTGTTTGTTAAATGTTAATTATAATGATAATAATAATAATAAAAATAATAATGTCACTATAAATAATACTAATAATAAAAATAATAATAATAATAATAATGATAACTTTAATAATAAAAAATGATAATCTTGATAAAAATGTTTGTTTCAATAATAACACTAATTTTATTAAACATGATAAAATAATGATACTTTTAATAATAACAATAATAATAATAATAATAATAATAATAATAATAATAATAATAATAATAATAATAATAATAATAATAATAATAATAATAATGATAAAAAAAATCACTACCTCTCAAAATAGATTGATAAATAAAAAGATGCCACCCACAGGACTCGAACCCGAACCCGAGACCTCTTGTTTAAGCAGAAAACACCCCAACCAATGCTCTGTTGATAATTTACTGATTTAAATCACAGTCTAATCTATTTAACCCTTGTTATTTTGTTTTCATCTTCCTAATTTCATCACCATTAACTTTCGGCCCAACAGTAATTATCAGATGGATCTCGGCCCAAAAATTTTACGGCCCAACAGAATAAATTAATTAAACTCGTTATCAATTTTAATGAGACCAATGCAAATTTGTTAGAAAGGGTTACGGTTAAAACAAAATAAACTAAAAGGAATCCCATGGTAGGGCAGAAGGTCACGATCAGGATTCAGCTACCCTACTCGACTTTGCAACTGGAATCGCACTAACCCATCATCATTCTTTTCATATATTATTTATAGTGTGTTTATACGCATCACTCCCATTCATCTCTAATTAACTAAATCAAGAAAACGGATGTAGCGAAAAAAAATAAAGAAGTAGTTGCAGGTTTTTGGATTCTTTGGTGTCGAATAGAAACAACAGCGGTAGCAGTAACAGGAACGAGTCAGGAACAAGAGATTTTTCAAGCACCTCCTCATGATTTTATGTGGGTTTATTGATGAGTAAAAGATCGTATAGAAACGGTATAGCAGTTCATTGGTGGCGGGTTTAAGTTCAAACAGAAATAAGAAACAGAAAGAGATACAGCAGAAGTTGCAGTTGATGATGGTTGTGATATAATTCTAAACAGAAGACGAGATGAGTATGTGTGGGTTTGGTTTAGGTTCAAGGGTTTGAAGGAAACAGAAACAGGTGCAATAACCGTATGCAATTGCAGGTTGTCAAGGTTTAAAGATGTGGTGAAACATGGTGATCATGGGGTGTTTTTGGGTATGTCGGCCGGTGTTAGTGGTGGTGATTCTTGAATTAGTGGTGCGTGGTGATTCCTTGGTTCAAACATAAACATGGAAAAATATGTCAACGATGGTTGTGATTTCATGTTAATTCAAGTTGGTCATTGAAGGTGGCGGATGGGAGTGGTGATAGAGGTGGTGGTGACAGTTTCGTAATGGTGGCGAAGGTGGTTGTAGGGTTGTTGGGTGGTGTCGGTGGTTAGAAGGTGATGGCTCTCGGTGATCTTGTTTCTTAATTGGTAACCGAAATAATCCAACATAAAATGGCTTAAAGTGGTGGAAGAAGGTTATTCATGGTGGTGATGTTTCAAGATTCGATTTGCAGTTTATAATAGCAAGAACGATTAATAGCAAAATGGAAACGATTTACTTGCATTAGTTATAAGGAGGCGATCAGTATTTATAAAATGCAAGAAGTCCACAGAATTCTTCTCAAAAACAGAAATATAGAAAAAGAAAGAAAATGACATTTTGGTTGTATCTGATTGTTTTCGAATTTTTACAAGATCATAGACAAAATTTGCAACAGGAGATGAAGAAAAGATTAAAAAGCAGAAAGTGATATATATATATATCGATTCATTCATCTGATTTCTTAATTCTTAAACAATTTATATTAGTAATTATAATTATAAAATATTTTAATAATATAAAATAAAAATACTGATATTAAAAATGATAACCTTAATATAACAACTATAGTTTAACTTGCAATTTAACACATTAATATTATATTTTACTAATTATGTAATATTTAATAATTATATAATACATATAATATTTATATTTATATCTTTTATATATATATTCCAATATACATGTTGTAATAATTATTTATAGAAATCATATATATTTGTATATTATACTTATTTATTTTGTATCCTATTTTACTTATATATTATATTTTATAATTTCAAATTATTATATATACATACATTTATATATATATACATATTTACAAACAATTGTTCGTGAATCGTCGGAAATAGTCAATGAGTAATTAATTACATGAATATAGATTTCAAACTTTCTAGACTCAACATTACAGATTTTGCTTATCGTGTCGGAAACATATAAAGATTAAGGTTTAAATTTGGTCGGAAATTTCCGGGTCATTACAGTACCTACCCGTTAAATAAATTTCGTCCCCGAAATTTGATAGAGGTCATCATAGATAATAATAAGAGTGTTTTCATGACGAATATAAGGTAATAATTGAGTTTTATCATTATTTAGAGATATAGATAAAACGATTCGATCATGTGAAGCGCACGAGTGAAGCTATCACAAAAGAGTGAAATGAGTAAATGAATATATTCGTTTCAATCGATGACGCATTTACTATTGACTTCCGGGATTTAAGGGATTTAAAGAAAATCTTACGTAATAAGATTTGGTTCTTGGTCGATCAAGATCTTCTTTGATTTAATGCGACAATCTGTTTTGATTTCTCTGTCGGATATTTCACTATAAATCCACCACTTCCCTTCCTTACTTCCATACCTCACATTTTCTATCCTTTCTCCCTTAATTCATACCTTAAAGTATTCTTTAAAATGATCCATCTCGTTCTGATTCTTGTTATACTTCTAACTTTCATATCTTTCATTCTTCTCTTTCATCTGCCGCCAGAAGAATCTATTCACTTCTATTATTTCCTTGGAATTATAATGTTTTTAATTCTCCCGTGTCTTTACGTTGCAATACGTATTGATATACACGGTTTGTAATTTCTGGGGGGTTGTTGTGTTTTATATCTTCCCTTATACTTCGTTGTCCCTGCTTCTGCCTTCTATAATTATTGTCATCCATAGTTAATGCTCTCTCCTATTTGCTGCGATTTATACTCCAATTCCTATTTTTGGAGCTTTATTCTTTCGTTTCCTCTTCCCGTCCTCGAGTCAAGCGAGCAATGGTCCGGAATTTGTAGGTATGAGATTCGGAATGAACATAGCTAATGCTCTAAGATAGAAATGGTAATAGAAAAATTCTGATTTGTCAAATTACCAGAATATCCTGGAAAAGACCGAATCATCAAGAAAAATATTTTCTCGATATGTTTAGAGATTAGAATGTAAGTGTCGTGTAACATGTCATATGATGATGGTACTGTGAATCATCACATTCCATTAGAAACTCAACATGACTTACTGTAATATAATGACGTTGATCAAGTGTCATTATATTATACTAATTCATGCTTCCGTTCCCAACACTATTTCAAAACATTCATATTTTAAACTCAAAGGTTTCAGAATTTAGAAACTAACACAGTTTCTTTTATGTTGTAATACAGATATTACGGAGAGAAAATTGATTTCAGGTAAGAACGTTTATAAAAATATCTTCAGAAATATCGAGGATATTTATAATGAAAGATACGATAATATCTTTGAATATCTAAGATCAAAGGATGATAGAGACTATTGTCCGCAAGGGTTTAGAGTAAGGAGCAAGATATTTGCTAAAGACTTCAGCAGGCATTGAATTATTTGAATTCTTTGAAGTCAAACTTATTCTTTGTGATTTGTCCACGGCTTACTTCATAGTTTCGCATAATCCGCTTTTCAGTACTAAATTTTTCTATTGAGCGTTTCCAACACTCCATCCTTTATCATCAACTTTTAGCCATTAAGACTATCTACAACATGCTGCTTCGTCAGCATTTTCAAAGTTAACGGATCTGGGTCATCGGTTATCAAACCGGGGGTTTCCAAGAATATTGGAGGTTTTTAGATGATTAAACGCTGATGGTAACATGGTGGAATATAAAAGGTTCCCCAGTAACAATAAAGCGTACGCATATATATCATGGTTATGATAAGGTTGTTTCGGATGAAAAGTCGGAGTTGACTTGCTGGAGTTGTGACAATATTTGCTACTTTGAAAGGGATTACCAAATTATTTTGGGTAATAATAACACTAAAGGAATTGGCACAGCTATGTGTTAAACGTTTACTCAGTTTTCGAGAGTTTTTCAGATGCATGACTATATGCATCAATCTTTTCCTCCGTAGATGAAGTGCAGCTGGTTCATCCTCCCGATCGAGGTGTTTTCAAAATCATGAAAAGATTTGAACGCGGATTGTAACTGTCGAGGAACAAATGAGGTTTAGGATGAAATCAAGTGGCAAACTTGAAGAATTATTTAGTTTCATATGTTATAATCGATATTTTAATCCATTTTAATTGTCCAATGTTAGCAGTCCAATAGTCCAATAAATTCATACATAATTTAATATATAATATTCGAATTAACTAATACGTATCGTGACCCGTATACCGGTCTCAGTATTGATCACAACTCAAACTATATATACATTTTGGAATCAACCTCAACCCTGTATAGCCAACTCCAACATTCACATATAGAGTGTCTATGGTTGTTCCGAAATATATATATAGATGGGTCGATATGATAGGTCGAAACCTTGTATACGTGTCCCGTTATTTAAAATGCATAAAAGTAAATAACAGAAATTAAATGACGATAAATAAAATTTGCGAGAATGTAAATTGCGATAAATAAAATGCAACCAGTTAGCTAGGAACAGTTAGCTAGGAACAGTTAGCGTGGAATCTTAGCAAAATTCATCATAGTTAATTTATTTGTTTCTAACACTTTTTATTTTGTCCAATGTTTTCTTCGTTATGCCACTTGTTGGATTCTGATAGATCAAAATCCAAATATGAAATTGAATGAAGATGATTGTTCTGTGGTGAACGGATACGTATCGTTATGGATGTAAGTAGGATAGTAAATGAATGTTGAATCAAATTTTGAAGAATGTACAGTGTAACTTATTAATGTGAAATCTAAATATTCCTCGGGTACTACCTACCCGTTAAAATATTTTCATCATTAATAGTTGGTACGAAAGAATTTTTAATTACAATCTTTATGAAAATATACTTACATATATATTTTCTTCAGATGAAATCATGAATTTAATGAGTCAATAAGATATTAAAATCATTTGATTTATTGTTATTACTAGATTACATGATCTCTAAAACATTAGAGATTACATAATCGTCATGTCAAACGAAGATAAATGAGGTAGAACGATATGTAAAATGAAGATAATCGATGTAGAATGATATGTAGAATGAAGATCATACTCGAAGTACAGATGGTGATATTGAGACATGTGATGTTGATATCTAAAGCACAGTTTATGATGTTTAGGTTTACGACGCGGTTGTGGTTGGGGTGATAAAGGTACTGTTGACGTTGATGATGATGATGCTGATTATGTTGCTGGTACTGAGGCTTGCAATGTTGATGTTACTGGCGATACTGATTATGCTGCTGGTGCTGCTGTTGGTGTTTGTAACCTTCGCACCATGTTCTTCAAAGTCGTCACGCGAGCGCGAAGTTCGTTAACTTCTGCTAGTACACCGGGATGATTGGCGGTTGGAGCAAGCGGATGATTAAGATTCGTGATATGGGATAGTATATAATCGTGACGAGACACTCTGGAGAAGAGAGAGAAAATAGTTTCTCAATCAGGTTCGCCGGTAAGTGCTTCAGGTTCATCGCCAAGAGGGCAATTTTGGTGGATGGAAGGGATCTTTGATGTGAAATAATTTTTCAGATATCGGATGATATTCTAACTATATAGAATATCTATATATATAGTCCTAAAGATTTCGTAGACTACGGAGAAATTTACGGCATATGTCAGACAAGTCTACGGATGCGCTAAGATATGAATTTTGTCTATAGACTATCAATGCAGTAAGTGCAGTAAGACGTGTCTAGACTTAAGAATGATAGGCAGGCAATTCCCTAAGGATGATAAGTAGATGAGTTCTGACTAGATATGATAAGTAAAACTTTTGACATGTAGACACGGTCAAAGTCCAGACTCATTAATGTATCCTAACAACTACTAGTCAGACACACTAATGCAAGACCTGGTTCGCTAAGACCACCGCTCTGATACCACCTGTAAAGACCCGTCCTTATCCATCCGGACGAAATCTTCAACAATTGGTCCCATTGCAATGATCGACTCCAAGTAATGTCCTTAAAATGAGCTAATGCACAGCGGAAGACTTAATTTGTACCTGAGAATAACATGCTTTAAAACGTCAACATAAAGTTGGTGAGATATATAGGTTTGATGCTAGCAGCGTTATAACTATGGACCACAAGATTTCATATATTTAATCATAATACACTCGCAAGTGTATGTAAAAGTAGTTGAGCACTTGGTAACCATACTTAACATTTAAATCATCGCAGCATATTCTTAAATAATCGCTACACCGTACCAAGTGTAGTATACAGAAACGAAGTACTGTGCAACCGTTGAAAACTGGTCGTCCAGCCCGGTTGAGGTTGTCAGGCCCGATAGATCTATCAACAGGATTCGCGTTTACATTTCTCATGTAAATATTAGCTACCAAGTATAAAGAAATATGCCATGGTACAACTCAACATAGAATTTATTTTTGATCACTTATGTCCATAACGTAAATCATAAAATGCATGTATTCTCATCCCAAAATATTTAGAGTTTAAAAGGGACTATATACTCACCTAATGTATTTTGTAGTAAAAATACATATAACAGCATTGAACAAGTATAGAGTTGGCCTCGGATTCACGAACCTATATCAGTTATATATATTAAATCATGTAATCACAATCGAACAACTTATATACATATAATTTAAATATATACTTTATTACTTATTTTATTTTAGTAATATTATTGTTAATTCAAATGTTATATATATAGATAGTGTGTTATATTATTATAAATAATAACAATTAACAGAAAGGTAGGTAATACTAATATAGTTATATGTAATAAATATATTTTATATAAATATCATTTGTTTGTTAAATGTTAATTATAATGATAATAATAATAATAAAAATAATAATGTCACTATAAATAATACTAATAATAAAAATAATAATAATAATGATAACTTTAATAATAAAAAATGATAATCTTGATAAAAATGTTTGTTTCAATAATAACACTAATTTTATTAAACATGATAAAATAATGATACTTTTAATAATAACAATAATAATAATAATAATAATAATAATAATAATAATAATAATAATAATAATAATAATAATAATAATAATAATAATAATAACAATAATAATAATGATAAAAAAAATCACTACCTCTCAAAATAGATTGATAAATAAAAAGATGCCACCCACAGGACTCGAACCCGAACCCGAGACCTCTTGTTTAAGCAGAAAACACCCCAACCAATGCTCTATTGATAATTTACTGATTTAAATCACAGTCTAATCTATTTAACCCTTGTTATTTTGTTTTCATCTTCCTAATTTCATCACCATTAACTTTCGGCCCAACAGTAATTATCAGATGGATCTCGGCCCAAAAATTTTACGGCCCAACAGAATAAATTAATTAAACTCGTTATCAATTTTAATGAGCCCAATGCAAATTTGTTAGAAAGGGTTACGGTTAAAACAAAATAAACTAAAAGGAATCCCATGGTAGGGCAGAAGGTCACGATCAGGATTCAGCTACCCTACTCGACGTTGCAACTGGAATCGCACTAACCCATCATCATTCTTTTCATATATTATTTATAGTGTGTTTATACGCATCACTCCCATTCATCTCTAATTAATAAAATCAAGAAAACGGATGTAGGGAAAAAAATAAAGAAGTAGTTGCAGGTTTTTGGATTCTTTGGTGTCGAATAGAAACAACAGCGGTAGCAGTAACAGCAACGAGTCAGGAACAAGAGATTTTTCAAGCACCTCCTCATGATTTTATGTGGGTTTATTGATGAGTAAAAGATTGTATAGAAACGGTATAGCAGTTCATTGGTGGCGGGTTTAAGTTCAAACAGAAATAAGAAACAGAAAGAGATACAGCAGAAGTTGCAGTTGATGATGGTTGTGATATAATTCTAAACAGAAGACGAGATGAGTATGTGTGGGTTTGGTTTAGGTTCAAGGGTTTGAAGGAAACAGAAACAGGTGCAATAACCGTATGCAATTGCAGGTTGTCAAGGTTTAAAGATGTGGTGAAACATGGTGATCATGGGGTGTTTTTGGGTATGTCGGCCGGTGTTAGTGGTGGTGATTCTTGAATTAGTGGTGCGTGGTGATTCCTTGGTTCAAACATAAACATGGAAAAATATGTCAACGATGGTTGTGATTTCATGTTAATTCAAGTTGGTCATTGAAGGTGGCGGGTGGGAGTGGTGATAGAGGTGGTGGTGACAGTTTCGTAATGGTGGCGAAGGTGGTTGTAGGGTTGTTGGGTGGTGTCGGTGGTTAGAAGGTGATGGCTCTCGGTGATCTTGTTTCTTAATTGGTAACCGAAATAATCCAACATAAAATGGCTTAAAGTGGTGGAAGAAGGTTATTCATGGTGGTGATGTTTCAAGATTCGATTTGCAGTTTATAATAGCAAGAACGATTAATAGCAAAATGGAAACGATTTACTTGCATTAGTTATAAGGAGGCGATCAGTATTTATAAAATGCAAGAAGTCCACAGAATTCTTCTCAAAAACAGAAATATAGAAAAAGAAAGAAAATGACATTTTGGTTGTATCTGATTGTTTTCGAATTTTTACAAGATCATAGACAAAATTTGCAACAGGAGATGAAGAAAAGATTAAAAAGCAGAAAGTGATATATATATATATATATATATATATATATATATATATATATATATATATATATATATATATATATCGATTCATTCATCTGATTTCTTAATTCTTAAAAAATTTATATTTGTAATTATAATTATAAAATATTTTAATAATATAAAATAAAAATACTGATATTAAAAATGATAACCTTAATATAACAACTATAGTTTAACTTGCAATTTAACACATTAATATTATATTTTACTAATTATGTAATATTTAATAATTATATAATACATATAATATTTATATTTATATCTTTTATATATATATATTCCAATATACATGTTGTAATAATTATTTATAGAAATCATATATATTTGTATATTATACTTATTTATTTTGTATCCTATTTTACTTATATATTATATTTTATAATTTCAAATTATTATATATACATACATTTATATATATATACATATTTACAAACAATTGTTCGTGAATCGTCGGAAATAGTCAATGAGTAATTAATTACATGAATATAGATTTCAAACTTTCTAGACTCAACATTACAGATTTTGCTTATCGTGTCAGAAACATATAAAGATTAAGGTTTAAATTTGGTCGGAAATTTCCGGGTCATTACAGTTGTATTTTCAAGGAAGAGTGTGGGTGCCTAAGATGGGGGATTATCGACGAGTGCTACTTGATGAAGCACATAAGTCAAAGTATTCCATTCATCCGGGCGCGACGAAAATGTATCTCGATTTGAGAAAGGATTATTGGTGGCCGGGCATGAAACGTGATGTTGTTAAGTATGTTGAGCAATGTGTCACGTGTTTGCAAGTTAAAGCCGAACACCAAAAGCCGTATGGTAGGTTACAACCGTTAGAAATCCCGAAGTGGAAATGGGAGCACATTACCATGGATTTCATCACAAAGTTACCTAAAACGGCGAGAACCCAATTCGATTCGATTTGGGTGATAGTTGATCGATTGACGAAGAGTGCTTTGTTTCTTCCCATTCGGGAAGCGATATCTTCGGAAACCTTGGCAAAGTTGTTCATCAAGGAAGTGATATCAAGACACGGGGTTCCTATATCTATTATTTTGGATTGAGATACCCGTTTCACATCTCGGTTTTGGGAGAAGTTTCACGAAGATATGGGTACACAATTGAAATTGAGCACGGCGTATCATCCTCAAACGGACGGTCAAACCGAACGTACGAATCAAACATTGGAGGATATGTTACGGGCGTGTATTATTGATTTCAGTGGTAGTTGGGATGAGCACTTACCTTTGGTGGAATTCTCGTACAATAATAGTTATCATACTAGTATTGGGATGCCACCTTATGAGATGCTTTATGGGCGGAGGTGTCGAACTCCAATTTGTTGGCGTGAAGTGGGTCAAAGAGAAATCGGGAGTACCGATTTGGTTATAGAGACGAATAGCAAGATTGATATGATTCGGGATCATTTGAAAAAGGCTCAAGATAGACAAAAGTCGTATGCCGACAAACGTAGGCAAATGATCGAATTTCAAGAAGGTGACATGGTGATGCTTAAGGTTTCGCCATGGAAAGGCATTATTCGGTTTAGAAAACGGGGAAAGTTAGCTCATCGGTTTATTGGGCCATTTAAGGTTTTAGCTCGTGTTGGTGAAGTCGCGTATCGTTTGGAATTACCCGAAGAGCTTGCGGGGATCCATAATACATTTCATGTTTCCCATCTCTGCAAGTGTCTTGCGGATGATTCATCTTGGGTACCGTTAGACGAGATTGAGCTAAACAATAAGTTAGAATATATTTAGGAGCCGATTGTCATACTCGATGAGAAGGTTAAAAGGTTGAGAAATAAAGAAGTGAGAACTTTTAAAGTTCAATGGCATCGTAGTAAAGGTTCCAAATTTACTTGGGAGCCCGAAGAATTCGTGTTGGTTTACCTTCCCTCTTGTCATGCGGCTTAGATCGCGAGGACGCGCTCCGATTCAAGTGGGGGAGAGTTGTAAGACCCTAATCTTCATTGTACAGCAGAATAAATAGAGTACATAAAGTGTGGGAATGATTGTGCAGTTAAACAGAAGACAGAGACTGATCTGAACTTAGTCCGCTCAGCGCACACATAAGGGTGCGCGTGGTGCACTCTTCACTGTAGCCGGGTTCTGCTTATTTTATTTAGATATTTTGATGGGTATTTTGGTAATTTCACATGTGGACGAGTTAAAGGCTAGTAGGTCAGTTTGTGGAGTATCATTCACTCCATTTTCAACAACCTTATCTTCTTCACTTTAATTTTAGAGAGAGTGTGTGATTTCTTGAGTGAGAAAGCTTAAATCCGAGAGGAAGAAGTTGTTCTCGGGCCAAAGTACGGGTATTAAAGTCATTCATCTACTCACTAGCTACGTTGTGGTTATAGTGGTAAGCTCTAATCTTGATTTCCTTGTTTTAAATTTGTGTAAGGGTTGGGGTTTGGGATAGTGATGAACATAAAACCCATATTTGATGATTTTAGGTGTTCTTGGGTAAGATTGAGTCATGAAGACTCAATGGTAACTAACCTAGGGTTTCAAAGTGGTAATTGATGTTTATGAGTCCTAATTGGTTAGTTAATTACTAGCACACCTAGCTAACTGGTAAATGGGTGTTAGTTGGGTTAGTGGATGACCCGAAATGTGTGTGTTGACTTTAAATGAGTCAAAGGGGTTAATGATTGACCTAGTTGGGGATTATGGGTATGAATTACCCTAATTATGTTATAGTTAGTATTGTTGGACCTTAATCACTAGCTTTTAAGTGATTAATGGTGGTCTTGACCCTTAAGGGCGGTTTTGGTGAAAATGGGGCATTTAATGCATTAAGTCATTAAATGCACATAAGTGAATTGTTGGTATTTAGTCCAACTAGATTATGTGTTGATTGAAGTACTTATTATATTAGGTACTTTGCTTTGAAGCTTGCGGAAGTATAAAACCGTCACCGAATCGTTAAGGTGAGTGGAATAATTATATGCGTAGATATATAATGTATTTATTTGTGGTAGCGTGAGATGTGAAGTGTCGAAGTGTTAAGGCACCACGTTTCACGTGACGAGTGAAGCATCGAGGTGTTAAGGTGCCACTCTAAGTAATTGGCGGGTGAAGTATCGAGGTGTTAAGATGCCACCTAGAGGTGAAGCATCGAGGTGTTAAGATGCCACCTAGGAGTGAAGTGTCGAGGTGTTAAGACACCACTCTAAGTAAAATAAAGGGTGAAGTATCGAGGTGTTAAGATGCCACCTGAGGATTTAGTGATACGAGGTGTTAAGTACACTAACGGATGTTATGAACACCGATGGCCTTTCGCGAGCGCCATTCCCTTGTACGATTGGTTAACTATGGTTATTGTATTGTAAGCGAAAGCATATTATATTGTTCGAGTTATATATATTTATGCGATTGTTATGCTAGCTTGTGGTATTGGAGGTTAGTAGCCTCGTATTGATGATAAGCTAATTGTGTTGGTAGCATGTATGCGGTATATGTATGAGTGTTTGCAAGTAGGTATATTATATATGTATGTGTATAATTATTGCATTCACTAAGCTTTAGCTTACCCTTTCGTTGTTTATCTTTTTATAGGCTCCGGCATGGACAAGGGTAAGGGCATTCGGTTGGATTAGAGATCCCGCTTTATTTGTTAGGGGACGCTTTTGGATTTGATAGCTTTTGGAGTTGACCGGAACTTGGGTAGTTTAACCCCCAAACACCACGCTCATAGTGTCGTTTGGAAATTAAACTAATGTGGTCGAAACTCATGTTTTGTATGAAACTTGTAGTTCGGGCCGATGTGGGCCCCGTTTTGTGAAACTTATTTTATTATTGAATCGTGCTAGTTTTTCATATTAGAACATGTTGTGAAAAGCGTTTCGTCTAAATATGTCGGGAAGTGGGAGATCTTTTTACGTGAAAACGACCAATCCGGACAGCAGGCTGCCAGGCCCTGTGCGCGCCGTGCACAGAAAGGGTTGCGCGCCGCGCACCCTGCCTGGAGAGGCCTGCTTCGAAATTTTTTTTTGAGGTCTGTTTTCGGTTGTATAATGGGTCGGGTTGTTACAAGTTTCATATGTTATAATCAATATTTTAATTCATTTTTATTGTCCAATGTTATTAGTTCACAGTCGATGGTCCACAGTTAACAATCCAATAATTCATATATAGTTTAATATATAATATTCGAATTAATTAATACGTATCGTGACCCGTGTACATGTCTCAGACTCGATCACAACTCAAAGTATATATATTATTATAGAGTCAACCTCAACCCTGTATAGCTAACTCGATCATTACTGCATATAGAGTGTCTATGTTTATTCCAAATAATATATATATATATGCGTCGATATGATATGTCAAAACATTGTATACGTGTCCCGATATTTAAAATGCGTAAATAACAGTATTTAAATGACGATAAATAAAGTGCGTAAAATAAATAACAGAAATTAAATGACGATAAATAAAATTGCGAGAATATAAATTGTGATAAATAAACTGCAATAAATAAATTGCGATAATAAAATGTAATAAGGAATTAACAGTTAGCTAGGAACAGTTAGCTAGGATTTTGTTAGTGCGGATTTTTAACAAAATTTTTCATAGTTAATTTGTTTGTTTCTAACAAATTTTATTTTTGTCCAATGTTTTCTTCATTTTGCCACTTGTCAGATTCTGATAGGTCAAAATCCAAATATGAAATTGAATGAAAAGGGTTATTCTGCGGTGAACGAATACGTATATCTGTGGATGTAAGTAGGATAGTAAATGATCGTTGAATCAAATTTGAAAGAATGTACAGTATAACTTATTAATGTGAAATCCAAATATTCCTCGGGTATTACCTACCCGTTAAAATATTTTCACCATTAACAGTTTGTACGAAAGAATTTTTAATTACAATCTTTATGAAAAAATATATATACATATATATTTTCTTCAGATGTAATCATGGATTTAATGAGTCAATATGATATTAAACTCATTTGATTTACCATTAGAACAAGAATATATAATCTCTAAAACATTAGAGATTACATAATCGCCATGTCGAACGAAGATAAATGATGTAGAACGATTCGCAGATTGATGATTATGCTCGAGGTACAGCATGAGATGTTGAGGAATGGATTGTTGATAGTACTGGTGCTGTTTATTGATGGTACTGTTGGTGCCGATGATGTTGCTGAAGCTGGTAAATTCTGCATCATATTCTTCAAATTGATTATTCGAGTGTGAAGTTCGTTGACTTCTTATATTATTTCGGGATGATTGTTGGTTCAGACGAGCAGATGAATAAGATCTAGAATTTTAAATAGAATATAATCGTGGTGAGATATTCGGGAAATGAGGGTGAAAATGGTGTTTCGGACTGGTTCGCTGGTAAGTGCTTCGGGTTCATTGCCAAGAGGTAAATTCAGTTGGTGGGTGGAAAGGATCACCTTCCTCTCGTCTCCATCGGTTAAGTCAACTACGAACCCATCAAACAAATTGGGGATGGTTGATTGGTTGATTCATTCTGGTGACGCTGCCTCCGGAGCTTAGGTGAACATCCATGTCGGAATAGCTGTCGGAATAACTATCAGAATAGCTATCGAAATCTGAGGGACTCGAACTGGTTGAGGGATTCATCTCGTACGATCATATGAAGAATTTTCAATAAGAAATAGATTATAGGATGTAGATTAGTATCCTACAATACATAATTTATATATGCATGTATAATACTAAAATCCCATAAGTTACGGAAGAATCTACGGAAGCTGTCAGGCAAAGGTAACAATAACAGATACGCTAAGATATGAATTTTGTCTATACACTATTCATGCAATCAATGCAATAAGATGTGTCTAGACTAAGAATGATAAGTAAGAAATTTTCTGACGAAAATGATAAGCAAAACTTTTGACATGCAGACACGGTCGAAGTCCAGACTCACTAATGCATCCTAATGACTTATCAGTTAAACACACTAATGCAGACCTAGGTTCGCTAAGACCACCGCTCTGATACTAACTCTAATAACCCATCCTAATCCATCTGGACAAAGTCCATATCGATTATAAACGATTCACAATATTTGATTACATCGCGAGGTACTTGACCTCTATATGATACATTTTACAAACATTGCATTCGTTTTTAAAAGACAAACTTTCATTACATCAACAGTTGACAGCATGCATACCATTTCATAATATATATCCAACTATAAATGACTTAATAATATTCTTGATGAACTCAATGACTCGAATGCAACGTCTTTTGAAATATGCCATGAATGACTCCCAGTAATATCTCTAAAATGAGCAAATGCACAGCGGAAGATTTCTTTCATACCTGAGAATAAACATGTTTTAAAGTGTCTACCAAAAGGTTGGTGAGTTCATTAGTTTATCATAATCGATCATTTTCATCATTTTAATAGACCACAAGAATTTCATTTCCAGTTCTCATAAATATATGTCCCATGCATAGAGACAAAAATCATTCATATGGTGAACACCTGGTAACCGACATTAACAAGATGCATATAAGAATATCCCCTATCGTTCCGGGAAATCCTTCGGACATGATAAAAACAAATTCGAAGTACTAAAGCATCTGGTACTTTGGATGGGGTTCGTTAGGCCCAATAGATCTATCTTTAGGATTCGCGTCAATTAGTAGATCGGTTTACTAATTCTTAGGTTACCAAGCAAAAGGGGCATATTCGGCTTCGATCATTCACCCATATAATGTAGTTTCAATTACTTGTGTCTATTTCGTAAAACATTTATAAAAATTGCGCATGTATTCTCAGCCCAAAAATATAAAGAGTAAAAAGACAAATGAAACTCACAATACTGTATTTTGTAGTAAAAATATATATGACGACATTGAACAATGCAGGGTTGGCCTCGGATTCACGAACCTATATCATTTGGATATTTATTAATACACATAATCGTAATCGAATAAATATATATTGTTATTAGTTATATTGTTTTTATATTAATAATATATATATATTTATATAATATATGTTTCCTATAAGCATTTTGTATATATAAAAATATTAATTTTGTTATTTTATATGTATAAAATATATATATATATATATATATATATATATATATATATATATATATATATATATATATATATATATATATCCTTTGTTGTTAATGCTAGTAATTATAATACTAAAATAATATTAATAATGGTAAAAATGATAATAACTATAATACTTAATATTACTAATAAAGATAATAATGTTAATAATTCTATTAATGATAATAATAATAATATAAATAATAATAATTGTAAAAATATTATTTTTGCTGTTAATTATAGTTATGATAATGATTTTAGTAAACATACAATAATAATACTCATGATAATATAAATAATAATACTTATAATGATATTAATCATAATAATGATTATGATACTTATAATGATAATTATAATACTGATAATAATTATAATAATAATAATACTATTAATTATAAAATGATATAAGTATTAATTTTAAAAATAATAATAAATTGTAGTATGATAATAATAAAAAAAAATTTCCTAACCTACCAATAATAATAGTAATCATAATTGTAATTTTAATTATTAATAATAATAATTGATAACTAATATTTTTATTAGTACGAATAATAATAATAACTATAATATTAGTCATAATTAACAATTTCTAATAACAACAACAATAATAATAATAATAATAATAATAATAATAATAATAATAATAATAATAATAATAATTAATAATAATAATAATAATAATAATAATAATAATAATAATAATAATAAAGATAAAATGTTATACCCTTTAAAAGAAATCGTCCTAAAAAGATCTGCCCAAGACCAGGCTCGAACCCAAGACCTCTCGTTCACCCATCAAACACCTAAACCATTGAACCAGTATTCTTATCTGTTAATATTCGCGACTACTTAATTAATATATACAAATCCGCATAACATATCTTTCATAAACTCATCATCATTCTCGAACTTCAAAGCCCAAAAAGAAACAACTCTCGGCCCACAAAATTCTAAATGCTCCATAACGAGACTAGTGTACTACACATAGCCTGCACTAAACCAGCCCAATAGTAAAACGACTTGTGGTGGACTAATTACGGTCCAAAAGCAGCAACTTGGCCACAATTTATAATATTAATATATGGCAAGTAGGGTGTCGGTGGGTCTATAACAACTAATTTACAGCTGTATCTCCTTATCATAACAGTTTCATTCTTCATCGTCATCAATTAATCATCATGATCATCATAATCGCGTTTTAATTATTGTAACTGAAGGTGGGTTTCGATACTCACACAGGAACATAACTACCTATCAATAGTTAACGAGGGTTGTTGGTTTGTGAGTTATTTTTTTACGGGACTGAAACAGAAGACACCTGTAGTAACAATGGAGATGGTGTCTGTTGTGGTTCGATTGAAGCAAGGAGAAAACAGTTTGGCCATGTGTTTAAGGTGATAGTTTGTTTTCGACAGAATTAAATAGATAGATGGTTTTCGGTTATGATTATGGTTATGTTAAGGTAAAAAGTGGCAGATTTGGGTTGGTGTTTGAATTGGGTTCATGAAGAAAACAAGAAGAAACAGAAAAGAAACATAGCAGTAGCAACAAGTGGCAATTGGAGTGGTTGTTTTTTGGTGGGTTTACCGTACAGGAACAACATCGTAACAGTAGAAAGTTACGTGGGTTTCACAGCTGAACAGGAGGTGATCGGTGGTGGTTTGTCTTCGATTCAAAACAGTAACATAACAGTAGCAGTAATATTATGATGATGGTGGCGGTTTAGGTTGATTCGAAATGGTGGTGTTTGTGGGTTCACGGAGAAGAAGAGAATAGAGAGGTGATGGCGGTTTGGTGATTATGATGGTGGTTCTCGTAGTTGTAAACCGAATAGGAGCAACGTGGGATGTTTAAAGGTGGAGTTTATGGTGCTTTGATCGAATATGCAGAAACAAGAAAACGTAAACAATGATGGTGGATGATTTCGTGGCTGAAACATGAACAATGTTATAGTAGTAGATGTATAGTAGTTCTCGTGGTTGATGGAAACAGGAAGATAGTAATTAAAAGGTAATGGTTATCGATAGAGGTTGGTGGTGATAAGGATGGTTGTGTTTCGTGTTTTGTCGAACTTCAAACAAAAGAGCATGTGATAAACTTGGTGATCAGATATGTGGGTTTGATGTTTGTGTACGTAATATGTATCCATATACATATGTATAATATAAATAGATAGGATAGAGTTGTGAATGGAATCCAAGAGAAACAGTGAACATAATAGTAAAGAATCCTAAAGTTTAGATTTATATGCCGACATTATATCCCAGATGGCCATATCGTGTCCATTGCTAAACAGTTAATATATAAAAGTGTCCCTAAAAATCTCAAATTTTTAGATTAAACATATTTAATTATTTCACTCATTACCTGTTTGAAACCTGATCAAAAAGGTTCGAAAATTATTTATTTTCTGTTCCGATTTATATGTACGGAGTACTAATATTTAAACTTAAAAAGGTAAAAAATACTTTTAACAAATCTAAAATCTTCGTAATCGATTTACAGTTCAACTTTTATTTTAATCCATCATAAACTTATATTAAATCTATATGAACGCTAACGAAATGTCAACCGAGTATTATTGACGTTTACTAATTAAGCTCGAAATCATTTATATTCCCTTTCTATATATAAACAGTTTTAAAATAGCAAAGTTAATTACTAAAACAAATATATTATATATTTTTAAGCAAATAGATTTAATATAAATTTATATATTTACAAGTAATATTTATATACATATTTATATATATCTATATATTCTATAGTTTCCATTAATCGCATTTTATTTTATTTATTTTACAATATAAATCCTAATAATCATATTATATAATATTCTAAATTATATTTCAAATTATAAATACCTATTTAAATATATATGTTATCTATTTACAAATAGTTGTTCGTGAATCGTCGGGAATGGTCGAAAGTCAAACGAATATATGAAACCGTTCAAAATATTTGTGACTCAACATTACAGACTTTGCTTATCGTGTCGAAATAATATAAAGATTAAGTTTAAAATTAGTCAAAAATTTCCGGGTCGTCACAGCTACCGTTAGCGGATGAAATATATTTTCGGGTTTAGTGTATGTTCTAACACTACGTAACAGGGTACAAAACAGTTAAGTCTTGATAATTGGGTGCTCGCGATCATACTTTTGGAATGCAAACGATTTGGATAATCAACGTTATGGAAACACAAAATCTTGTGGTTCAAAAACAACGTTTACAAATACACCTATGATTTCACCAATGTTTTTCGTTGACAGTTTTCTATATGTTTCTCAGGTTCATGAATGGCTATTTGATACATGCTTCCGCGTACACTCATATTTGCTTGGGGTCAAGCATACATGCATACACTCTGATTACTTGCTTGGAGTCAAGCATACATACATACTTATGCTATTTATAGCAACCGTGATTTTAAACTTATATTATGTCGCAAGTTTATTTCATTTATACTTTGCGACTTTTGTAAACTTAAACTTGTTGTCGAACCGTTTGGTAACTTAAACTTTGTAAGTCTTGTACGTTTCAAATGAATGCGACATAATTTTGGTCAAACGCGTCTCATTTAGGGACTATGACCACGTAACGGGACCTAAATTAACAGCGCCGTCAATGACGATTTTGTCGGGTCGTTACATCGGTGTAGAAGTAAAAAAGGGGATTTTAGTAAATCTCCTGCAAGTTAGATAAGATGTTAACAACATTTTTTGTTTGTTTGTTTGTTTATTTAGATTGTTTTGCAAAGAGTATTTTTAATGACGTTAGTACAAATCATAACAAATGGAAAGTGACATTTTCAAACTCCTTTTTGAAAAATCCACAATTATTTCATACAATCTTTCAGTAACACCCTCAAATATATTCCATTATAAAAGTTGTGTAATGCATCATTTAAGGGTACAGTAGAAACTCGATAAATTAATACTCAATTATTTAATAAACTTTCTAAGATAATATTTTTTGCCGGTTCTGACTCAGGGATAGGGTGCTCAATTAATAATTCGCTAAAATTATAAGATAATACAATTTTGATAATTTCTTTAGACTCCATATAAAATATAAATTAATAATTCCTGATAAAATATACAATTTTGATAATTTCTTTAGACACCTTTAAGATGGGAAGCCATGTTGTGTGTATGATTTGTTTGTGTTAACCTATTTTGATCTTGTATTTATATAGAAAATATTTTTAGTGTCCATAAAGTGATACATTAAACACAAGAAGCATAATAAGGTGGGAGATTGAAGGTTTCTTTCAAATTAGGCCGTTCATTTAATATACACGTATTGTATACAATAATTAAGTGGAAGGTTGAAAGGTATTTGTAAACTAAGTATTCTACTATAAATTAATAAAATATTAATTAATATATAAATTAATAATTATTAATTTATCAATTAATTAATAACTCTTTGAATTAATAAATTTTGGTGGTTCCAAATATATTATTTTATAGAGTTTCTATTGTATATTATTATTAAGTATTTTGAATGGATCAATGAAATCAATTTGATGAGTGGATATATCATCATTCATAACAAATACTGAGGATATGTTTAGCCTCTTATCAACTAAAGGCGATATCATTATCTGATTAGACACCTATCCATACCGTTTGATTCAAGCCGGTTTTTTTAGATATTAGTATATTATTACTCATGAAGTACTATTTTTATTTTTATTGGTTCACATATTAGTTATTTCTAAATTCCTTGGATTTTTTAATGATTTCGTAGGTGAACCTTGCCTTTTGGAGAATATTTTTTTTCTTTAAATCTGAACCTCATATTATTTTCATTATTTTATAAAATGAAAAAACACTTAGTAAGAGTGGGTGTCTAATTTAATACACCGTGTTTAACTTACTAGACTACAAGAGCCGACTTTTATTTATATTTATTATATTTTATTTTTATAAAGCGAGTAATCGGTCGATTAAGCTACACATAAAAGTGTTTATATACTGTATATATAACACCTATTGTTGAAAATTGAAATTCCTTGTATCATGTAACAAAGAAAATTTTTAATGTGTATAAAAATTTAATTGATGCTGAGAATAAAATAATTTTAGTAGAAGCCAAAATAAGTTGATATCCAACACAAACTTTTATATTGAAACCAAGACAAACAACACAAAAATGTATTGTATTTGTGCATCACATTTAATTAAATTACAAAAACTTTTCTTTCTTTTTTTAATAGAGTTTACACGGTATGTACATAGAATGATGTGGACTATATATGTATGTAAATAAAAAAAATGATATTTCCACTATCAATTTGACAAATCAATTAAAATATAAATACATAAATATAATTATAATAAATTTATAAAATATAATGGTGTAAATATCAATTCCATATAAAAAGTTAACCAAAAGAAAAATAAAGTAATTTTTTAAGGACGGAATTAAATAAAAAAGAAAAGATTTCTAGCAAGCTATTAGAAAAGTGGTTAGACCAAAAAAAAAAAAAAAAAAAAAAAAACTTTTGAAAGTTAATTGTTCCAATTACAAACTATAATAAGTTAGTACATTTTTCATATTTCGTATATATTTTTTAGTAATTGTTGATTTTATTTATACACTTATGTAATCTTTAATAAAAATAATAAGTCAATGAATTTTATTTAATCGCCATGTAACATCTTTGATATTTAGATTCAAAATTTCAAATAAAATGATTCAATGAATATTTGATAAACAACCTATTGCTAATTAATAGGGTAAGTTGACACTCAATTATTATTAATCAAATGATGCTTGTTCAACTAAAGGGACATTAACCAAGCCATATCGAAGTGATCTATCTAATTAGGTGGTTGAGAGTTGGAGTTATGCTAAAGACAATTTATATATATTTCGTGATTAATTTGTGTGGTGGTGTATGTAAGTTTGTATTTCAGAAAAAGGAAAAAAAAAGTATGTTGATTTATAACATTACGACTCTTGATCGTCAATAACCGGTCACCAGCAATACAATATTACATCTAATTAATTTTAATTACTTAAATTTATTTATATTTTTTTATATTTTCTAAAATAGAGGTATAAACTTTAAATATTGTTTGAGAAATTTACATATGGTATTTATCTATCAATCAATCTATCTATCTATCTATACATTATATAAAGCACTGCCAATATGGTGATGTGATATCTCCTGATTAAATTTCGCCACGTGTCACTTCAACAATTTTTGTTAGTTTTTTCTCTATTATTTATATTAAATAATATACTACGTATCAATTTTAGATATGGAAACTTTATATAAATATATAAATTAAATATAGTATAATAATCTACGTATCAATTTTTGTTAGTTTTTAGATATGGAAGTTACAAATTTTTTACATTTTAGATATGGGGTGGACCACATTTATTTATTACTTACGAGTTTTAAACTGATACATGTCAAGTTAAGTATAATTGAAAGGTTTTTTCTATTTAATTAGTAAATTGCATTTATCATACTAAAGTATTTCAATTATTTATTATTTCATGATTTTTTTCTAGGATCGACTTAATTTTTACTATAATTGTTAATTAACGTGTAACGTCGGGTTCATATACTAGAGATCATTCTAATTGAAAGATAATTGCAATATTTTTTTCATTGTAATAGTATTATACATCTAATTAATATCAATGCTAACATTATAGAAAACCAATTTATAAAACTGTCGTTCAACGCACGAGCTCAGAAAGCGTGTGCAATATGCTGACATGTCAACTCCTTATTTATTTCCACCACGTGTCATTCTATCAGTTCTTCTAATCTATTATCTATTAACTTATTGATATTATTATATTTAATACGGAGTAATTTGATATACGAATTTCATTTAATATACGGATTGCATTTACCTAAAGTATTAGTCATTTCCATCTATTAATTGTATTTCAATTATAGATTACATTTAATATATGTGATTGCATTTACCTAATATATTACAGATTACATTTAAGTATATTTGATCGATAACATATGTAATTTGAAGCGACCCGTCCTAATCCATCTGAACGAAGTCCATATTGATTACAAATGATTCACAATAGTTGATTTCATCGCGAGGTATTTGACCTCTATATGATACATTTTACAAACATTGCATTTTTTTTTTAAAAGACAAACTTTCATTACATCAAAAGTTGACGGCATACTTACGATTTTCTAATATATCCAACTATAAATGACTTAATAATAATCTTGATGAACTCAACGACTCAAATGCAACGTCTTTTGAAATATGACATGAGTGACTCCAAGTAATATCTCTAATGAGCAAATGCACAGCGGAAGATTTCTTTCATACCTGAGAATAAACATGCTTTAAAGTGTCAACCAAAAGGTTGGTGAGTTCATTAGTTTAACATAAATAATCATTTCCATCATTTTAATAGACCACAAAATTTTCATTTTCAGTTCTCATAAATAAACATCCCATTCATAGAGACAAAAATATCATTCATATGGATTGAACACCTGGTAACCGACATTAACAAGATGCATATAAGAATATCCCCTATCATTCCGGGAAATCCTTCGGACATGATATAAAACAACATCGAAGTACTAAAGCATCCGGTACTTTGGATGGGGTTCGTCGGGCCCATAGATCTATCTTTAGGATTCGTGTCAATTAGGCGTGCACTAATTCTCAAAATTAGTGATGTTCCCTAATTCTTAGGCTACCAAGCAAAAAGGGACATATTTGTGACAACCCGAAAATTTCCAACCAAATTTAAACTTTAATCTTTATATGTTTCCGACACGATAAGCAATATTTGTTAAGTTAAATTTCAAGAATTTTAAACTATATTCATACATTCATTCAACCTCGACCAAGTTCCAATGATTCACGAACCATTAAACGAATATGATTATATTTGTATATGTGTATATATATTATAACTTGAAACGTAAACAAAATATTAGATTAAATACTTTATATGATTGTATCTGTTTCAAAATATTTATCAATGGAATTAGAAGATAAGATCAAATGATTGAATTATCAGATATATTGAATTATGATTACAAGTCTCTGTTGAAAGGCCCACGTTGATTTGAGAAATCTTTCCATTTTAACAATATTCGGAAAATGGTAAAGTGATTTATAAATAAGAACAAATTGTCAATTATTGAGAACTAGACAAAGGATAGTGGAAGATTGAATCTCATAAAGACTCGATTGATCTATTTAGTTTTAAACGTACAAAAACGTTTTCAGTTTAAAAAGAACTTTATTATTAAAACGTATATAACTTTTATAAATATCTAGAACCACTTTTGATAACTCATTACTTAACTAGTATGATAAAGATAACGATATTTATATTTTATTTTATATATATAACGATTTAAATTAATATTATATATATTTATACGCGTATTATACGTACATAGTTTTATACTTTTACTATACTTAAACTTTACCTTTACTTTATTTTTACTTTACTTTAACTTTAATAATTCACTTTAATAATTCATACTTTAATAATTCACTTTAATAATTCATACTTTAATAATTCACTTTAATAATTCATACTTTAATAATTCACTTTAATAATTTATACTTTAATAATTCACTTTAATAATTCATACTTTAATAATTCACTTTAATAATTCAAAAATCTATTATAAATAGAATTCAATAGGTTTCATTATTTCATAGAAACTTGAAAATATTTTTCTCTAAACTCTCTCAATCGATTTACATATATATATTTACTCCGTATTATTTCAAGATATTATTAGTATACATAAAATATTACGACGGAGTACTGTCCGAGTGATTTCGAAATTGTTTTTCGAGTGGGATAGGATTAAGGAAATTATGGGTTATAGCTATGGAGGTGATTGAGTATGGTTCATAGGTATGCTCGTGAGGTCAATATAGTGTTTATCATTTCCGTTGCGTCTACGTACCTTTCCTGCAATATTGAATCTCAATATTGATACGTGAGTACTCATAATTTAACTTTTACATACTAATAGTGTATCCCTAACTAGTGCTCGAGTATTTAGGATTATGCATGCTTGTACTTTTAATATTGCCCTTAGACAGGTTAGGTTGAATGTTGAATTAGTTACACTTGCGGTTGAGATAAGGTATAAGATATGCATGTCCTTGGAAAGCTAGCGAAAAATTAAGAACTTTTCATTTAGATATCGAATGGTTTCGATGAACGGATTAGAAGTTATAATCAATTGAATTTTCGATATTTTTATTAAAAATGATTATTATTATCGTCGTTTTTATCGTCGTTCTAGTTTTATCTTATTATTATGATTATTATTATCTTTATCAATAAAAGGAATTTATCATTAAAAATTGTAATTTTTTTTTTATTATTACTATCGTTATTATCGTTAAATTATAATTAGTATTATTATTATTATTATCCAATTATTATTATTATTATTATTATTATTATTATTATTATTATTATTATTATTATTATTATTATTATTATTAGTATTATTATTATTATTATTATTGTTATTAATATATATATCATTATTTAAAAATGGTTATTGTTATTGTTATTATTATTATTACTATATTATCATTAAGATAATTATTAGTATTATCGTTAATAATGTTATAGTAACTATCATTATTAATATTAGTGTATTTAAAACAAATATTTGTAACACCTAATTATTTTGATTACTATTATTATCATTATTATGAACACGATATAAAAGACGATTAAAAGCTATTAAACGAAACGATTAGGAAATAATGAGTAAGAGTATCATGATGAAATTAAAATATTATAAGATATTGATTTAGATAAAATTATCATTCTTATTATTTTTATCATTAATATTATTATTAAAAGTATCGTTAGTATTAAAACTATCATTTTAACAAAAATTATCATTTTAATAGAAATGTCATTGTTACTATAAAATATCATTATTATTATTATTTTAAATAGAATTATTATTTTAAAGATAATATTAAAAATTATCGTAAATATTAAAGTTATCATAATTAGAATTATCGTTTTATCATAATGTCATCTTAGTAATTATAAATATTGATATTTTTATAATAATTATTATTATTACAAAATAATACAACTTTTACTTACTATCATTATAGATATTATTTTATCAAATAAATATGTGATACAAACATATTTTACTACGTGTAATAACTTACTTTAATAATACCTATCATATTATCTTTATGATATTAAATGAACCCTAAAAATTTTATTACTTAATATATATAAAAGTATATTTTATTATATAAATTTAATATAAAATTTTATTTATTAATAAATAAATTATATTATTTACTCTAATAAATCTTTTAAAAATATTTAAAAATATAAAACGACGATATTTAAACTATATATTAATCATGTATAGATTTTTGGAAATTATTTTGAGTCAAATTTACTTTTGTTGACTTTTGCATATTAGTCTCGAGCATTAGGATTGTGGTACACTATGACTTAACCTAATTTGTTAGACAAATATTGACCAACACATAAATATATATAATTAATTTAGGTTCGTGAATCCGAGGCCAACCTTGCACTTGTTCAATGACGTTATATGTATTTTTACTACGAAATACAGTATGGTGAGTTTCATTTGCCTTTTTACCCTTTATATTTTTGGGACTGAGAATACATGCGCTTTTATAAATGTTTGACGAAATAGACACAAGTAATTGAAACTACATTCTATGGTTGAATTATCGAAATCGAATATGCCCCTTTTTATTAAAGTCTGGTAATCTAAGAATTAGGGAACAGATACCCTAATTGACGCGAGTCCTAAAGATAGATCTATTGGGCCTAACAAACCCCATCCAAAGTACCGGATGCTTTAGTACTTTGAAATTTATATCATGTCCGAAGGAGGATCCCGGAATGATAGGGGATATTCTTATATGTATCTAGTTAATGTCGGTTACCAGGTGTTCACCATATGAATGATTATTTTTGTCTCTATGCATGGGACGTATATTTATGAGAACTGGAAATGAAATTCTTGCGGTCTATTAAAATGATGGAAATAAATGATTATGATAAACTAATGAACTCACCAACCTTTTGGTTGACACTTTAAAGCATGTTTATTCTCAGGTGTTAAAGAAATCTTCCGCTGTGCATTTGCTCATTTTAAAGATATTACTTGGAGTCTTTCATATCATATTTCAAAGAACGTTGCATTCGAGTCATTGAGTTCATCAAAGATTATTATTAAATCAATTTATAGTTGGATAGTGGATATTATGAAATGGTATGCATGGCTGTCAATTTTTGATGTAAAGAAAGATTGTCTTTTAAAAACGAATGCAATGTTTGTAAAATGTATCATATAGAGGTCAAATACCTCGCAATGTAATCAACTATTGTGAATCGTTTATAATGTATATGAACGGGTCCTTTCAATATTCGGCTTCGATCATTCAACCATATAATGTAGTTTCGATTACTTGTGTCTATTTCGTAAAACATTTATAAAAGCAGCGCATGTATTCTCAGTCCCAAAAATATATATTGCAAAAGCATTTAAAAAGGGAGTAATGAAACTCGCCTAATGTATTTTGTAGTAAAAATACATATGACTATATTGAACAATGCAGGGTTGGCCTCGGATTCACGAACCTATATCATTTGTATGTATATTAACACACATAATTTAAATCGAACAAATATATGTATATATTATATTTTAAATTATATTTTATATAAAAATATATTTGTCTGATTAATATTATATTAAGAACACCTAATTTATTATATATGATTATTTATATAAAATTTGTTAATAAGATTAATACATACTTATATGTAATGTAAATATAACTTTTATTATGTTACATGCACTAAATAACTTTTTATTTATATATATATCGTTTGTTTATCAAAGCAGTAATTTTAATTATATTAAGTAATTATAAAAATGATGATAATATTATTACTAATGTACTTATGTTACTAATAATAGTTCTAATATTTATAAAATGTTAATAATACTCATATTTATGAAAGTTGTATTATTTTTATAATATTAATAATAATACTAATCATAATCATAATAATAATAAAATTTAGTATGGTAATTTTTAATAATAATAGTAGTGTTAGTAATATTTATAATAATACTACTGATAATATTACGAATGATATTATTTAATAGTAATGATAAAAATAACAATAATATTAAATAATAATAATATTTGATATTGATAAATAATATTAGTATAATTCATAAAAATTGTAATAACAATAATCATAATATCAATATTCCTAATTATAATCATATTGATAAATGTTAACTAATACTAATAATAATAATAATAATAATAATAATAATAATAATAATAATAATAATAATAATAATAATAATAATAATAATAATAATAATAATAATAATAATAATAATATAATAATAATTATAATAATCATAATAATAATATTAAAGATAATAAATCACATTATAATAAAAATAATAGAGATAAATAACTACCTCATTAAGCTCTCCCTAAAAAAAATATGGTTGGTACAGGAATCGAACCCAGGTCCCTCGTTTACACAAACAATTACACAACCGTATGTTCTACTTGCCTTTTTCTGTTTTAATCCACATCCTATTATATATATAACTCGTCTCTTTTCTGTTTCTAATCTTCTTCATCTTCCCAATATCTAAATCGACCCAGAGTTCGATACCACCAAAAAAAGGAACGTTTCTTATTGATTGTTTAGGATTTATAAACGACACTGAACTAATTAGAGATGGATTAAAAACAATTAAAATAGAAAAAAAATATATGTATAAACCTGTATTGCTACTGCCGTCGCGTTTCTTTTTAACAAAAATAAATTGTGATTTAAATTTTGAAGGCTTGTTAGTCAAACATCACAACACGAATTAGTTTCTAAATGGCTCGTATAATCTTTCTGTACATTCAATTGAAACAATAACATCAAATTGAATTCGAATTTTTGCTCGTTTGACTTTTGCTCGAAAACTTTGACTCGAAAATTCTCATTCGATAATAGAAATTGGAATTGGAAACTTTGCAGATAGTATCAATAGAGGATTCCTAACATATTGGCATTAATGGATTTTGAAGTTTTGTTAGAATTCGAATTTTTGACTCAATGGTCTAAAAACAGAGGTAGCGTGCTGGAAAAAAATAAAAGGAATTTCTGTTTGCCCATCGATTATAGCAGCACAGGTAATAAATATTGGATGAATTTCGTTTTTTTTACAACTGGAAAGGATCACTACATACCAATATAAGTGTCAACTTCATCAGATAGTAAGGACAATTGAATAAGATAAAAATATAAAGTCTGATTGCAACCCTTAACAGATTTTTGGATATTATTAGGGTCATGATTTGTACTAACAACAATTAGTCACAGGAACGAATCTTTAGTAGGTCGATTAAGATTGAGAACTTGATACGTGATTTATCTATAACTGTATTGGTATAAACCGTATTTATATAAATATACAGCATCCTTATTTTGTTTATATATTTGAAAAAACCCATATATCTGATATGTATATATATACAGACTAACTCTTATAATACTCCGTATAATAATATAAATCTATAAATAAATAAATATATTAATAATATTAATACTAATTAATAATAATAAAAATACTAATACTAATAAAAATATTACTATTGATATTGATAAAAATGATTAATAATACTAATATTAACATTAATAATGATAAAAGTAATAATAATAATAATAATAATAATAATAATAATAATAATAATAATAATAATAATAATAATAATAATAATAATAATAATAATAATAATAATAATAGTATGTTAATAATAATAACAATAATAATGATTTTAATTAATTAAAAAAAATCATTAATGATAATGATAATAATAATATTATTAGGGATACCAATAATATTACCTACAATAATACTAATTATAGTATACTTATTATTAATGATAACATTAGTAATATTAATCTATCACTATATATCATATTTCTTATCTACAGATAATAATATTAATAATAATTGTTTTGATATTAATTTTTAAAAGAATTAACAATATCATTACAACGATGATATTAATAATGACAACAAATAATACTAATAATAATAATATATCAAATTACATGTATCAATCCTGATATTAATATTAATGATTATATTAACAATGAAAGTAATAATATTTATATATCAATTATATTTTAACTTGTTATTAAATTTAATTTACTAATATTACATATTATAATTATACATATATATATATTAAGAAATAACATATTTGAATATTTAATATTTACATATTTTGTATATAGTACAATATACATATAATGTACATATTTCATATATGTTTATCTTAATAATAACCTTATTATCTTGTATACTATTTTACATATTTGATTTTTAATGTTTCATTTATATTTAATTATTATATATATTTACTTTTATATTTATTTATTTAATTAAATATATATTTAATTACATCCAATTGTTCGTGAATCGTCAGGAGCGGTCGAATGGTAATTTATTATATGGAAATAGTTCAAAATTTTTGAAACTCAACATTATAGACTTTGCTTAACGTATCGAATTCATATTAAGATTAAGTTTAAATTTGGTCGGATATTTCCGGGTCGTCACAGTACCTACCCGTTAAAGAAATTTCATCCCGAAATTTGAGTGAGGTGGTCATGGCTAACAATAAAAATGTTTCTATGATGCATATGAGTTGATAAATAGAGTTTTATAATTATTGAGTAATACAGATAAAACAATTCGATTATTTGAAGCGTATTAGTGAAGTTATCACAAAAGAGTGAAATGAGAAAATAATGTTTCATCATATCCTTTGACGTAGATATGGTTGATTTCCGGAGTTCAAGGGATTTGGAGAAAATCTTCGTGATAAGATTTGATTCTTCGGTAAATAAGAAAATTAGGGATCAGCTTTAAATGCGATCATCTATTTTGATTGCTCTGTTCGGATATTTTACTATAAATCCACCCTCTTCGTTTCCTTATTATTTTTGGAGTTCCATCCTTTTGTTTTCTCTTCCCGACTTTAAGTCAAATGAATAATGATTCAAAATTCGTAGGTATGAAGTTTCGAATGAACTTAATGTTCTAAATAAGAAAGAACGTAATAGCACGATTTGATTTGTCAAATTACCAGAATCACTGAGAATAGAACAATCAAGAATGTATTTTCTTGATATGTTCAGAAGTTAAGCAGAATGAAAGAGTGATGTAACATGGTACATGATGACGTTATGATCTGTGAATCATCATGTCCCATTAGAAACTCAGCATGACTTACTGTAATATAATCACGTTGATCAAGTGTCATTATATTATACTAACTCATACATCAGTTTCCAACACTACTTCAAAACATTCGTGTTTTAAACTCGAAAGCTTACAGAATATAGAAACTAATAGTTTCTCATATGATGTAACACTGATAGCTCAAAGAGATAAATGATTTCAGATAAGATTAGTTATGAAAATATATTCAGAAATATCGAGGATGTTTGTAATGAAAGATACGATAATATCTTTGAATATCTAAGATCAGAGGATGATGAAGAATATTGTACGCAAGGGTTTAGAGTCAGGAGCAAGGTATTCATCGAAGATTTCATCAGAAACAGAATCATTTGGATCCTTTGAAGGCGGATTCAGTCTTTGTAATTTGTCCACAGTTTCCTTCATTGTTTGCTCAATTCGTTTTCTACTTTCAACTTTTCTGAGTTTTGCCAACATACCATTCTTTATCTCCAACTTCCGACGGTTAAGGTCGTATACAGTTTTTGCTGCTGTATTCAGCTTTTTCAGAATTTAGAGTATTGATTCGTAGGCTTGGTGTTTTTCAAAATTTCATAATGGAAGATCATGATTCCAAGAGATAAATGTTATATGTATACATATAACTGTTGATGTAACATGCTGAGAAATTTCAAAATACTAACTGTTAATTCCGAGTAATTGGTATGGTCATCCTCGTTATAAGATGCAGATGAGTAAATGATAGGGTTTCAATGAATATAATAACTTTTGAAAAGTTAAAGGTCAATGAAATTGTTGGTAGGTTTACTGCTAATGTGATGAGATATAATCGGTTCTCCGGTAACGACGACTAAGGGTAAACGTATATATCAAAGTTATAATAAGACTAATCTGAATGAAAAGTCAAAATTGATTTATTGGAGCTGTGACAAAATTGGCTAATTTGGAAAGGAATTGAAAAGTTATTTTCGGTAATAACAACGCTAAAGGAATTAGCACAGCTACTTGTTAAATGTTTACTCAGTTTCAGAGAGTTTTTCAGGTGCATAACTATATGCATAAATCTTTCCTTCCGAAGATTAAGTGCGGTTGGTTCATCCTCTCGATTGAGGTGTTTTCAAGGATCATGAACGGTTTGAACGCAGATTGTAATTATCAAGATACAAATGAGGTTTAAGATGAAATCAAGTGGCAAACTTGAAGAATTATTTAGTTTCATATGTTATAATCAATATTTTAATTCATTTTAATTGTCCAATATTATTAGTCCACAGTCGATAGTCCACAGTTGACAGTCCAATAATTCATATATAGTTTAATATATAATATTCGAATTAATTAATATGTATCGTGACCCGTGTACATGTCTCATACTCGATCACAACTCAAACTATATATATATTATTGTAGAATCAACCTCAACCCTGTATAGCTAACTCCAGCATTACTACATATAGAGTGTCTATGGTTGTTCTAAATAATATATATAGATGCGTCGATATGATATGTCAAAACCTTGTATACGTGTCCCGATATTTAAAGTGCATAAAATAACAGTATTTAAATGACGATAAATAAAGTGCGTAAAATAAATAACAGAAATTAAATGACGATAAATAAAATTACGAGAATATAAATTGCGATAAATAAACTGCGATAAATAAAATGTAATACGGAATTAACAGTTAGCTGGGAACAGTTAGCTAGGAACAGTTAGCGTGGATTCTTAACAAAATTTTTCATAGTTAATTTGTTTGTTTCTAACAAATTTTATTTTGTCCAATGTTTTCTTCATTATGCCACTTGTTGGATTCGGATAGGTCAAAATCCAAATATGAAATTGAATGAAAATGGTTATTCTGCGGTGAACGGATTCGTATCTTTGTAGGTGTAAGTAGGATAGTAAATGAATGTTGAATCAGATTTGAAGAATTTACAGTGTAACTTATTAATGTGAAATCTAAATATTCCTCGGGTATTACCTACCCGTTAAAATATTTTCACCATTAACAGTTTGTACAAAAGAATTTTTAATTACAATCCTTATGAAAATATATATACATATATATTTTCTTCAGATGTAATCATGGATTTAATGAGTTAATATAATATTAATCTCATTTGGTTTACCGTTAGAACAAGAGTATATAACCTCTAAAATATTAGAGATTACATAATCGCCATGTCGAACTAAGATAAATGATGTAGAATTATTCGTAGAACGATGATTATGCTCGTGGTACAGAATGAAATATTGGGGCATGTGATGTTGAAACTTGTGTTGTTGTTGGTACTGTTGATGCCGGTGATGTTGCTGAAGCTGGTACGTTTTGCACCATATTCTCCAAATTTATTACTCGAGCGCGAAGTTCGTTGACTTCTTGTATTACTCCGGGATGATTGTCGGTCGGAACGAGCAGATGAATAAGGTTTAGAATTTTAGATAGAATATAATCGTGGTGAGATATTCGGGAAATGAGACTGAAAATGGTATTTCGGATAGGTTCACCGGTAAGTGCTTCAGGTTCTTCGCCAAGAGGGAATGGGGTATATGGAAGGGATCACCTTCTTCTTGTCTCCAATGATTGAGAAGGCTACGAACCCATCAGATGAATTGGTTGATTCATTCTGGTGACACTGCTTTCGGAGCTTAGGTGACACTCCATATCGGGATAGTTGTCGGAATCCGAGGAATTCGAACTAGTTGAGGGATTCATCTCGTATGATCAGATGAAAGATTTTCGATAAGAAATAGATTATAGAATGTAGATTAGTACCCTGCAATACATAATTTACATATGCATATATAATACTAAAATCCCATAAGTTACGGAGGAATCTACGGAAGCTGTCAGGTAAAGGTAACAATAACAGATACGCTAAGATATGAATTTATCTATACACTGTATATGCAATAAGGGCAGTAAGACGTGTCTAGACTTTAAGGATGATAAGCAAATAATTTTTGACACAAAATGATAAGCAAAACTTTTGACATGCAGACACGGTCGAAGTCCAGACTCACTAATGCATCCTAACGACTATCAGTTAGACACACTAATGCAAGACCTGGTTCGCTAAGACCACCGCTCTGATACCAACTGAAGCGACCCGTCCTAATCCATCTGAACGAAGTCCATATTGATTACAAACGATTCACAATAGTTGATTTCATCGCGAGGTATTTGACCTCTATATGATACATTTTACAAATATTGCATTCGTTTTTAAAAGACAAACTTTCATTACATCAAAAGTTGACGGCATGCATACCATTTTCTAATATATCCAACTATAAATGACTTAATAATAATCTTGATGAACTCGACGACTCGAATGCAACGTCTTTTGAAATATGACATGAGTGACTCCAAGTAATATCTCTAATGAGCAAATGCACAGCAGAAGATTTCTTTAATACCTGAAAATAAACATGCTTTAAAGTGTCAACCAAAAGGATGGTGAGTTCATTAGTTTAACATAAATAATTATTTCCATCATTTTAATAGACCACAAGATTTTCATTTTCAGTTCTCATGAATAAACGTCCCATACATAGAGACAAAAATATCATTCATATGGATTGAACACCTGGTATCCGACATTAACAAGATGCATATAAAAATATCCCCTATCATTCCGGGAAATCCTTCGGACATGATATAAAACAACATCGAAGTACTAAAGCATCCGGTACTTTGGATAGGGTTCGTCGGGCCCATAGATCTATCTTTAGGATTCGCGTCAATTAGGCGTGCACTAATTCTCAAAATTAGTGATATTCCCTAATTCTTAGGCTACCAAGCAAAAAGGGGCATATTCGGCTTCGATCATTCAACCATATAATGTAGTTTCGATTACTTGTGTCTATTTCGTAAAACATTTATAAAAGCAGCGCATGTATTCTCAGTCCCAAAAATATATATTGCAAAAACATTTAAAAAGGGAGTAATGAAACTCACCTAATGTATTTTGTAGTAAAAATACATATGACTATATTGAACAATGCAGGGTTGGCCTCGGTGTGACAACCCGGAAATATTCAACCAAATTTAAACTTTAATCTTTATATGTTTTCGACACGATAAGCAATATTTGTTAAGTTAAATTGCAAGAATTTTAAACTATGTTCATACATTCATTCAACCTCAACCAAGTTTCAACGATTCACGAACCATTAAATGAATATGATTATATATGTATATGTGTATATATATTATAACTTGAAACGTAAACAAAATATTAGATTAAATACTTTATGTGATTGTATCTGTTTCAAAATGTTTATCAATGGAATTAGAAGATAAGATCAAATGATTGAATTATCAGATATATTGAATTATGATTACAAGTCTCTGTTGAAAGGCCCACGTTGATTTGAGAAATCTTTCCATTTTAACAATATTCGGAAAATGGTAAAGTGATTTATAAATAAGAACAAATTGTCAATCATTCAGAACTAGACAAAGGATAGTGGAAGATTGAATCTCATAAAGACTCGATTGATCTATTTAGTTTCAAACGTACAAAAACGTTTTCAGTTTAAAAAGAACTTTGTTATTAAAACGTATATAACTTTTATAAATATCTAGAACCACTTTTGGCAACTCATTACTTAACTAGTATAATAAAGATAACGATATTTATATTTTATTTTATTAAATATATATAACGATTTAAATTAATATTATATATATTTATACGCGTATTATACGTACATAGTTTTATACTTTTACTATACTTAAACTTTACCTTTACTTTATTTTTACTTTACTTTAACTTTAATAATTCACTTTAATAATTCATACTTTAATAATTCACTTTAATAATTCATACTTTAATAATTCACTTTAATAATTCACTTTAATAATTCATACTTTAATAATTCACTTTAATAATTCATACTTTAATAATTCACTTTAATAATTCAAAAATCTATTATAAATAGAATTCAATAGGTTTCATTATTTCATAGAAACTTGAAAATATTTTTCTCTAAACTCTCTCAATCGATTTACATATATATATTTACTCCGTATTATTTCAAGATATTATTAGTATACATAAAATATTACGACGGAGTGCTGTCCGAGTGATTTCGAAATTGTTTTTCGAGTAGGATAGGATTAAGGAAATTATGGGTTATAGCTATGGAGGTGATTGAGTATGGTTCATGGGTATGCTCGTGAGGTCAATATAGTGTTTATCATTTCCGTTGTGTCTACGTACCTTTCCTGCAATATTGAATCTCAATATTGATACGTGAGTACTCATAATTTAACTTTTACATACTAATAGTGTATCTCTGACTAGTGCTCGAGTATTTAGGATTATGCATGCTTGTACTTTTGATATTGCCCTTAGACAGGTTAGGTTGAATATTGAATTAGTTACACTTGCGGTTGAGATAAGGTATAAGATATGCATGTCCTTGGAAAGCTAGCGAAAAATTAAGAACTTTTCCTTTAGATATCGAATGGTTTCGATGAACGGATTAGAAGTTATAATCAATTGAATTTTCGATATTTTTATTAAAAATGATTATTATTATCGTCGTTTTTATCGTCGTTCTAGTTTTATCTTATTATTATCATTATTATTATCTTTATCAATAAAAGGGATTTATCATTAAAAATTGTTATTTTTTTTATTATTACTATCGTTATTATCGTTAAAGTTATAATTAGTATTATTATTATCCAATTATTATTATTATTATTATTATCATTATTATTATTATTATTATTAGTATTATTATTATTATTATCATTATTAATATATATATTATTATTTAAAAATGGTTATTGTTATTGTTATTATTATTATTACTATATTATCATTAAGATAATTATTAGTATTATCGTTAATAATGTTATAGTAACTATCATTATTAATATTAGTGTAATTAAAACAAATATTTGTAACACCTAATTATTTTGATTACTATTATTATCATTATTATGAACACGATATAAAAAACGATTAAAAGCTATTAAACGAAACGATTAGGAAATAATGAGTAAGAGTATCATGATGAAATTAAAATATTATAAGATATTGATTTAGATAAAATTATCGTTCTTATTATTTTTATCATTACTATTATTATTAAAAGTATCATTAGTATTAAAACTATCATTTTAATAAAAATTATCATTTTAATAGAAATGTCATTGTTACTATAAAATATCATTATTATTATTATTTTAAATAGAATTATTATTTTAAAGATAATATTAAAAATTATCGTAAATATTAAAGTTATCATAATTAGAATTATCGTTTTATCATAATGTCATCTTAGTAATTATAAATATTGATATTTTTATAATAATAATTATTATTACAAAATAATACAACTTTTACTTACTATCATTATAGATATTATTTTATCAAATAAATATGTGATACAAACATATTTTACTACGTGTAATAACTTACTTTAATAATACCTATCATATTATCTTTATGATATTAAATGAACCCTATAAATTTTATTACTTAATATATATAAAAGTATATTTTATTACATAAATTTAATATAAAATTTTATCTATTAATAAATAAATTATATTATTACTCTAATAAATCTTTTAAAAATATTTAAAAATATAAAACGACGATATTTAAACTATATATTAATCATGTATAGATTTTTGAAAATTATTTTGAGTCAAATTTACTTTTGTTGACTTTTGCATATTAGTCTCGAGCATTAGGATTGTGGTACACTATGACTTGACCTAATTTGTTAGACAAATATTGACCAACACATAATTATATATAATTAATTTAGGTTCGTGAATCTGAGGCCAACCTTGCACTTGTTCAATGACGTTATATGTATTTTTACTACGAAATACAGTATGGTAAGTTTCATTTGCTTTTTTACCCTTTATATTTTTGGGACTGAGAATACATGCGCTTTTATAAATGTTTGACGAAATAGACACAAGTAATTGAAACTACATTCTATGGTTGAATTATCGAAATCGAATATGCCCCTTTTTATTAAAGTCTGGTAATCTAAGAATTAGGGAACAGACACCCTAATTGACGCGAATCCTAAAGATAGATCTATTGGGCCTAACAAACTCCATCCAAAGTACCGGATGCTTTAGTACTTCGAAATTTATATCATGTCCGAAGGAGGATCCCGGAATGATAGGGGATATTCTTATATGTATCTAGTTAATGTCGGTTACCAGGTGTTCACCATATGAATGATTATTTTTGTCTCTATGCATGGGACGTATGTTTATGAGAACTGGAAATGAAATTCTTGTGGTCTATTAAAATGATGGAAATAAATGATTATGATAAACTAATGAACTCACCAACCTTTTGGTTGACACTTTAAAGCATGTTTATTCTCAGGTGTTAAAGAAATCTTCCGCTGTGCATTTGCTCATTTTAAAGATATTACTTGGAGTCTTTCATAGCATATTTCGAAGAACGTTGCATTCGAGTCATTGAGTTCATCAAAGATTATTATTAAATCAATTTATAGTTGGATAGTGGATATTATGAAATGGTATGCATGCCTGTCAATTTTCAATGTAAAGAAAGTTTGTCTTTTAAAAACGAATGCAATGTTTGTAAAATGTATCATATAGAGGTCAAATACCTCGCAATGTAATCAACTATTGTGAATCGTTTATAATGTATATGAACGGGTCCTTTCAGTTGGTATCAGAGCGGTGGTCTTAGCGAACCATGTCTGCATTAGTGTGTCTAACTGATAAGTCGTTAGGATGCATTAGTGAGTCTGGACTTCGACCGTGTCTGCATGTCAAAAGTTTTGCTTATCATTTTTAGTCGGAAATCATCTGCTTATCATTCTTAAGAAATTACCTGCTTATCATTACTTGTCTAGACACGTCTTGCTACATTAATTGCATGAGTAGTGTATAGACAAAATTCATATCTTAGCGTATCTGCTAAATCATATCTTATCGTATCTGTTACTTTAAACTTTACCTGACATATCCCGCAAATTCCTTCGTAATCTACGAAATCTTTTGTTCTATATCTATGGATATTCTATGTAATTAGAATACCATCCGATAACCGAAAATCATTTCATATCGAAAAATCCTTATTCAATCGTACGAAATGGAATTCATCATTAATTCAAGTTCATCGGATTCCGAAATGGAATCCCACTCCAGCTTTGAAAGCAGTGTGACCGGAATGGATCAACCAATCAGCCATCATCTATTCTGGATGAATTGGGGATGGGTTCGTAGCCTCCTCAATCATTGGAGACAAGAAGAAGGTGATCTCTTCCATCCACCCCATTGCCCTCTTAACGAAGAACCTGAAGCACTTACCGGGGAACCAATCCGAAACACCATTTTCTCTCTCATTTCCAGAGTATCTCGTCACGATTATATACTACATCAAATTCTAGATTATATTTATCCACTCGTCCGAACCGACAATCACCCCGGTATAATAGAAGAAGTCAACGAGCTTCACGCTCGGGTAGTGGCTTTGGAGAATATGGTGCAAAGATTACAAAAACCAGCAGCAGCACCAGCAGCATAACCAGTACCACCATCATCAACGCCAACAGTACCATTACCACCTCCAACCACAACCGCGTCGTAAACCTCAACTTCATAATCTGTCCCACGAGCATCAACGTCATACGCACCATAGATACCAAGAAGTACCAACAACAATAACTGACGAAGTATTAATTCATAACTTCATTGGAGAAACATTCCGCGGCGATTATGTAATCTCTAAAGTCTTAGAGATTATCTAATCCAGCCCTAATCATAAATCAGTTAAACGAACCAAAATGATAGAAGGAAGAGTAGAAATCCTGACAAAAATGGTGTGTGATTAACAAGCTAAACTTGCTTTACCAACATCATCAACAGTACCGTTAGCGTTACCAGCATCGTCAGTACAGTCAACATCCGAATCAACAACACCGATAACATCACAAACTCCGTCAGTTCAAGAATCACTGTGGACATCATTACGAATCAATAACGTGTATATTGTATCAACGAGTTATGAAGAATTAACTCATTCCTTCTGAAGAAATTATATGTATATTATATATATATATATATATATATATATATATATATATATATATATATATATATATATATATATTGAAATAAATCTTTCTGTGCTAAGCTATTGTGTGTGAATCTTAACTACTCGGTTAATTCATATTACAAATATGCAATAATGTACGTCCTTCGGCAGCAACTTAACCAGCGTTAACTACAATCTCTGTCGCAATTCAACAAAATTCAATTCATAATAAATCAAGTATATATTTGATTTTACACTTTCATCATCGATGTACCCGAAACTTTTCAGATAACATCATTCGTACTTTGCGAAATTCACAAGAATTCCATGAACCGAACATCATACATCAACAAATAACGAAGTATTGATTCATAATTTCAATGTCATTAAAGAAATACTGCGTAAAAGTTATGTACTTTTTAAAGCCTTTATGGATTATTCAATTCTAGTTTCAACCGTAAATCAAATGAGTTTAATTTAACATTAACTCATTAAATCTATGTTACATCTGAAGAAAATATACATATATATATTTTCATAAAGACTGTAATAAAATTCTTTTGTACAAAATATTAATTGTGAAAATTTTTTTTAACGGGTAGGTAATACCCGAGAGATATATAAATTCACAATTAATATGTTACATTCTTCGAATCTGATTTAGCAAATCATCCATTATACTCCCTACTTTCACAACAATATACATTCTTTTATAGAAATCAAAACAACCATACTCATTCAAAATTTAATTACATATTCTGATTTTGAAATCTCAAAATTCAACTTGAGATATGACCAAAATCATCACTCTTAGATCCTTACATCTTTCACAAGCTATATTTTGACTTTAAAACTGTGTTAGAACATCAAATGTATGTTAACGATTACAATCTGTGTTCAAACCCTTCAAAAATTTCTGAAGACACTTCGAATGATGAGCAATCGAGATGATGATCCAACCACATGTTACCCACAGTTATGTACCAGAAAAAAAACTCTTGAAACCAAAGTAAAAGTTTAAACAACGTATCCGCGTCAGATTCTTTGGCATTTATTAGCAAAAATAACTTTGCGACTCCTATTCAAAGTAGCCAGTTTTGTCACGGCTCCAGCAAGTCAACTTCGACTTTTCAGTCAGAGTAACCTTATTATAACCTTGAGATATACACCATCGTTACCAGGGAACCTTTTACATTCCACCACATTATTAGCAGATGTACCAACAACTTCATTACCCTTTGACTTTAGCCTCTCCAAAAAGTCATTATAATTATTCATTGAAACCCCATCATTTACTCATTCGCATCTTGTAATGAGAATTGCCATACGAATCATTGGGAATTAGCAATCAGTATTTTAAAATCTCACAGGATGTCTACGCCAACAGTTATATGTGTATATATAACGTCTATCTTCTGGACTTAATTTGAATGTGAAGTTTCTGAAAAACACTCCGAACTACGAATTGGTTCTTCGAAAATGGAAAAAAAATGCTGATGAAGCAGCAAAAACTATAAACTACTTTAAACGGTAAAAGCTGGATTATAATGATGAAGTGTGCTGGCAAAGCGCAGAAAAAGAGAAGTTTTGGAACTGGAAAACGGATTGAGCAAAGTAGGATGGAGGCTGTGGACAAATTACAAAGACTGAACCTGAATTCAAAGGATCCAAATGATTCAGTACCTGCTGAAGTCATTAACGAATACCTTGCTCCTGACTCTAAACCGCTGCGGACAATATTCTTCATCATCCTCTGATATTAGAAATTCTAAAATATCATCATATCTTTCATTATAAATATCCTCCATATTTCTGAAGATATTTTCTTAATTTTTCTTATTTGAAATCATTTACCTCTTCGCGCTATATGTATTAAATCATAAAAGAAACTATTTTAGTTTCTAAATTCTGAAACATTCAAGTTTAAAATAAGAATATTTTGAAGTAATGTTGGGAACTGAAGCATGAATTAGTATAATATAATGACACTTATTCAATGTGATTATATTACAGTAAGTCATGCTGAGTTTCTAAATAGAACGTGATGATTCACAGATCATAACATCATAATGTGCCATGTTATACGACTCTTGTATTCTATTTAACCTCTAAAATATCAAGAAAATATTTCTTGATGATTCGGCCTTTTCCAAGGTATTCTAGTAATTTGACAAGTCAAGATCGTGCCATCACAATTTCCTTCCTAGAACATTAACAATGTTCATTCCGAAATTCATATCTGTCAATTCTGGACCATTACAAGCGGTGCTTAATCGCAAGAAGAAGAAACGAAAGGACAAAACTCCGAAATAGAAATTGGGGTATAAATTGCAGCAAATAAAAGAGAGCATTAACTGTGAATGATAATGATTATAGAAGACAGAAGCAGAGACTTTGAAATATAAGGGAACATATAAATCCCAACGACAAACCAGAAATTATAAACCATATATATCGATGCATATAGCAATATAAAGACACGGGAGAACTAGAAACACTATAAACCCAAGAGTATAGTAGAAGTAAATAGATTCTTCCGGCGGTAGATGAAAAAGAAGAATAACCGATATGAAAGTTAGAAGTATATCGAGAATCAGAACTGGATGGAGCATATTGATGAATACTTTAAAATATGAGTTGAGGGGGAAAGAATAGAAGGTGATGAAACATGACTAAGAACTTAGAAATCAACAGATTTAACTCACACAATGGCGGAATAAGTGAATCAAACCCTCTAGTGAATAGGTTAAGTTTTTTTTTGATTAATTTAGTCAAACCACAACTAAATCAAGTGTGATTAGATCAACACCTAGAGCTATTATTCACCACCTGGGTGATTTGGACTGAGAGAGAATCGAAGGAGCTCACTAGATCTGAGTGTGTGTAACAAATGAGAAGCTTAACCTAAAATGAAGAATATAAGACTTTATATACCCCTGCTGTTGACTCACCCATACGATTCATTCATCACACGTACGAGTTGGCTTCATCAGCCGTACGGGTGATCACTCACTCGTGTCTTCTCATTTAGTTTGTAATTGTGACTTAGGTCATCATCATCCGTGCATATGAGCCTGTCAGCCGTACTAGTAAGGCTTCACTCGTACGTCTGACTAAGTCTAACATAGTCAAACATCTAAATCTCGTTCCTACAGTTCCTGTAACCATATACAAACACGGATAGGATAATAACGAGCAATCATGGTGGCCTGCAAACTGTTGTACCTGCAATGGACGTGGGTAGATGTCTAGGGAGTTGCATAAAATGCATCAACATAAGGTGTGAGTTGTAAGGAAATGAAGGAGGTGAATTTATAAGAAAATCTCCTACAGAACAATTAAAATGGATGATCGCATTTAAAGCGGATCCTAATTCCCTCAATTACCGGAGAGTCAAATCTTATTAAGAAGATTTTCTTCAAATCCCTTGAAATCTGGGAATCAATCATATCTACGTCAAATGATAAGATAAATCTACACTTACTCATTTCACTCTTCTATGTTAGCTTCATTCGTACTCTTCATATAAATGGATTGTTTATCCAAATTATTCGCTGATGATAAAACTCTAATTTTCAGCCCGTATGCATCATGAAAAATACTTATTATCATTCACGACCTTTCCACTCAAATTTCGGGACGAAATTTCTTTAACGGGTAGGTACTGTGACAACCCGGAAATATCCAACCAAATTTAAACTTTAATCTTTATATGTTTCCGACACGATAAGCAATATTTGTTAAGTTAAATTGCAAGAATTTTAAACTATGTTCATACATTCATTCAACCTCAACCAAGTTTCAACGATTCACGAACCATTAAATGAATATGATTATATATGTATATGTGTATATATATTATAACTTGAAACGTAAACAAAATATTAGATTAAATACTTTATGTGATTGTATCTGTTTCAAAATGTTTATCAATGGAATTAGAAGATAAGATCAAATGATTAAATTATCAGATATATTGAATTATGATTACAAGTCTCTGTTGAAAGGCCCACGTTGATTTGAGAAATCTTTCCATTTTAACAATATTCGGAAAATGGTAAAGTGATTTATAAATAAGAACAAATTGTCAATCATTCAGAACTAGACAAAGGATAGTGGAAGATTGAATCTCATAAAGACTCGATTGATCTATTTAGTTTCAAACGTACAAAAACGTTTTCAGTTTAAAAAGAACTTTGTTATTAAAACGTATATAACTTTTATAAATATCTAGAACCACTTTTGACAACTCATTACTTAACTAGTATAATAAAGATAACGATATTTATATTTTATTTTATTAAATATATATAACGATTTAAATTAATATTATATATATTTATACGCGTATTATACGTACATAGTTTTATACTTTTACTATACTTAAACTTTACCTTTACTTTATTTTTACTTTACTTTAACTTTAATAATTCACTTTAATAATTCATACTTTAATAATTCACTTTAATAATTCATACTTTAATAATTCACTTTAATAATTCACTTTAATAATTCATACTTTAATAATTCACTTTAATAATTCATACTTTAATAATTCACTTTAATAATTCAAAAATCTATTATAAATAGAATTCAATAGGTTTCATTATTTCATAGAAACTTGAAAATATTTTTCTCTAAACTCTCTCAATCGATTTACATATATATATTTACTCCGTATTATTTCAAGATATTATTAGTATACATAAAATATTACGACGGAGTGCTGTCCGAGTGATTTCGAAATTGTTTTTCGAGTAGGATAGGATTAAGGAAATTATGGGTTATAGCTATGGAGGTGATTGAGTATGGTTCATGGGTATGCTCGTGAGGTCAATATAGTGTTTATCATTTCCGTTGTGTCTACGTACCTTTCCTGCAATATTGAATCTCAATATTGATACGTGAGTACTCATAATTTAACTTTTACATACTAATAGTGTATCTCTGACTAGTGCTCGAGTATTTAGGATTATGCATGCTTGTACTTTTGATATTGCCCTTAGACAGGTTAGGTTGAATATTGAATTAGTTACACTTGCGGTTGAGATAAGGTATAAGATATGCATGTCCTTGGAAAGCTAGCGAAAAATTAAGAACTTTTCCTTTAGATATCGAATGGTTTCGATGAACGGATTAGAAGTTATAATCAATTGAATTTTCGATATTTTTATTAAAAATGATTATTATTATCGTCGTTTTTATCGTCGTTCTAGTTTTATCTTATTATTATCATTATTATTATCTTTATCAATAAAAGGGATTTATCATTAAAAATTGTTATTTTTTTTATTATTACTATCGTTATTATCGTTAAAGTTATAATTAGTATTATTATTATCCAATTATTATTATTATTATTATTATCATTATTATTATTATTATTATTAGTATTATTATTATTATTATCATTATTAATATATATATTATTATTTAAAAATGGTTATTGTTATTGTTATTATTATTATTACTATATTATCATTAAGATAATTATTAGTATTATCGTTAATAATGTTATAGTAACTATCATTATTAATATTAGTGTAATTAAAACAAATATTTGTAACACCTAATTATTTTGATTACTATTATTATCATTATTATGAACACGATATAAAAAACGATTAAAAGCTATTAAACGAAACGATTAGGAAATAATGAGTAAGAGTATCATGATGAAATTAAAATATTATAAGATATTGATTTAGATAAAATTATCGTTCTTATTATTTTTATCATTACTATTATTATTAAAAGTATCATTAGTATTAAAACTATCATTTTAATAAAAATTATCATTTTAATAGAAATATCATTGTTACTATAAAATATCATTATTATTATTATTTTAAATAGAATTATTATTTTAAAGATAATATTAAAAATTATCATAAATATTAAAGTTATCATAATTAGAATTATCGTTTTATCATAATGTCATCTTAGTAATTATAAATATTGATATTTTTATAATAATAATTATTATTACAAAATAATACAACTTTTACTTACTATCATTATAGATATTATTTTATCAAATAAATATGTGATACAAACATATTTTACTACGTGTAATAACTTACTTTAATAATACCTATCATATTATCTTTATGATATTAAATGAACCCTATAAATTTTATTACTTAATATATATAAAAGTATATTTTATTACATAAATTTAATATAAAATTTTATCTATTAATAAATAAATTATATTATTACTCTAATAAATCTTTTAAAAATATTTAAAAATATAAAACGACGATATTTAAACTATATATTAATCATGTATAGATTTTTGAAAATTATTTTGAGTCAAATTTACTTTTGTTGACTTTTGCATATTAGTCTCGAGCATTAGGATTGTGGTACACTATGACTTGACCTAATTTGTTAGACAAATATTGACCAACACATAATTATATATAATTAATTTAGGTTCGTGAATCTGAGGCCAACCTTGCACTTGTTCAATGACGTTATATGTATTTTTACTACGAAATACAGTATGGTGAGTTTCATTTGCTTTTTTACCCTTTATATTTTTGGGACTGAGAATACATGCGCTTTTATAAATGTTTGACGAAATAGACACAAGTAACTGAAACTACATTCTATGGTTGAATTATCGAAATCGAATATGCCCCTTTTTATTAAAGTCTGGTAATCTAAGAATTAGGGAACAGACACCCTAATTGACGCGAATCCTAAAGATAGATCTATTGGGCCTAACAAACCCCATCCAAAGTACCGGATGCTTTAGTACTTCGAAATTTATATCATGTCCGAAGGAGGATCCCGGAATGATAGGGGATATTCTTATATGTATCTAGTTAATGTCGGTTACCAGGTGTTCACCATATGAATGATTATTTTTGTCTCTATGCATGGGACGTATGTTTATGAGAACTGGAAATGAAATTCTTGTGGTCTATTAAAATGATGGAAATAAATGATTATGATAAACTAATGAACTTACCAACCTTTTGGTTGACACTTTAAAGCATGTTTATTCTCAGCTGTTAAAGAAATCTTCCGCTGTGCATTTGCTCATTTTAAAGATATTACTTGGAGTCTTTCATAGCATATTTCGAAGAACGTTGCATTCGAGTCATTGAGTTCATCAAAGATTATTATTAAATCAATTTATAGTTGGATAGTGGATATTATGAAATGGTATGCATGCCTGTCAATTTTCAATGTAAAGAAAGTTTGTCTTTTAAAAACGAATGCAATGTTTGTAAAATGTATCATATAGAGGTCAAATACCTCGCAATGTAATCAACTATTGTGAATCGTTTATAATGTATATGAACGGGTCCTTTCACTCGGATTCACGAACCTATATCGTTTGTATGTATATTAACACACATAATTTAAATCGAACAAATATATGTATATATTATATTTTAAATTATATTTTATATAAAAATATATTTGTCTGATTAATATTATATTAAGAACACCTAATTTATTATATATGATTATTTATATAAAATTTGTTAATACGATTAATACATACTTATATGTAATGTAAATATAACTTTTATTATGTTACATGCACTAAATAACTTTTTATTTATATATATATCGTTTGTTTATCAAAACAGTAATTTTAATTATATTAAGTAATTATAAAAATGATGATAATATTATTACTAATGTACTTATGTTACTAATAATAGTTCTAATATTTATAAAATGTTAATAATACTAATATTTATGAAAGTTGTATTATTTTTATAATATTAATAATAATACTAATCATAATCATATTAATAATAAAATTTAGTATGGTAATTTTTAATAATAATAGTAGTGTTAGTAATATTTATAATAATACTACTGATAATATTACGAATGATATTATTTAATAGTAATGATAAAAATAACAATAATATTAAATAATAATAATATTTGATATTGATAAATAATATTAGTATAATTCATAAAAATTGTAATAACAATAATCATAATATCAATATTCCTAATTATAATCATATTGATAAATGTTAACTAATACTACTAATAATAATAATATAATAATAATATAATAATCATAATAATAATATTAAAGATAATAAATCACATTATAATAAAAATAATAGAGATAAATAAACTACCTCATTAATATTTGAATATTTAATAATAGAGTAAATATTTGAATATTTAATATTTACATATTTTGTATATAGTACAATATACATATAATGTACAGATTTCATATATGTTTATCTTAATAACAACCTTATTATCTTGTATACTATTTTACAAATTTGATTTTTAATGTTTCATTTATATTTAATTATTATATATATTTACTTTTATATTTATTTATTTAATTAAATACATATTTAATTACATCCAATTGTTCGTGAATCGTCGGGAGCGGTCGAAGGGTAATTTATTATATGGAAATAGTTCAAAATTTTTGAAACTCAACATTATAGACTTTGCTTAACGTATCGAATTCATATTAAGATTAAGTTTAAATTTGGTCGGATATTTCCGGGTCGTCACAGTACCTACCCGTTAAAGAAATTTCATCCCGAAATTTGAGTGAGGTGGTCATGGCTAACAATAAAAATGTTTCTATGACGCATATGAGTTGATAAATAGAGTTTTATCATTATTGAGTAATACAGATAAAACAATTCGATTATTTGAAGCGTATTAGTGAAGTTATCACAAAAGAGTGAAATGAGAAAATAATGTTTCATCATATCCTTTGACGTAGATATGGTTGATTTCCGGAGTTCAAGGGATTTGGAGAAAATCTTCGTGATAAGATTTGATTCTTCGGTAAATAAGGAAATTAGGGATCCGCTTTAAATGCGATCATCTATTTTGATTGCTCTGTTCGGATATTTTACTATAAATCCACCCTCTTCGTTTCCTTATTATTTTTGGAGTTCCATCCTTTTGTTTTCTCTTCCCGACTGTAAGTCAAATGAATAATGATTCAAAATTCGTAGGTATGAAGTTTCGAATGAACTTAATGTTCTAAATAAGAAAGAACGTAATAGCACGATTTGATTTGTCAAATTACCAGAATCACTGAGAATAGAACTATCAAGAATGTATTTTCTTGATATGTTCAGAAGTTAAGCAGAATGAAAGAGTGATGTAACATGGCACATGATGACGTTATGATCTGTGAATCATCATGTCCCATTAGAAACTCAGCATGACTTACTGTAATATAATCACGTTGGTCAAGTGTCATTATATTATACTAACTCATACATCAGTTCCCAACACTACTTCAAAACATTCGTGTTTTAAACTCGAAAGTTTACAGAATATAGAAACTAATAGTTTCTCATATGATGTAACACTGATAGCTCAAAGAGATAAATGATTTCAGATAAGATTAGTTATGAAAATATATTCAGAAATATCGAGGATATTTGTAATGAAAGATACGATAATATCTTTGAATATCTAAGATCAGAGGATGATGAAGAATATTGTCCGCAAGGGTTTAGAGTCAGGAGCAAGGTATTCATCAAAGATTTCATCAGAAACAGAATCATTTGGATCCTTTGAAGGCAGATTCAGTCTTTGTGATTTGTCCACAGCTTCCTTCATTGTTTGCTCAATATCAATATAACAATGATATTAATAATTGTTTTGATATTAATTTTTAAAAGAATTAACAATATCAATATAACAATGATATTAATAATGAAAACAAATAATACTAATGATAATAATATATCAAATTACATGTATCAATCCTGATATTAATATTAATGATTATATTAACAATGAAAGTAATAATATTTATATATCAATTATATTTTAACTTGTTATTAAATTTAATTTACTAATATTACATATTATAATTATACATATATATATTAAGAAATAACATATTTGAATATTTAATATTTACATATTTTGTATATAGTACAATATACATATAATGTACATATTTCATATATGTTTATCTTAATAACAACCTTATTATCTTGTATACTATTTTACATATTTGATTTTTAATGTTTCATTTATATTTAATTATTATATATATTTACTTTTATATATATTTATTTAATTAAATACATATTTAATTACATCCAATTGTTCGTGAATCGTCGGGAGCGGTCGAAGGGTAATTTATTATATGGAAACAGTTCAAAATTTTTGAAACTCAACATTATAGACTTTGCTTAACGTGTCGAATTCATATTAAGATTAAGTTTAAATTTGGTCGGATATTTCCGGGTCGTCACATAATTATCATCAATACTAAGGATTTTAAAACTAAATTGACAATTTACGTCCAACAGACGAGCTCATAAAATTTGTTTACGCATATATATATATATATATATATATATATATATATATATATATATATATATATATATATATATATATATATATATATATATATATATATATATATATATATATATGCGCAAACTAGTTTTATGAACTCGTAACGGGATTTACAAACAATTTGGTTAAGATTATATTACTACACTTTAATTTAAATTCTAGCTATACCGTTTTATTTATTTAAGTAATTAAAAAAAGGAAATACTACAACTTTAATAATATGGACTATAATTATTTTACTTTTTTATAATATGGACTATAATTATTTTACTTAAAGATAAAGGTGTTTTTTTCTTCATAAAATAACAAATACTTAAAAAAAAAACATAACTTCATCGAATTATGAAGTATCTTTGACTATTACAAACAACCCAAACACGGAAGGCTCGGGAAAATTAAACAAACCTATCACCATTCTAAAATATACTCTGTAGCTAATTTATATATATTTTTTTCGGGATTAATTTGCGTAGTGGTGTGTTTTAATTTTGCTTAAAAAGGATGTTAATTCATATCATTACGACTCTGAATCGTCAATAACTCGTCACCAACAATACAATATTATATATAATTTAATAATATCAATAAAATAACATAGTTAGATCTCATATTTAAATTTTGATGATAAACATAAATGATTTTTGTTTTCAATGAAAGAAATAGGAAGATGAAGGATAATGACAATTAGATGAAAATACGCTCACGTGTATTGTATATTATACAACTTAACAAAGAAAGTTAACAATATCCATCTTTTTGGTTAATTTTAATAAATCATTTTTCTCTTGTAGAATGAAATGGATTATCGAAAAAAAAAAAATCAGATAATTAATTTTTTTTTATGAAATATGCCCTTTATTTTCATCTATCATCCTATCAACTTCTTAAACTGAATAACAAACACATAGATTCAACTTGTTAAATTGAATAACAAACACGCAGATTAATTAATAAGCATAACTATATAATAAGTCAACTATACGCCTTTAAATTGTTGAATATTCATCTTTAGTGGATTTGAAACATCACCAAATTAGAACTCAACATTAACTATTTCCGTTGACTTATTCCATCAAGATTCATAAGACCCCTTTATAAAATCGCAAATCACTAAACATTTTCCTTCCATCAAAAACACCATTTCCTTTATCATTACCACAATGGCATCCTTACCATCTTGCTCTCCATCAGAACTCACCCCTCTTCTCGGCTTCGCACCGAACGCCACGTTAGCAGCAGAGTACATATGCAACCGCTTCAATGCCACGTCAGACAAATTCACTGACACCTCGTATGCCATTGACAACACATACCTTCTCTTTTCAGCTTACCTTGTGTTTGCCATGCAACTCGGGTTCGCTATGCTCTGTGCAGGCTCGGTTCGGGCTAAAAACACAATGAATATTATGCTTACGAATGTTTTGGATGCTGCTGCTGGTGGGCTTTCTTATTATATATTTGGGTTTGCTTTCGCGTTTGGTGGGCCATCGAATTCGTATATTGGGAAACATAATTTCGGGCTGAAGTCGATCCCTTCGAGCGTTTATGATTATAGTTTCTTTTTGTATCAATGGGCATTTGCTATTGCAGCAGCTGGTATTACTAGTGGATCTATTGCTGAAAGAACTCAGTTTGTGGCTTATCTCATTTACTCTTCCTTCTTAACAGGTGATCTCCTTTAATCACTAATTTATCTTCATTTTATTAGGTGTTTATTCATGATAATATGTATCAAATTTAATTTATTACAATAAATTATCCGAGGTTTAATCTCTGTATAGGGGAGTCAATGTGTTCTTTCATACAGATGTTTCCTCGCTAATTCAAAAAAACTAATATAAAGATGTATCTATGTCAGCAAGACAAGTAGGAATTTAATTTCATGTATATTTTCTCATGTTCGACAAAAAATTAATAAATATTAATATTAAATATTACAATCTATCTATAGTTTCTATTAAAATCCTAAAATGATGATGTCATTATTATGCTATTTCCTTTGTTAAGAAAAAATCAAAAATAAAAAGAAAAAAATCTAAGCCATCTTGATGATGTCATTAACATTAATTAAATATTTTATTATTTATTTAGAATTTTTATCATATATACCCTTCTTAACTTTAATAATAATATATTTACTCATTTAAATATGATTATATCATATGAACCCATTTTAAACATATAAACTCATCATATTTACTCATTTATTCAATCTTAATGTGATACGTCTTTATGCCCTAATTTTTTTAGCGGCAATTATTCATGTTTGCTTTTTCTTCTTCTCCGAGCTATGTACTATGATATTAACTACCATAATCGATACATGCCAATCATCTAATTCTCCTCAACGGTATAACGCTATTATAAGGTGAGAATACATAATGTGATCACTATTAGTTATCGTTATATATCTTTAGCTGACTGGAATTTTTTTTATTGTTGTTAATTTCTCTTAATTAATAGGCTACGGATACTATAAATCACGTTCAGTCAAAAAATTGATATGTATATCTAACTAATTACATTTGTTTACTTCTTTTGCTCACATCACCAGTAGCACTTCAGTTATTGTTTTGACCAACAATATAATGAGATAACAATACTGATTTACATACATATACAACGATATTACTACAATAATGAAAATGATAATGATCCACGTTTATATTTTGGGCTGTTCCATTTCAAATATCTACTTGATATTTCAATCAATCAGAAGAGGTTATTCTGAAGAGAGGAGATTTTTGATTGGTGGAGAATGAAGTTAGTGGAATTTCCTAAAACTTTGTGCAAAAAGTAACTTGATACTTGTAGTCGGACGGAGGAAGTATTATATTATTATTATTATTATTATTATTATTATTATTATTATTATTATTATTATTATTATTATTATTATTATTATTATTATTATTATTATTATTCAAATATATGTTTTCTTTACGTGATTAATTACGTTACATATATATACGAAATACATGTCTCAATAAAATGTTGTAATGTAAATTTTATGATAAGAAAAATAATAATTGTGATCAAAATTGAAAGTAAGTGGTGGGAGAATAAATGTAGTTCATTTATTCTGACTAAGTTAAGTATATCAATATGTTTGTAAAAACAATGACAAGTTTCTAAGTCTGAATATGTGGTTCTACGGGTCATTAAAATATATGAATTTAGCATTAACGTTCACTTAATACATAAAACCCATCGTTAAACTGTTTTATTTAAACAAACCCGTGATTTCACGGGTCATTTCACTAGTTTATTTACAATATTAGTAATATGAAACCTGTTTTGCTAACGTATGTCCTGTGTTATACTTTAAGATGTATTTAATGAACCTGTAATTTTTATAAATATCAGAATTTGAATGTTTAACATTTCTAGCAATATTAAACACTAAAATATTTCTAGCAATATTTAATGTTAATTTGAGTAACTTACTAGTGGTTCAGATCATGTTGTGAACATGCATATCAGCATATGGGTTGGTTTCTTAATTGGTTCCATGCTCAAATTGACTTTGTATGGAACACTTAAATTATTTATATAGAAATATATAATACGGAGTAGTAGTTTATTTGTTTAATTTGTAACATGTTCAACCAAGTGTAGTATATTAACCTTTGATTAACTGTGGTCACAGGTTTAAACATATCACATGTATTATTATATACAAAGTTGTACAAATCGGTTAATTGTTTACTTCAGAAGTACACTAAATTAAACTGACATATTGATTTAAATGATCACAGGTTTTGTGTATCCTATAGTGTCACATTGGGTGTGGTCAAGTGATGGTTGGTTGAGTGCCACAAGAACAAGCGGTAAGCTTCTGTTTAGTTCAGGAGCTATTGATTTTGCTGGCTCGGGTGTGGTCCACATGGTGGGTGGGATTGCTGGTCTCTGGGGTGCCTTAATTGAAGGACCGCGAATTGGTAGATTCGATCGTTCTGGACGCTCTGTGATCCTACGAGGCCACAGTGCGTCGCTAGTCGTATTAGGTTCTTTCCTTTTATGGTTTGGATGGTATGGTTTCAATCCGGGTTCTTTTTTGACAATCTCAAAAGCTTATGGTACTACAAACGCTTATTATGGTCAATGGAGCGCGGTTGGAAGGACAGCTGTCACAACCACATTGGCTGGATGCACTGCCGCATTAACTACTCTGTTTAGCAAACGATTATTAGTCGGTCATTGGAATGTGACTGATGTGTGCAATGGATTGTTAGGAGGTTTCGCCGCTATAACCTCTGGTTGTTCAGTGGTCGAGCCATGGGCTGCAGTCGTTTGTGGGTTCGTTGCAGCTTGGGTTTTAATAGGATGCAACATGCTCGCCGAAAAGCTTAAGTACGACGACCCATTAGAAGCAGCTCAATTACACGGCGGGTGTGGGGCGTGGGGTCTTTTATTCACTGGCTTGTTCGCTAGTAAACAGTATGTCCATGAGGTGTACGCTAAGGGCCGGCCTTATGGGCTTTTAATGGGTGGTGGTGGAAAGCTACTAGCAGCCCAGGTAATTCAAATATTGGTGATATTTGGATGGGTGAGTGTGACTATGGGCCCACTTTTCTACGCCTTGAAAAAGCTTAACTTGCTAAGGATATCCGAAGACGACGAAATGCAAGGAATGGATGTGACTCGACATGGTGGGTTTGCGTATATTTACCACGATGAAGATAATAGTTCACATCCGCCAAATGGGTTTGTGATGAAAAAGATTGAGCCAAAAAGTGCAACTCCATCACCAATATAACAACATAATGAACATTGTTCGCAACTTTTGTTATATGGGAAATAATACAACCAGTCAATCTTGTGAACCAATAGTATAGTGAGAAGAAAGACAAATAAATAAATCTAAATTGTGATTGGTTTAACTACCTCATTGTGTGAAGTTAGTGTGAAGTTTGTGTGGTTTTAGCAATCCCCTTTTTATATTAATGTTGTTTTCTTGTTAAGGGTATATATATATATATATATATATATATATATATATATATATATATATATATATATATATATATTCAGTGAAAAAATAAAAATATATTAATAAACATTCATCGAAATGATGAAGGAAAAACATTGAGATCTAACCAACATGCACTGGTCATGATCATGAAAATAACTTGGAAAAGAGTAGAATTACAACAGTCAAACAGAGGAGCCCAAACGTCTACTTCATTTGCCAAGAAAAAAGTTGAAAGACTCCATGTGCTTGTACTTGAAACCTAGATGGAAAATACCTTCTCTAACATTAAAAAAACATTGGATTTAAAACATGACAGAAATTGAGCATCCCATGTCCTTGAAATTGAAACAGCTTAAATAAGCCAAGCTGACAAAACAACTTGAATTCTTGAACACATGGCACTTTGTAAATCTATATATGACTATGAACTGCTGCTACATTACCACTTAAACATACGCCATACTTAAAAATTTCACGAGATATCTTGAAGACCTTGAAATTGTTGGAATTCGTCTTCAGCATAACTGATGATGCTGCTGCGAAATAACATAGACCATCTTCCCAAAACAAAGACCAAACTCCTGAAGACTCATACCTATCAGGATCGCCTGCTAAACCATCCCACCACAACACAATAGTAAACCAAATTCGAATCTTCAAAACACACATCAATCTCACAAAGATGACAGATAATATGGCACAAAGATGACACGATATTTCAAGGCTTAGGTGTGTTGGTGGGAAGATCGTCGTCAACCATATCCTTCATAATTTCAACAAAATTGATCATTTCATCTTAAAAAGTTAACTTTTTGGCTCCCATCTGCTGACCATTCAACCTTGTTTTCATGAGTTTTGAATCTTGACCTCACCACGGTGTTGAATTGAGCCTCATGGTTTTGAAGATTTGTTAGGCGTGTCATCATCCTTCATGTTTTTCATGAAAATCCCAAAATTGTGCAACTCTTCTTTGAAAGACATCTTCTTGGTACCCCACTGACTACCCTCGTTAATATTGAAATTTTGACGAGATCCTTGACCGACTACATGATTAATTTCGCTAGAAGTATCAAACATGTTGGACAAATTAGGGACATTGTCAATCAGACCCGATACATTGATCTTCTGTGATTATGGGAGAAGCAGGTTTGAAGTTGAGTTTTGCAGCAAACGAAGTTTGGTTATCAGTAAAGTGGTTATAGTAGGCAAATTTTTTGCAGGGGATAAAGACAATTTAGGGGATGAGATTGGAGAGGTATGAACAAGGGTAGGATAGTCCTTTTCATTTAGGTTAAAAGGAAAATTTTGGGACTTGGTGAGGTCTTTAGCAGAAAGTACCTTATTGTTATTGTCTAACTTGTCGCATGTCTCCTCTTTATCAAAAGATTTGAATAGTGATTCTTTGATCTCTTCTGCCACTGACTTGGGCCCATGCTTGTTGACTTTTTGAGACAACATGGCTTTTGTCAGTTTTTCCATGGAGTTGTGGACATCCACCTTTGTACTATTTTTGTTGGAGTGTGGTATTTTAAATTCCCAACGGTAACAATCTCTCCCTCCTCCGGCGGTGGTTCCGGGCATCCATGAGAATTTTTCGGTACCGAAACTTCAACTTGGACAGAACTATGCTTATCTTGTATTGGCGATTCAAGGTGGGCAGATTGTTTAAGCTTGTCTACAACTTTAATGGCACGCTGCAAATCAAGATTATACTCGATTATAGCATCATCAGGCACAATCTCAATCTCCTCGTTGTAACAAATCTCTTCAACCCGTACATTACAAGTAGATATATTGGCTACGTTAGTTATAACCATTTTTTCAATGGGACCAGGGTTATTAATTTAGATTAAAGCAAATAAAACATCTGCTCGTTTGAGGTTGTGTGAGTTGCTGTTTAGGTGCATAACTCTCCTAAAATTTTGTGCAACTTCTATAGCGCAATTGGGGGAGCAACAATCAAAAGGGATGCCCGATATTGCCACTTTGGCTATTCTTGAATACATGTTTTTCATTTGTACCATTGGAATAACCTCAATAAATTCTTCTTGATTTAAAGTTGGCCCCATCTAATTCTTTTGAAACTCTCTTCATTCGAACATTGAACGATGTAACTGAATAAGCCCCAAGCAGAGATCGATTCTATGGCAATGAATCGACTCTTTAACCATTTAAACAATTTCAAAGCGGAGATCGGGGACTTATCAAAAACAAGGGCGGTTAAATGAATTCGACTGCAGGTGTCGATGTTATTGGAGAGATTAATGGATGGTAAGCTTGTAGGTGTCTGTTAGGAACGTGTATTAACCGGGTTTTTGGGAAGAAAATCTACATAAAGATCATTTTTTACAAAGTTTGCTGTTAAAGTCATGCCATTCACAATAATGCCATTTATTGACTTCACCACATTAGAGGCTTGTTGGGGGTTATACAATTTGGCAAAGGCATACGAACGACCTTTTTTCCACGAGATACTCAAAATTGTCCCATACTCATGGATGATGTTGCGAATGGTGTTAGGATTAGTGAAACGCGAGAGATTTCTCAAGAAAATGGTTGATTTTCGTGAAAAGGAGCTATGATTGTTGGAATTTTTTGGGAAATTTGATTGAAAATTTGAATGGGTGGTTTATATTGGTATGAAATTGGGGAAAGAGGGTTGGAAAGGTTGAGAGGATTTCTTGGCGTTTTTCACCTGTCAAGCAATCAAGACGTGTTTTTATTTTTGAACAGCTTGGATTATTAAGGGGGGACAAAACCATCCACGTGATTATCCCCCGCGGTTGCATAACCCGCCCTCAAATGCTGTCTTGGAAAAACCCCGAACCAATCCGAGGGCATGACTGCTAAAACCCTCAACCCCGCTGCCCCCGCAACGCAATCTGCGAAAGGCAACATTGAGTGAATTTCAAGGTCAGCGTAACGATTAACACATTTTTATGTTGGTTTTAAATTTCATATACCACATTTTATCGTAGTTGTGTGCATTTAACGTTGCGTTTGGTTTGGGGATTTGAAATACCAAGATTTGAAATCCCAGAGGATTTGTAATCCTAGGATTTGAAATCTTATCTTGTGTTTGACTTGAGTATTTGAAATCCCGGGATTTATGAAACATGAAGCGTAAAATGTAAGTAATATATAAACGGAAATGTAGAACATAAAACACACGGAACGTAAAACTAAACGTAAACGTAAAGTAATAGAGAAAAATGTAATATGAGTTCGGATACTTGAGTTACAAAAGTTTTTTGGTTTGTTTGCTCTAGCGTCTTATTCGAGTATTCCTTGTTTAATAAACTTGGCCGTTAAAAAAAACTGTAGTACGTCAGTAATGGTTATTACTCACTTTGAAATATTTTTAACCTCAATAATAACGAGTATCGTTTAAAATTGCATAAGCGTATCTTTCGTCAAAATATTTTACACTCGAGGTCTGTGGCGACCCGACCAAAATCGTCATTGACGGCGTCGCTAACTGAGGTCCCGAAACGTGGTCGTAGTCCCTATATGAGACTCGTTTGACCAAAATTATGTCGCATTCATTTGAAACGTACAAGACTTGCAAAGTTTAGTTTACAAACAATTCGACAACAAGTTTAAGATTACAAAAATTGTAAAGTATAAATGACATAACTTGCGACATAATATAAGTTGAAAATCACAGTTGCTATAAATAGCGTAAGTATGTAAACAATATGTTTGAATCTAAAGGTGCTATCACTAGCGTATGTATGTATGTATGCTTGACCCCAAGCAAGAAATCAGAGTGTATGCATGTATGCTCGACTCCAAGCAAGTATGAGTGTACGCGGAAGCATGTATCAAATAGCCAAGTATGAACCTGAGAAACATATAGAAAACTGTCAACGAAAAACGTTGGTGAAATCATAGGTGTTTGTAATAAACGTTGTTTTTGAACCACAAGATTTAGTATTCCCATAACGTTGATTATCATAATCGTTTGCATTCCAAAAGTATTGTTCGCGAGCACCCAATTATCAAGACTTAACGTTTCCTTCCATAGAACCCCATCACAATAGTGTTAGAACATACACTGTTTCTCGAAAATATATTTCATCCGTAGACGGTAGCGAACCGTCCGTAATGAGGGTTTGTCAAACCCGTATGGCCACACAATATAAGTTCTCGCTTACACCCTGCAAGTGTAACTAATGATAATCGAATTGAGGATTTTTGTTCTAACTCGCTGTGGAATGTTTGTTTTCCTTGTACTTGTGTTCAAAGTATAAAAGTAAGTAGTACAAAATGTAACAAAGTATATGTTTCTCAGCCCACAATTTAAAAGTATAAAAAGTTGTTGAAAAGGTGGGACTATGATCTCACCTCGAGTGCACGAGTATAAAAGTACTTCACAAGTAAACGTGTGCATGATAGTTGCTTAGCCTTGACCTAAACAAGTAAGTCGTATCAATTAACCGGTTACGACACAAGGTCGGGCGAAATGTGTTCAATTAGTCCTATGGCTCGTTACGACTTGAAAAGTATAGCATGTGAATCACGTTGTCAAGTTTCATGCAAGAATCAAGTATAAAAGAAAGACTAGAACGATTGCATAAGTGTTTAGTTAAGTTTGACTAAAAGTCAAACTTGGTCAAAGTCAAAGTCAACGGGGTCGGGTCGGGTATCCGACAATTTTTCTAAGTTATATAATCATATATGAGCATGTTGGCCAAGTTTCATGTTAATCGGAGGTACGTAGCATATCAAACATTTTACGTCAAATGACCAAGCAAAACAGCCCATTTTAGTGTATCAGGACGGTGTCCCAAAATCAGGACGGTGTCCCTATATGAAGAGTGGGACGGCGTCCCAAAATCAGGATGGCGTCCCAATATGAAGAGTGAGACGGCGTCCCAAAAGTCAGGACGGCGTCCCAATTGGCATCCAGGGTCTGTTTGCTGAATTCCTCAAATGGACGAACCAAAACACAAACAATCACATTTTATGATCCGCAAACAATTAGAACATGTATTTTATATCATCGGAAATCTATTTCGACAAGGAATACAACTAACCACATATCATTAATCAAAATCATCATTTAAGACAGCAGAAACCTCGTTGAATGGTCGTTAAGCGTTCAAAATCAAAGTTTAGGTTCATCAAATGCATTTCAAGTTCCGGGAATCCAATTTATACATATGATATGCCGTTTTGAAGGTAATCAAACATGTAATACAACTAAACACTTATTAATAACATTAACGAGCATTCAACGCATCAAAAGTTCGTTTTAAAGCTATCAAACCCTAACCAAAAGTTCACAAAATCAATAATCACGTTTATGAAGTTTCTTTAATCAATCTATACATCAACATGAAGCTAATGATGCTAGTAACACTTTTAAAACATGAACTTTAACAATCTAACACATTTGATCATCCAAAATCAAAGATTAAGCATACACTTTTCATTTTCAAGCTAGTTACACCAAAACATCAAGATCGAGCATACAAATCATATATTCATGTTATACACGAGCCATAGACACTAACTAACAATATTTCAAGTCAAAAACACGAATTTAAAGAAATCAAGAGTTTTAGAAATGTTACCCAAAATCAATGAAGTTAGTATCAAATCGTAGAGGATGATGAGAGGATCAAGAATATGTAGTTTGTTTTGATGTTTGCTTGCTAAATCGAAATTAGATGATGAATCTTTTGTTTGAAGGTTGAGAGAAAAGATGGAAGTAATGAAGATGGTGGAGATGAAAATGAATGGAGGAGGATGGAGTTGACTAGTTGACCTAGTCAACTAGTTTGGCTCTTTGGCGAGTTTAGTCCCTCAAGTTTGTAGTCGGGTGCGAGAATTAACCGATCGAATATTTTTAAAACGCAAGTTAACGAGAGATGTTGTAATCGAGTAACGGGATTATCAAGAACATTAGTTAACGAAGTGTACGAATATAGGTGACGAAAGATGTTATTAAAAAAAAAAAGACGGCGTTAAAATAAATTTAACGGAAAAACGCGGGATGTTACATTACCTACACCTTAAAAGAAATTTCGTCCCGAAATTTAGTTGGAAGTAGTAGTCGTTGTTTCTTCCTCGAGATCTTGCGTTGTCGGTTATACGAATAAGTGAAGGTACTCCCTCGGGTATTTCAACGAACTTCGACAGTCGTGATTTTACGTTGGTTTAAAGTTTGGTTCCACGATTTATAGTCTCAACCGGTCCTCCTTGGTAGTGAGGTTTATCGTTGATAGTAAGTTCATCGAAGAGGATAACAAGTTCTTGTCTCGCAAGACACGCCTTTAAGTTTGATACACAGAATTTAGGATGAACGGAATTTGTTTGAGTCGGAAGTTCGAAGCGGTAAGCAACGGGCACAACACACCCCAAAATTTCAAAAGGAATAAAAACATCGCGGATATAGCTTTCTACGTTTCCGAAATGGACTACACCTTTTCAAGGTGCGACTTTTAACGTCACGCGGTTTTCCACATGGAATTTAAAAAGTTTACGTCTAACAGTGGCATAGCTCCTATGGCGACTACGGTCGTCTCGAGCCTTTCTGAGGTTAAAGAAGTTTCTTGGTTGTTCCATGAATTAGCTCGGGTTCGGTGGTTTGATTATCATTAACTTGGTTCTACAAAAGGAGAATGACGTTTCCGGTCACATAAGATTTCAAAAGGTCTGACGTTAAGACTTGAATGATAACCATCGGCGTAAGAGAATTTAGTAAAGGCAATGACTTTTCTCAAGAAATTTTGAAGTCGATAACACGAATTCGTTTTATGATTTCCAAGGTTTGAATCGTATGTTTGTTTGGCCCTTCGAGATGCGTTGATGTGTTGTACTCATGTTTAAACGTGGTCCCGAGGCTTTTCTAAAAGCACTCCGAAATCTAGAAGTGAAACAAGAATCTCGATCTGAAATGAGGTACATTTCTGTAAGGTATGTTTGAACGGGTACATCAGGACTCGAAAACGTTAGTTAGAACAAATTTCTCAAGAAATTTGCGTCGCGAAAGATTTATCTGTTTCCAAAAACGTTTGTCGGAGCAAGTTCTCATCGGTCTCTGAAAACGTTCGTCGGGGCTATTCACCCTCGAGGCGAGTACTAGTATAACGTGAAGAGTCTATCTCTCCATTGAAAATTTAGAATCAAAGATTTCCTTATACGGAAGTACGAGTGTAATACGAGAGAAGTTTCCACCTCGGTGTGAGCATAACAGGTATATTGTAGTTCGTTGATAAAATTGTGCGAGGACGAGATAGTATTCATGTATAACGTATGTTTGAAGTTGAAAGAATTCGTCATTCATTCGGAAGCATAAATATGGTTCGACAATATTCGAAGGTGTGTCCCCGGTATGGTTGTTGTCAGTACTTTCGGAGTTTTCAGATGTCCAAACATGAATAGATGAAGTCATGTACATGGCACATGGTGGTGTTTAGGTTGATCGAGTCTAACCACCATCACGTGTCACTAGAACTTTGGTATGTCTTACCGTAATATAACCACGTTGATCGAGTGTCGTTATATTACGCTAACTCATACCTCCATTGTAACGACCCGTCCTAATCCACCTGGACGAAGTCATCAACATTTGGTCCCATTGCGATGATCGGCTCCAAGTAATGTCCTTATATTGAGCAAATGCACAGCGGAAGACTTAATTCGTTCCTGAGAATAAACATGTTTTTAAAGTGTCAACCAAAAGGTTGGTGAGTTCATAGGTTTATCGTAACAATTATTTCAATATGTTAATAGACCACAAGATTTCATAATCATAAACATAATACACTCGCAAGTGTATGTAAAGCATTCTAAGTGGTTGAGCACTTGGTAACCATACTTAACATTTAATCAACGTCGCATATTCCCTTTATTATGAAATCTCACTACACCGTACCAAGTGTAGTCACCAAAATGAAGTACTGTGCAACCGTTGAATACTGGTCGTCCAGTCCGGTTGGGGTTGTCAGGCCCGATAGATCTATCAACAGGATTCGCGTTTACAATACCCATGTAAATAGTAGTTACCAAGCTACAGGGAAATATGCCAGTGGTACAACTCAACGTAGAATATATTTTTAAGTACTTGTGTCTATTTTGTAAACATTTATAAAAGCAGCGCATGTATTCTCAGCCCAAAAATATATATTGCAAAAGCAATTAAAAAGGGAGCAAATGAAACTCACCATACTGTATTTTGTAGTAAAAATACATATGACGTCATTGAACAAGTGTAGGGTTGTCCTAGGATTCACGAACCTATATCATTTATATATATATTTATCAACACATATAATGGTAATCGAACAAGTTACATATTATTAGTGATATAATTGTTATTTTAATGTTTCATTAATAACCTCATTACATATATTTATATTTTTATATACTTTAACTTACTAATTAATATTTATTTTGAAAATATTAGTATAGTTATGTGTTATGTCACAAATATATTTTAATATGGAAAATATTTATTTGATTTACTAATAATAATAAAAATGATAAAAATGTTATATGATAATATAATGATAATGATAATAATAATAATAATAAAGTGATAAATTAATAATAATTATAATAATAATAATAATAATAATAATAATAATAATAATAATAATAATAATAATAATAATAATAAGGTTAGTAATGAAAAAAAAATAATACTTATAATGATAATGAAAATGATAATGATAATTTTCATAAAAATACTTTTGTTAATAATAATAATTTCAAAAATAACAATTTTTAAGGATAATACTGATAATAGTAGTAATAATAATAATGATAAGTATAATTATAAAAATGATAGTAATGATAATGATTAACTTAACAAAAATAATAATAATAATAATAATAACATTAACAATGATTTTAAAATTATGAACTACCTTAGAAACCTTCTTTAAAAAGAGATTGTACCAAGTAGGGATTGAACCCGAGACCTTTCGAATAATACAAACACCCTAGACCACTCGTCTACCCATTATGTTTCTGATTTAATTCGCAACATAAATATATATAAACCCGAACTTATATCTGTGTTTTCTTCTCCATTTTAATCGATCAAAGACCCACTAAATAATCACCATTATTAATCCGTTTCCCATCAGAATTATCACCATCGTCTTCATTATGTATAATACCTAAACATGTAAACCGTTATCACCAACCTATCATTATCATCGTTCATCGTTTTCATTTTCACCCATCATTCATCTCACTTATTCATCCTCGTTGTATCATCATAACATCATCAACAATTAAATGATGCGTGTTTGTGTTGTTGCCGAATTGGAACCAGAAAAAAAAAATAATAACGTTGGGCCTTGCAAGTTGTGGCTCAATTTGTTTCACAAGCCCAAGTAGGAGTGATGGCCCAAGTTACAGCCCGTTACACAAGCCATGTGTGGGTTTGGTCTGGGCTTCAAACGTCACAGAAACAAAGAAGAAAAAAGAAGAAACAACATACGTAAGCATCATCTATTCCTATCCGTGAATTATTAATTTACTTTAGACTGATTGGTAGGCTACAGCTGGAAAGATGTCACGTATACAACTTGTTCCCTTTTTCTTTTTATAATTGAATGGGGTTATCTATGATTGGGATTGTCGACCAACAAAAAAAGTTGCAGCAGTATTTAGCGAGGTTTTGCAGCATAAATAGAAGCGAAAATAGTAACAAAGTATTGGCTTGGGCTGTGAAACAGAAACACAATCATGTTGGTGGTTTTGAGTCACGAAGAGACATAACAACAGTAATCTTTAAACATGAAATCAACAGTAGCAGTAGCAGCAGCAGTGTAGCAATAGTGACATAAATATGAAGGAAAACAGTAGCGTAGCAGTTTTCAGATCGTGGTGGTGACGGTTGAATAGTGGTGGCTGTTATGGTGATGTGTTCACGAAGAAATTAGGAGAAAGAGAGGAGAGATGGTGGTTTACGGAGGTGATGATGATGGTTTAGTTGTACAAACGGGAACATATAATTAGTGGGTTTCGATGGATGTTGTGACCGGTGGTGGATGGAAGGTTGAGATGAATTTTTGAACAGGAAGTAAGGTCAACAGCAGATTGGTGATTTGCGACTGTTTTTGCACAAGCAGGATGTAGAAGTCGTAGTAACTGTAGCCACTTACGATCATGATGGTGGTTTGCAAAACTGAAACTGAAAATAGCTATGGTGTGGGATCACGATGAAGTTTAGGAGAGAGAGAAGTGAGGGAAAAGAAGTGGTGATTGCCGGTGGTTCTTGGTGGAAGTGAAGGTGGTAGGTTTAATGGGTTTACGATGGTGGTGTAGGTGCCTAAACCGAAACGATTGATAGCCGCAGTGATTGTGACAAAAGAATGAAATACGATAGGATGCATGTTATGGTTTTGGTTGATTTAGTTTTTGACTCTAACAGAAAAGAACAAGCAATAATATTTGGTTTAAGATGTTGTTAATGGATCCCGTGTTTTGTATATGATATTGTGAAATGGTGTGTTATCAATTATCAACTGAAATGAGTTATCTTATAGTAATTTAGTCGACATTGTGATTGACAGAAAAAAAAAAATATCATATGAAACCGATGGTTAACAAATACTTTGGATGTTTGTGTGATTAAAGTTACTTGAATTAGAGACAGAATCAATTAGCTACAGCTTGGAAGATCTACAACAGAATACGTGTTTATATAGATATGTGTTTATCCGTGTGTGTATATATATATATATATATATACATATATAAATCTGTATCATAATTGTATTTATAATTATATATATATATATATATATATATATATATATATATATATATATATATATATATATATATATATATATATATATATATATATATATATATATATATATATATATATATATATATATATCTGGATATGATTTGATACATATTAAACTGTATTTTAATTCCACTAATTAAAGTATACCTTATTAATATAAAATATTATATGTACATATATATATATATACCTATATTTATATTTATATATATACACGTTTATTTATAAACAATTGTTCGTGAATCGCCAGACATGGTTAAAGGGTAATTGATTATCTAAATATAGATCTCAGACTTTCTAGACTCAATATTACAGATTTTGCTTATCGTGTCGGAAATATATATATAGATTAGGGTTTAAATTTGGTCGGAAATTTCCGGGTCGTTACAGTACCTACCCGTTAAAGAAATTTCGTCCCGAAATTTGATCGAGATCGTCATGACTAACAATAAAATGTTTTTATGACGAATATGAATTGATAGCTAGAGTTTTATCACCATTTAGTAATAGTGGTAAAACAATTCGATTATGTAAAGCGTACGAGTGAAGCTGTCACAAGAGATTGAGATAGAGATTTAACTTTTGACGTAGTCACCGTGAATTTCCGGAATTCAAGGTATTTAAGGAAATCTTCGAAATCTAAATAAGATCTGAGTCTTCGGAATTTAAGAAAATTAGGGTCTTTTTAATTAAATGTGGTCATCTGTCTTGATTGCTACGTCTGATATCTTCATTATAAATTAAACTCTTCCGTTCCATTATTTTCACCACTCCAATTCTTTCTTTCTCGATCCATACTTTCAAACGATTGTGAAAATGCTTAATCCAGTTCTAATCCTTGTCCTCATCCTTACTATCACAACATTCATTCTCCTTTTCCAACTTCCACCAGAGGAATCTACTTTCTTCTACTTCGTCTTTGGGGTTATAGTGTTTTTAATTCTCCCGTGTCTTTATGTTGCGATAAACATTGACATACACGGTTTGTAATTTATGCGTTGTTATCAGGCTTTATATTCTCCCTTATATTTCGAAGCTCTATGCTTTTGTTTTCTCTTCCCGACTTCAAGTCAAGCGAATAATGATCCAGAATTCGTAGATATAGAATTTCGAATGATTATAATGTTCTAAGCAGGAAGGAATGTATTAGTACGATTTGATTTATCATATTACCAGAATCCCTAAGGATGGAACTATCAAGAATATATTTTTCTTGTTATGTTCAGAGGTTAAGTAGAATGAAAGAGTTATGTAACATGACACGCGATGATGGTATAATCTACTGTGAAACATCATCACGTTTCATTAGAAACTCAGCATGACTTACTGTAATATAATCACGTTGGCCGGGCGTCATTATATTATACTAACCCATGCTTCAGTTCCCAACACTTCTCCACAATTCATTCATAATTTATACTTATATTTTACAGAAGTTTCCAATATAATGGAATACAGAAAACACGAAGAAGTTTATAATTTCGGAACAGAATATTTATGAAAATATGCTCAGAAATATCGAAGATATTTATGATGATATTTTGGAATTTCTAAGTTCGAAAGTTGATGAAGAAAGATTTTTCGCAAGATTTTAATATGAATAAGGAGCAAGATATTCGTTGAAGACTTCATTGGATCCAGAATTACCTGAATTCTTTAAATATAGAATTTGTTCTTTGTATTTGTCCTTTGTCTCCTTCATGATTTGCTCAATCCGTTTTTCAGTACTAAATTTTCTATCGAGCTTTCCTAACACTCCATTCTTTATCGTCAAACTTTTGACCATTAAGACCATCTACAACATGCTGCTTCGTCAGCATTTTCAAAGTTAACGGATCTAGATCACCAGTTATCAAACCGAGGATTTTCAAGAATATTGAAGGTTTTTAGATGATTAAACGCTGATTGTGATCGCCAAGATACAAATGAGGTTTAAGATGAAATTAAGTGGCAAACTTGAAGAATTGTTAGTTTCATATGTTATAATCAATATTTTAATTCATTTTAATTGTCCAATGTTATTAGTCCACAGTCGATAGTCCACAGTTAACAGTCCAGTAATTCATATATAGTTTAATATATTATATTCGAATTAATTAATACGTGTCGTGACCCGTATACGTCTCAGACTCGATCACAACTCAAACTATATATATTATTGTAGAATCAACATCAACCCTGTATAGCTAACTCCTGCATTACTGCATATAGAGTGTCTATGGTTATTCCAAATAATATATATAGATGCGTCGATATGATATGTCAAAACCTTGTATACGTGTCCCGATATTTAAAGTGCGTAAAATAAATAACAGAAATTAAATGACGATAAATAAAATTGCGAGAATTAAAATTGCGATAAATAAAATGCAATAAATAAATTGCGATAAATAAAAGGTAATACGGAATTAACAGTTAGCTAGGAACAGTTAGCAAGGAACAGTTAGCGTGGATTCTTAACAAAATTTCTCATAGTTAATTTGTTTGTTTCTAACAATTTTTATTTTGTCCAATGTTTTCTTCATTATGCCACTTGTTGTATTCTGATAAATAAAAATCCAAATATGAAATTGGATGAAAATAGTTATTCTGCGGTGAACGGATTCGTATATCTGTGTATGTAGGTAGAATAGTAAATGACTGTTGAATCGGAATAGAAAGAATGTACAGTGTAAATTATTAATGTGAAATCAAAATATTCCTCGGGTATTACCTACCCGTTAAAATATTTTCACCATTAACAATTAGTACAAAAGAATTTTTAATTACAATCTTTATGAAAATATACTTACATATATATTTTCTTCAGATGTAATCATGGATTTAATGAGTTAGTATGATATTAAACTCATTTGGGTTACGGTTAGAACTAGAGTACATAATCTCTAAAACATTAGAGGTTACATAACCATCATGTCGGATGAAGATAAATGATGTAGAACGTCATGTAGAACGGTGATTATACTTGAGGTACAGAATGAGATGTTGATGCATGGATTGTTGATGGTACTGGTGCTGTTATTGATGGTACTATTGGTGCCGATGATATTGCTGAAGCTGGTAAATTTTGCACCATATTCTCTAAATTGATTACTCGAGTGCGAAGTTCGTTGACTACTTCTATTACTCCGAAATGATTTGTCGGTCGGAACGAGTGGATGAATAAGGTTTAGAATTGTGGATAAAATATAATCATGTCGAGCTACTCTGGAAATGAGGGTGAAAATGGTGTTTCGGATAGGTTCGCCGGTAAGTGCTTCAGGTTCATCGCCAAGAGGTGAATTTGATTGATGGAAAGGATCGCCCTCTTCTCGTCTCCATTGATTAAGTCGATTACGAACCCATTATATGAATTGGGGATGGCTGATTAGTTGAATAATTCTAGTGACACTGCTTTCGGAGCTTAGATGACTATCCATTTGGAATAACTCTCGAAATCCGAGGGACTCGAACTAGTTGGGGGATTCAACTCGTACGATCAAATGAATGATTTTCAATAAGAAATAGATTATAGGATGTAGATTAGTACCCTGCAATACATGATTTACATATGCATAAATAATACTAAAATTCCATAAGTTACGGAGGAATCTACGGAAGCTGTCAGGCAAAGGTAACAATAACAGATACGCTAAGATATGAATTTATCTATACACTGTCTATGCAATAGAGGCAGTAAGACGTGTCTAGACTTAGGAATGATAAATAGGTAAATTTCCACTAGGAATGATAAGCAATACTTATATTATACAGCTAAGGTCGAAGTCCAGACTCACTAATGCATCCTAACGACTATCAGTTTGACACACTAATGCAAGACCTGGTTCGCTAGGACCAACGCTCTGATACCACCTGTAACGACCCGTCCTAATCCACCTGGACGAAGTCATCAACATTTGGTCCCATTGCGATGATCGGCTTCAAGTAATGTCCTTATATTGAGCAAATGCACAGCGGAAGACTTAATTCGTTCCTGAGAATAAACATGCTTTTAAAGTGTCAACCAAAAGGTTGGTGAGTTCATAGGTTTATCATAATAATTATTTCAATATGTTAATAGACCACAAGATTTCATAATCATAAACATAATACACTCGCAAGTGTATGTAAAGCATTCTAAGTGGTTGAGCACTTGGTAACCATACTTAACATTTAATCAACGTCGCATATTCCCTTTATTATGAAATCTCACTACACCGTACCAAGTGTAGTCACCAAAACGAAGTACTGTGCAACCGTTGAATACTGGTCGTCCAGTACGGTTGGGGTTGTCAGGCCCGATAGATCTATCAACAGGATTCGCGTTTACAATACCCATGTAAATAGTAGTTACCAAGCTACAGGGAAATATGCCAGTGGTACAACTCAACGTAGAATATATTTTTAAGTACTTGTGTCTATTTTGTAAACATTTATAAAAGCAGCGCATGTATTCTCAGCCCAAAAATATATATTGCAAAAGCAATTAAAAAGGGAGCAAATGAAACTCACCATACTGTATTTTGTAGTAAAAATACATATGACGTCATTGAACAAGTGTAGGGTTGTCCTAGGATTCACGAACCTATATCATTTATATATATATTTATCAACACATATAATGGTAATCGAACAAGTTACATATTATTAGTGATATAATTGTTATTTTAATGTTTCATTAATAACCTCATTACATATATTTATATTTTTATATACTTTAACTTACTAATTAATATTTATTTTGAAAATATTAGTATAGTTATGTGTTATGTCACAAATATATTTTAATATGGAAAATATTTATTTGATTTACTAATAATAATAAAAATGATAAAAATGTTATATGATAATATAATGATAATGATAATAATAATAATAATAAAGTGATAAATTAATAATAATAATAATAATAATAATAATAATAATAATAATAATAATAATAATAATAATAATAATAATAATAATAATAATAAGGTTAGTAATGAAAAAAAAATAATACTTATAATGATAATGAAAATGATAATGATAATTTTCATAAAAATACTTTTGTTAATAATAATAATTTCAAAAATAACAATTTTTAAGGATAATACTGATAATAGTAGTAATAATAATAATGATAAGTATAATTATAAAAATGATAGTAATGATAATGATTAACTTAACAAAAATAATAATAATAATAACAATAACATTAACAATGATTTTAAAATTATGAACTACCTTAGAAACCTTCTTTAAAAAGAGATTGTACCAAGTAGGGATTGAACCCGAGACCTTTCGAATAATACAAACACCCTAGACCACTCGTCTACCCATTATGTTTCTGATTTAATTCGCAACATAAATATATATAAACCCGAACTTATATCTGTGTTTTCTTCTCCATTTTAATCGATCAAAGACCCACTAAATAATCACCATTATTAATCCGTTTCCCATCAGAATTATCACCATCGTCTTCATTATGTATAATACCTAAACATGTAAACCGTTATCACCAACCTATCATTATCATCGTTCATCGTTTTCATTTTCACCCATCATTCATCTCACTTATTCATCCTCGTTGTATCATCATAACATCATCAACAATTAAATGATGCGTGTTTGTGTTGTTGCCGAATTGGAATCAGAAAAAAAAAATAATAACGTTGGGCCTTGCAAGTTGTGGCTCAATTTGTTTCACAAGCCCAAGTAGGAGTGATGGCCCAAGTTACAGCCCGTTACACAAGCCATGTGTGGGTTTGGTCTGGGCTTCAAACGTCACAGAAACAAAGAAGAAAAAAGAAGAAACAACATACGTAAGCATCATCTATTCCTATCCGTGAATTATTAATTTACTTTAGACTGATTGGTAGGCTACAGCTGGAAAGATGTCACGTATACAACTTATTCCCTTTTTCTTTTTATAATTGAATTGGGTTATCTATGATTGGGATTGTCGACCAACAGAAAAAGTTGCAGCAGTATTTAGCGAGGTTTTGCAGCATAAATAGAAGCGAAAATAGTAACAAAGTATTGGCTTGGGCTGTGAAACAGAAACACAATCATGTTGGTGGTTTTGAGTCACGAAGAGACATAACAACAGTAATCTTTAAACATGAAATCAACAGTAGCAGTAGCAACAGCAGCGTAGCAATAGTGACATAAATATGAAGGAAAACAGTAGCGTAGCAGTTTTCAGATCGTGGTGGTGACGGTTGAATAGTGGTGGCTGTTATGGTGATGTGTTCACGAAGAAATTAGGAGAAAGAGAGGAGAGATGGTGGTTTACGGAGGTGATGATGATGGTTTAGTTGTACAAACGGGAACATATAATTAGTGGGTTTCGATGGATGTTGTGACCGGTGGTGGATGGAAGGTTGAGATGAATTTTTGAACAGGAAGTAAGGTCAACAGCAGATTGGTGATTTGCGACTGTTTTTGCACAAGCAGGATGTAGAAGTCGTAGTAACTGTAGCCACTTACGATCATGATGGTGGTTTTCAAAACTGAAACTGAAAATAGCTATGGTGTGGGATCACGATGAAGTTTAGGAGAGAGAGAAGAGAGGGAAAAGAAGTGGTGATTGCCGGTGGTTCTTGGTGGAAGTGAAGGTGGTAGGTTTAATGGGTTTACGATGGTGGTGTAGGTGCCTAAACCGAAACGATTGATAGCCGCAGTGATTGTGACAAAAGAATGAAATACGATAGGATGCATGTTATGGTTTTGGTTGATTTAGTTTTTGACTCTAACAGAAAAGAACAAGCAATAATATTTGGTTTAAGATGTTGTTAATGGATCCCGTGTTTTGTATATGATATTGTGAAATGGTGTGTTATCAATTATCAACTGAAATGAGTTATCTTATAGTAATTTAGTCGACATTGTGATTGACAGAAAAAAAAAAATATCATATGAAACCGATGGTTAACAAATACTTTGGATGTTTGTGTGATTAAAGTTACTTGAATTAGAGACAGAATCAATTAGCTACAGCTTGGAAGATCTACAACAGAATACGTGTTTATATAGATATGTGTTTATCCGTGTGTGTATATATATATATATATATATATATATATATATATATACATATATAAATCTGTATCATAATTGTATTTATAATTATATATATATATATATATATATATATATATATATATATCTGGATATGATTTGATACATATTAAACTGTATTTTAATTCCACTAATTAAAGTATACCTTATTAATATAAAATATTATATGTACATATATATATATATACCTATATTTATATTTATATATATACACGTTTATTTATAAACAATTGTTCGTGAATCGCCAGACATGGTTAAAGGGTAATTGATTATCTAAATATAGATCTCAGACTTTCTAGACTCAATATTACAGATTTTGCTTATCGTGTCGGAAATATATATATAGATTAGGGTTTAAATTTGGTCAGAAATTTCCGGGTCGTTACAGTACCTACCCGTTAAAGAAATTTCGTCCCGAAATTTGATCGAGATCGTCATGACTAACAATAAAATGTTTTTATGACGAATATGAATTGATAGCTAGAGTTTTATCACCATTTAGTAATAGTGGTAAAACAATTCGATTATGTAAAGCGTACGAGTGAAGCTGTCACAAGAGATTGAGATAGAGATTTAACTTTTGACGTAGTCACAGTGAATTTCCGGAATTCAAGGGATTTAAGAAAATCTTCGAAATCTAAATAAGATCTGAGTCTTCGGAATTTAAGAAAATTAGGGTCTTTTTAATTAAATGTGGTCATCTGTCTTGATTGCTACGTCTGATATCTTCATTATAAATTAAACTCTTCCGTTCCATTATTTTCACCACTCCAATTCTTTCTTTCTCGATCCATACTTTCAAACGATTGTGAAAATGCTTAATCCAGTTCTAATCCTTGTCCTCATCCTTACTATCACAACATTCATTCTCCTTTTCCAACTTCCACCAGAGGAATCTACTTTCTTCTACTTCGTCTTTGGGGTTATAGTGTTTTTAATTCTCCCGTGTCTTTATGTTGCGATAAACATTGACATACACGGTTTGTAATTTATGCGTTGTTATCAGGCTTTATATTCTCCCTTATATTTCGAAGCTCTATGCTTTTGTTTTCTCTTCCCGACTTCAAGTCAAGCGAATAATGATCCAGAATTCGTAGATATAGAATTTCGAATGATTATAATGTTCTAAGCAGGAAGGAATGTATTAGTACGATTTGATTTATCATATTACCAGAATCCCTAAGGATGGAACTATCAAGAATATATTTTTCTTGTTATGTTCAGAGGTTAAGTAGAATGAAAGAGTTATGTAACATGACACGCGATGATGGTATATTTTTCTTGATTATCTAAATATAGATCTCAGACTTTCTAGACTCAATATTACAGATTTTGCTTATCGTGTCGGAAATATATATATAGATTAAGGTTTAAATTTGGTCGGAAATTTCCGGGTCGTTACATCCATTCCCACATCACTCCATAACATCAAGTTCGTGTAACTGTGAAGATCTAGAATGAACAAAGTGTAACGACGTCTCAAACATGACTCATATTAAATCGAAAGAATTTATGCAATTCTAAAGAAGCGTTCCCCGAGGGAAGTGTATAAATGTTTGTTCACGTCAATGCGGTTCGAGTCAGACAATAACGTATTCAGGTATGAGAAGAGTAACGAGTCATGATAATGAGTAGTACGCAACCGTAGTGATAAATAGTGATGGCGATACTCATCTAGAGTGGTGGTGGTAACTTTACAACACTCGTGGATAGTACGCTGAGACGGGGTGGATAACAACCAAGGAGTCAGAATTCCCGAACTAGAGTGACTAACGAAGTCGTGGTCATCCGTACGCGTATAAACCTTGAATTCACGTGTGTTACCAAAAAGTGGCGGAATACGAGTTCGTATGATGAAGGTTGGGTACCATTAAAAAGTTTGCCTAAGAATGATTCAAGTATAATGCACAAGTAGTCAAGTAAGTGCTATCTATAGCAATGTATGTCAGAATGCAATGGCTAACTATCCGGTTGTAGTCTAGATTCACTAATGCGTCCCAACGACTCTGTCAGACACACTAATGCACATCCTAGTTCCCTACAACCAACGCTCTGATACCATCTGTGGCGACCCGACCAAAATCGTCATTGACGGCGTCGCTAACTGAGGTCCCGAAACGTGGTCGTAGTCCCTATATGAGACTCGTTTGACCAAAATTATGTCGCATTCATTTGAAACGTACAAGACTTGCAAAGTTTAGTTTACAAACAATTCGACAACAAGTTTAAGATTACAAAAATTGTAAAGTATAAATGACATAACTTGCGACATAATATAAGTTGAAAATCACAGTTGCTATAAATAGCGTAAGTATGTAAACAATATGTTTGAATCTAAAGGTGCTATCACTAGCGTATGTATGTATGTATGCTTCACCCCAAGCAAGAAATCAGAGTGTATGCATGTATGCTCGACTCCAAGCAAGTATGAGTGTACGCGGAAGCATGTATCAAATAGCCAAGTATGAACCTGAGAAACATATAGAAAACTGTCAACGAAAAACGTTGGTGAAATCATAGGTGTTTGTAATAAACGTTGTTTTTGAACCACAAGATTTAGTATTCCCATAACGTTGATTATCATAATCGTTTGCATTTCAAAAGTATTGTTCGCGAGCACCCAATTATCAAGACTTAACGTTTCCTTCCATAGAACCCCATCACAATAGTGTTAGAACATACACTGTTTCTCGAAAATATATTTCATCCGTAGACGGTAGCGAACCGTCCGTAATGAGGGTTTGTCAAACCCGTATGGCCACACAATATAAGTTCTCGCTTACACCCTGCAAGTGTAACTAATGATAATCGAATTGAGGATTTTTGTTCTAACTCGCTGTGGAATGTTTGTTTTCCTTGTACTTGTGTTCAAAGTATAAAAGTAAGTAGTACAAAATGTAACAAAGTATATGTTTCTCAGCCCACAATTTAAAAGTATAAAAAGTTGTTGAAAAGGTGGGACTATGATCTCACCTCGAGTGCACGAGTATAAAAGTACTTCACAAGTAAACGTGTGCATGATAGTTGCTTAGCCTTGACCTAAACAAGTAAGTCGTATCAATTAACCGGTTACGACACAAGGTCGGGCGAAATGTGTTCAATTAGTCCTATGGCTCGTTACGACTCGAAAAGTATAGCATGTGAATCACGTTGTCAAGTTTCATGCAAGAATCAAGTATAAAAGAAAGACTAGAACGATTGCATAAGTGTTTAGTTAAGTTTGACTAAAAGTCAAACTTGGTCAAAGTCAACGGGGTCGGGTCGGGTATCCGACAATTTTTCTAAGTTATATAATCATATATGAGCATGTTGGCCAAGTTTCATGTTAATCGGAGGTACGTAGCATATCAAACATTTTACGTCAAATGACCAAGCAAAACAGCCCATTTTAGTGTATCAGGACGGTGTCCCAAAATCAGGACGGTGTCCCAATATGAAGAGTGGGACGGCGTCCCAAAATCAGGACGGCGTCCCAATATGAAGAGTGAGACGGCGTCCCAAAAGTCAGGACGGCGTCCCAATTGGCATCCAGGGTCTGTTTGCTGAATTCCTCAAATGGACGAACCAAAACACAAACAATCACATTTTATGATCCGCAAACAATTAGAACATGTATTTTATATCATCGGAAATCTATTTCGACAAGGAATACAACTAACCACATATAATTAATCAAAATCATCATTTAAGACAACAGAAACCTCGTTGAATGGTCGTTAAGCGTTCAAAATCAAAGTTTAGGTTCATCAAATGCATTTCAAGTTCCGGGAATGCAATTTATACATATGATATGCCGTTTTGAAGGTAATCAAACATGTAATACAACTAAACACTTATTAATAACATTAACGAGCATTCAACGCATCAAAAGTTCGTTTTAAAGCTATCAAACCCTAACCAAAAGTTCACAAAATCAATAATCACGTTTATGAAGTTTCTTTAATCAATCTATACATCAACATGAAGCTAATGATGCTAGTAACACTTTTAAAACATGAACTTTAACAATCTAACACATTTGATCATCCAAAATCAAAGATTAAGCATACACTTTTCATTTTCAAGCTAGTTACACCAAAACATCAAGATCGAGCATACAAATCATATATTCATGTTATACACGAGCCATAGACACTAACTAACAACATTTCAAGTCAAAAACACGAATTTAAAGAAATCAAGAGTTTTAGAAATGTTACCCAAAATCAATGAAGTTAGTATCAAATCGTAGAGGATGATGAGAGGATCAAGAATATGTAGTTTGTTTTGATGTTTGCTTGCTAAATCGAAATTAGATGATGAATCTTTTGTTTGAAGGTTGAGAGAAAAGATGGAAGTAATGAAGATGGTGGAGATGAAAATGAATGGAGGAGGATGGAGTTGACTAGTTGACCAAGTCAACTAGTTTGGCTCTTTGGCGAGTTTAGTCCCTCAAGTTTGTAGTCGGGTGCGGGAATTAACCGATAGAATATTTTTAAAACACAAGTTAACGAGAGATGTTGTAATCGAGTAATGGGATTATCAAGAACATTAGTTAACGAAGTGTACAAATATAGGTGACGAAAGATGTTATTAAAAAAAAGACGGCGTTAAAATAAATTTAACGGAAAAACGCGGGATGTTACAAGGTCCAACCAATTGTATCCCATAAATCATTATTAGCCGTACATATTTGACTATCACCTTTGTATTTAATGTAGTATATCTTTGTATTTAATGTAGGATATATCTTCCCCTTATATCAGGGGATTATGGTGAGATTTTCCACAGACATCATAGATTTTCCACATGCTATCTTTGTATATTTACCCCACAATTGTGCAAAAGAATTCAAGCAACTTTATCAACACCTTTATGGTATCATGAGCCTTTCTCCACAATATTCTTCTCTGCTTCTTCTTCCTCACTTCCTGCTTCATTTTCTCCGTGGCAGAAAACAAAATCCATCCTGCAGTCACTGTAAACAATATCAGAAACTTTATTCCCATAATCCTTGAAATGGATAACAGTCGTTACGGGTCTTGGGCCGAATTGTTTAAAATTCACTGCACTGCTTTTGATGTCATCGATCATATTAGCCCCTCTGAATCATCCTCTTCCTCCACATCCGAAACTAATTCTGCTTCTCCTCCAACTAATCAAAATCCAGCTTTATGGTCTCGACTAGATGCCATTGTCCTTCAATGGATATATGGCACGATTCTCGGGTGAACTTCTTCAAATAGTTTTAACCCCTGGTCACACTGCTCAACAAACCTGGGAAAGATTAAAAAGCCTTTTTCATGACAACGAGCACTCACGATCCGTCCAACTACAACAACATTTTTCCAACATTCGACTTGACAATTTTACCAACGTCTCCTCCTATTGCCAAGAACTCAAAAACACAGCTGATCAACTATCAAATGTAGGCGATAAAGTTAAGGAAGATCGACTGGTCTTACAATTAATCTCCGGCTTAAACGACAGTTATCGTGCAATCGGTACTCTTCTGTCTTTTACCAAACCGCTACCTTCATTTTATGATGCTCGTTCTATGCTGATTTTAGAAGAACAACGTAACAAAACAATGGCCGCACAATCGTCAGAAAACGCTGGTACTGCACTTACAGCATCATCCTCACCCAATAATATGCAATTGAACACTGGTAATAATCACAATCGCAACAACAACAACAACTATAGAGGCAGGTGTAATTTTCGTGGCTCCATCAACCGAGGGCGTGGTAGTTATGGCAGTGGCAGGGGTCGATCGAATTCTGGCAGAAACAATAACCAGGGCAACTATTCCGGCCCACAACAAAAGAATTGGGCTCATTCTGGCCCTTTTACTTACGGGTCATGGGTTTGGCAATCCCCCAATTGGGCTGTAAGCCCACCACCATGTCCTTACCCAACCACCTCTCAATGGCCCAAGCCTATGAATTATCCATCTCAGACCGGTATATTGGGTCCTTGGCTCGATAGTGCTTATGCGCAATCTGTTTGTTCTACACCAACTGCTACCAACATTGAAGCCGCTATGCACACTATGAGTCTAAATCCCCCCGATGAAAATTGGTACCTAGACACTGGAGCGACTTCACATATGGCGGGTTCTCAAGGTAACTTGATGTTTTAGCAGAGTGGTATAAAAATACTATTAAATTTTAAGAAAATAATATTAAATACGATACAATTTTACACAAGATATTTATTTATTTAGAGAATGGATATACTTAAACCTTGCTACAACACTTATAGGCAGTGTACCTAATCGTACAGTAGTGTAATTTTTAGTAAGTCCGGTTCGTTCCACAGGGAATCTTTTTAAACAAAGCTTAACGCTATATTAGTTTACTTTTATAAAAATACAAATATATTTATAAGTAATATTATTATTAAAAGGGGGGGTTTTTACCGTTTAATGACCGGTTTGTCGATTTTAAAACTTTAGTCGCAGTTAAAACCAAATGTAAAATAATAAATAAATACAAGACTTAATTTAAAGTGTAAAGTAAATAACGATAATGAAATTGCGATTAATAAAAATGCGATAAAATAAACTTGCGATAATTAAAAAGTACGATAATTAAAAGTGCAATTAAATAAAATAACAATAAAAATGCGATAATTAGAAGTGCAATTAAATATAAAATAAAGGAAATTAAATATGAAATAAAAGAATTATGCTTATTTAAACTTCCGTAATCATGATGTTTGACGTGTTGATTTTAGTTTTATGACCATGGGTTAATTGTCCTTTGTCATAGATTATTTAATATGTCCGTCTGGTTTTTGTCCATAACAGTCCATCAGTCATAAATATAAAGTGCGAGTATCCTCGTCAAATTATCCTTATACCCGAAGTTAAATATTCCAACTAATTGGGGACTTAAACTGTAACAAGATTTTAATACTTTGTTTAATAATTACACTAGGATGTCGACTGAGTGTAACCCAAGGTTTTAATATTTTGTTATCAATTATACCAATTGTCCTTGTACATAATTTCACCCCTGTTTTAATTATTCTAGTGGCTATTAATCCATTCCCGTGTCCGGTTAAATGAACGATTATTCGTACATATAAATACCCCGCCCATCGTGTCCGATCGAGTGTATATGGTAATTTATAGGGACGCCCAATTGTAAATCTTTATATTAACATTAACAAACTATCATTTAGTTAAACAAATATAAAGCCCATTAATAGCCTATAGTCTAATTTCCACAAGTGTCGTTCTTTTGTCCAAACCCCAATTATGGAACAAAGCCCAATTACCCAATTTTAGTAATTAGCCCAACATCATGATTACTTCGGATTAAATAAGCATAATAATAACTTAGCTACGAGACATTAAATTAAAAAGGTTGAACATAACTTACAATGATTAAAAATAACGTAGCGTTACACGGACAGAATTTCGACTTACACCCTTACAATATTCGCTAACATACCCTTATTATTAGAATTATAATTAAAATTAAAATTAAAATTAAAATTAAAATTAAAATATAAATATAAATATTTACGTATTATGAGAGAAGAAGAAAAAGGATGATGAAAATGATCAGAATTCGGTTGGCTTTATAGGGAATTGAGTTCAGGGGTGCTCCGCGACTCGCGGCCCATTTTGCCTTCAAACTCCGCGAGTCGCGGAGTTTGTAAATACAGCTCACCAGCTTTTGGAGTCTTTCTTGCCGACGGTTTTTATTTATTTATATAATATATAAATAATTATAAGAATTATTTAAATATTATATTATATTTATGTGCATAGTTGACTTGTAATTTTTAGTCCGTTGCGTCGAGCGTTGAGAGTTGACTCATGTCCCGGTTCCGGATTTTCGAATGTCCTTGCGTACAATTTAATATCTTGTACTTTGCGTTTTGAATCTTGTACTCTTGTAATTTCGAGACGTTTCTTATCAATAATTGGAACCTCTTTGATTGTATTTTGTACTTTTGAGCTTTTTGGTCGTTTGCGTCTTCAATTTGTCGAATCTGTCTTTTGTCTTCACCTTTTATTATTTAAACGAATATCACTTTTAAATAGAACAATTGCAACTAAAAGCTTGTCTTTCTTGAGGAATAATGCTATGAAATATATGTTCGTTTTTAGCATTATCAGTAACCTCACGACTTATTATCCCTCAAATGTTAATAAGCGTATTATTGTTGGTAATGGTCACGGCATTCCAATTAGTGGTTATGGACACTCATCCCTAAATATCAACCCAAACTGACCTCTCTTTTTATCCAATATATTACATGCTCCAAAATTAATTAAAAACCTTATCTCTGTCCGTAAACTTTCTGTTGATAATTGTGTATCTGTTGAATTTGACCCGTTTGGTTTTAATGTGAAGGAATTTCTGACGGGAATCCACCTAATGCGGTGTAATAGCACTGACGAGCTATATCCTCTTAACCCTACTAAGCTGCAACAACTTCAACAACCTACTGCTTTTATTGTTTCTCTACATGATTTATGGCATCAACGACTTGGTCATCCGGGTGTTAACGTTATTAAATCTTTAAATAATAAGAATTATGTTGCATGCAATTATAATAAAATCTCATTTTGTCAATCTTGTGTGTTCGGAAAACATGTACGATTACCCTTTTATTCCTCCACCAACTCTACATTTTCTCCCTTTGATATTATACATAGTGATCTTTGGACATCCCCAATTGTAAGTACTAACGGACACAGATATTATATTCTCTTTCTTGATGATTTCACAAATTTTCTTTGGACAGTACCAATAAGTAACAAATCCGATGTGTTTAACATATTTCTTTCCTTCCAAAAACTAATTCAAACTCAATTTTCTCGACAAATAAAAGCATTCCAATGTGACAATGGTACCGAGTATAAAAACTAGCCTTTTGGTCGTTTGCGTCTTCAATTCGTCGAATCTGTCTTTTGTCTTCACCTTTTATTATTTAAACGAATATCACTTTTAAATAGAACAATTGCAACTAAAAGCTTGTCTTTCTTGAGGAATAATGCTATGAAATATATGTTCGTTTTTAGCATTATCAAATATTCCCACACTTAAGCGTTGCTTGTCCTCAAGCAATATCGTCTTGAAATACTAGAATCACTTCTTTATTCTTCACACTTTGTACATCAGTGATTTCTATACGGCGGTATAAACAATGGTAGTAACAATATGGTTTACAGTCCCACATGACTATAAAAATTTAGATCCATTAAGGAAATTGGATCTTTATGAAAACATTTGATCTTTTGAAAATTAAATCTAGTTTTTACCCTAGATAAGTTTTCCAGAATAACCCTTTACCGGTGTTTGCAAAATATTTTTGTGGGTTTGGTGGGTTTCAGATTTGAAAATTTTAGCTCAAAACTTATGGTTTTGTGTCACCCACTTGCTAACCTTGTATTTGGAAAGCAACACGTCCGTTTTACTTGTCCCGTATATTACCTTTCGGTAAACTACCGTCCGGTTGTAAAGGAAAGCGTTGAACAAGCAACTGTTAAGGCAATGTCCCCTGACATGCTTTTAATTATGGTCTATAACGTGTCGGACGCAATTACTATTCTTGGTAGGAACAATAGTAAAGCTCACCCTTATGATTTTTCGGTCTGGCACAAGGTCCTGTCTTTGACCACTATGCAACCACCGTTCTTACGGTTGACACCCGATTTAGTTCAGGTGACCTAATGAATTCCAGGTGAATTCCTAGGATTTTACGTTCAAAGGTAATGAACGCATTGAAAATGGGTTTTCAGAAAACAAATCGGTTTATAATTTTGATCAAAATATTTTCTCGTTCAAGCTCGAGTTTAGATATCATTGAATTCCATGAGTTTGTAATTCTCAATCTTTAAGGTCAATCTCAAGGATTGAGTAATATCAGGCTTAAAAGCTGATTTTTGATCTTTTAAGGAGATTATCCTTTCTGGGGATCTGATTCATTAGTCTTATCCAGCTAATTTGCATGGTGCCCCCCCATTTTACGAGATAAATCCTTCTCATGGTTAGGATAAATCTGACCACTTGGCGACCCTGTTTAATGCTGAGGTCCGTGGATTTCCTGCTGATTTTAGCGATGACTTTTCTAGATTTTTCGTCAACCTACAGCTGGTCTGGACGACAACTTCTTGACCTAAATCAAGAAGCGCGTGTCTTTTTCGGAAGACTTTACTTCCTTTTAATGATGGAATTGATTCATCGTGTAGATCCATCTCTTCTTTTCTTTCATCGGGTAAAACAGTTTAGTTTAGTCCAAAGCAAAAGTATTTTCAGTTATTTGTACAAAAATATGTGATATATGTTTTGAATAACTTGGAGAATTTTCTCACACTTGGCTTTTATTTTCCTTTTTATTGTCCTCTATTCCATTTTAAATGAATTTTAACATTTTGGTTTGTTTCTCAATTTATGTCCTTTCCGAGGTTACAATAATTTCGGTGTTAAAACCTAGTTTTATCGTTCATAAATATGTATAAACATGATTTTGAGTTCATTTAATTGAAAATTTTGAAAAATTTTACTAGAATTGGGTAGTCAGTATATAAGACTAGGGCCGTTCTTTATTATCAGAGAGCACTAGATTCTAATACAACTACTGCTTTACTAGTATTTTTAATGGTAACCAAGTGTATAAAGTAAAAATTTTAAAATCCGAAAGAATTTAACCCCTTCCCACACTTAAGATCTTGCAATGCCCTCATTTGCAAGAAATCAGTAATAATTTAAATTATTGAGGGTGATTTGTGTAAAAATGATTAAATTTTTACCAAAGTTTCCAAATATATTGGCGTTTGTTTGCTGAATGATAAATGGTGCACATCATTTGTTCATTCCGTCTTGTTGTTATTTCACATATATTTTGCATATTGTCGTCAAAATTAGTTGCTTTTGCTGAACTTAATGCCAGTCTTTGAAAATGCGTTGTTTTACCCTGTTGTGTACATAAGATAAACTGCAAACATATATACATATTTTTGAAGTTTGGTATATTACCCCACTTTCAAAAATTATTAAAATCTAAGAATAAAAGTTAGAAAATTATAAAAACTATTACAATATTAACATAAGTATTAAACGTATCAACATTACAAATTACAAAATAAATAAAACTAAGTAGACTAGGGATGATACTGGTACCAATAGGGGTTCCAAGCATAACCATAGGTGCTATAGAATGCTTCGGCAGGGTTATACGTAGGATACGGTGGTTGCATCTCTATAGACCAGGGAGGGAATATGGGTTTTGGCGTAGGAATATAGTTTCTACCTATATGTTAGCAATGAGCTATGATTTGGTTTTGATGAACTTGCCAATCTTCAAATGCTCTCTGTCTAGCATTTTCGTACTCCTGTGAAGCTATAAACCTTTGCATTTCTTGCATTTCATTTCCCCCTCCTACATTACCTTGCTGTTGGTTTCTCTCAACCTGTGGATGTCTACCATGGTATTGCACTGCGGCGTTATTTCGCCTCTTTAAAACTTTCGCACCATGGTATACATTTAAACCTATCGTATCGCGGGGTTCTGGTTCTTCGACTAATAATCCCCCCCGACTTATATCCACACCGAGATATTCAGCAATCAAAGTAATAAAAATACCACCTCCTATTATGCTATGCGGTCTCATCCCCCTAACCATAGCTGATAAATAATAACCCACACAATAAGGTATACTTACAGTGCTTTGTGGGTCTCGAATACACATATGGTAAAACAAATCCTGTTCATTTACCTTTTCCTTGTTCTTACCTCTTTGTGTAATCGAATTAGCTAAAAACCTATGAATTACTCTTAATTCAGCTCTATCTATATCCAAATAAGAGTAATTTCCCCCTTTGAATCGGTGATGGCTTGTCATTTGACTCCATACACCGTGTGTATCAAAATTTTCATCTATCTTTCTACCATTTAGTATCAACCCTCTACAATCGGCAGATGCTAACTCCTCAGGCGTATATATACGTAAAGCCTGAGCCATGTCTAGTAAAGACATGTGGCGCATCGAACCTCCTAACAAAAATCTAATAAAAGATCGATCGGTTAAACTAGCTACCCGATCATTTAATTATATACTACACAACAATTCTTCACACCATACTTTATATACAGGTCTACGCATGGTGAATAAACGTACCCAGTCATTAAAAGTAGAATTACCATACCTCTGTGCAAGTAATTCTCTAATTGGCCAGGCCAATTCTACAGCTTCTAATGGTCCCCATTCTATGACCCTAGGTACCTCAACAACCTTAGAATGAAGAGTATGCAAACCCCTTTGGTATTTTGGATAATCTATCCAAAGACTGTCAAATCTCAGGTTCGGATGCAAATCTTCCAAGTGCATATCAGAAAATGTCATGACTGGATGAGGTATATCTTGCTTGTAGTAGTTATCCACCTCCTGTTGTTCCGCATTCTCAGCAGGAGCATTGCGGGCTTGGGATGAAGATTCACCCATTTCAGTCTTCAAAACACATCAAACACAATTTTTGTTCATCCAAATATGCATTAGTGTCAGCAAAATCATCAATCAAAATAATTACAATGACATGATCAATTTATATCAAACTTAAGCTCATTTTCACATTTTTATCAAATCTACACTTTTTCAAATAAGCATATACGAAAATGTTCGCCAAGTTCATAAGCATTCAACTCAAATAACATGTCAAAATAATCATTACTAGCAATTAAACAAGTTTCAAATGGCATTATCTCTCAAAAATCAAGTTCATGAATTTTTAGACTTGAAAAAGTCCACTTTAATTCTCAAAATCATGTTTAGGCTCAAAGTTTGGATCATTTAACTACGTAAACATGTTACACTACTTAATTTAGCAACAATTCATGACAAAAATCGGCCATAACCTGTTTATATCAAAAAGCCCCAAATTTGCTCAAGAACACAAACCCTAGATTACTCAAAATTTGAAGTTTAAGGCTTCTAATCATGTTAAACAGCATCAATCTAGGTTATACAAGCATAATACATAAACAATTTAAGCCTAATTACACTAAAAAGCATCAAAATCAAATTGGGGAAAAAATTGCTCAAGAACACTAATTTCGGATTAAATGGTGTTTAGGTGTAGAAATTTACCGTTTTTCTTGAGTAATTCCTTGATAGCATCCTTCTCAACATGATTTTAGTAAAAGATTTGATGATTAACGGTTAAAAATTGTGATTTTGGGGGTGTATTTTCGGGTTTTTTCGGCAGTTATTTCGCAGTATTGGTGTGTTTGTGGGTTGGGACTGATCTGTTTCAGCTCTTATATTTTTTTTCTGTAATTCGATATCTCCGCGAGTCGCGGTGTTTGAAACTGCAAACTCCGCGAGTCGCGGAGTTTGTATTTTTTTTTTTTTTTTTAACAATAACTTATAACTTATATTAATTAAAACAATTAAGTAATTAATTTTAAAATTTTGTTTCCCTTGTTATTTAGGACGAGGTCGTTTCGGATTGATGTCCTAGTCCGTCCTTCGACAAAATTTTAAAATTTGTCTTTTTGTAGCGATTGTTTTAAAAGCTAAGATTTTTGGGTTTTTTAATGTTTTTTGCATACTTTAATTCAATAAGATTAAAAATAATGATAATAAAAGTTCTCGTCCCTCCCTTGGGTAAAGCAATTTCGGTTTAAAGACCTAGTCTTCAACTTACGACGAATTTTAAAAATCATATTTTTAACTTAATGAGATAAAGTAAATTTTTGTTTTTAAATTCACATAATTTAAATATAAAATTCAAAATTAATATTAAAAATTCACACCAAACTTAAAATTTGAAATGCATAAAATTAAAAATTCATATTTTAAAAATTAAAAATTCACATCAAACTTAATTTAAAAATTCATATTATAAATTCACACCAAACTTATATTAATTTTTCAAATATTTACAATTTTAAAAATATTGTTTTTACAAAGTTTACAATATTAATTTAAGATTTAAATATTAATTTTAAAAACATGGTAAAAATAAAATTAAAAATCTTTTTGGCTTTTTATCCCACTTTAATCAATCAAATATTATCAAAAATATACGCCCCTCTTTTCGGTAAAGTAATTTCGGTTCCAAGACCTAATTTAACTCATGACGAATTTTTGAAATATTTTGGGTTGATTGATTAAAGATATTTATACCTTAAGAATAAACGTTAAATTTCGCAGTGATGTAATAAATTTTTGAATGATATCAATAATTTCGGTCGCCAAACCTAATTTTATTCAATACCAATTTAATACTTTATAGCGAACAAATTAGCGTTTATTATCAAAAGGTTAAAAATAAAAAATAAATAAATAAAAACTGTACAGACTTACCTGTGAGATAGTATTCTTAGTTATATGATCTATCCCATTCATAAGATAGTCGGTTTAATTGGTTTTCCATGGCTACATAGGCGTAACCTCGAGCATTCAGTGTCTTTTCTTCTAAACATATGAACGGTCCGTCTCTGCATAAAGTAACAAATTCGGTGTTTGAATAGGTTTGATTATTTGAACATTTACCTCCATGTGACCATTTTCCGCATTTGTGACATCTTTCTAGGTGTCGTGCTCTTCTTTTCGCTGCGGATTTTGATTTTCCTTTACCAAATTGTAACTTATTATCTTCGCATCTGGATTCTTTTCTAACTCCGTCCATTCTTTCTCTGATTACTGATACTATTTCACTCGGTAGTGTGTCATTATTACGTTTAGTGATCAAAGCGTGTAGCATTAGACCATGGTTTAGTTCACAGGCAGTCTTCATTTTGTAAAAACCTAAAAAAATAAAAATTCAGAATGGGGGGAGAAGACTAGTTATTTAGGGTCTGCTAGGGAAAGACCATTCGGGTTCCATTTTCGAGAACTACACAAAAACAGACAATCTAACTCTAACAAAAATACATATTATCCTTTAAAGAGTTGATTCTCCCCACACTTAGTTAGCTGTGGTGTCGAAATTGTGATTAACTTCGTTGTCGACTTCCATCGGACTATCTATGTAGTGTTTAACTCTGTGACCATTAACTTTAAATTCAATCCCATTTGAATTTATTAATTCTATCGTTCCGTATGGGAAAACTCTTTTAACTATGAATGGTCCAGACCATCTTGATTTCAATTTTCCAGGAAATAGCTTGAATCGTGAATTGAAAAGAAGAACTCTGTCTCCTTCTTTAAATTCTTTTAAACTTCTGATTCTTTTATCATGCCATTTCTTCGTTCTTTCTTTATAGATTAACGAATTCTCGTATGCTTCATGTCTTAATTCTTCTAATTCGTTTAGTTGACTTAATCGTAGACGTCCGGCTTCATGTAAATCAAGATTACATGTCTTCAAAGCCCAAAATGCTTTGTGTTCAATTTCTACTGGAAGATGACATGCTTTTCCATAAACAAGTCTAAAAGGTGTGGTTCCAATTGGAGTTTTGTAGGCTGTTCTAAAAGCCCAGAGTGCATCCTCCAATTTAATGGACCATTCCTTCGGATTTGATCCTACGGTTTTCTCTAGAATACGTTTTAAAGCTCGGTTGGTATTTTCAACTTGTCCACTTGTTTGTGGATGATATGCGGTGGAGATTTTATGAGTTACTCCATATCTTTTAAGAACTTTCTCAAGTTGATTATTACAGAAATGAGTTCCCCGATCACTTATTAAAGCTTTCGGTGTTCCAAATCTTGCAAAAAGACGTTTTAAAAAGTTGACTACAACTCGTGCATCGTTAGTTGGGAGAGCTTGTGCTTCCGCCCATTTAGATACATAATCAATGGCTACGAGTATATATAGATTATTATGAGATTTTGGAAATGGACCCATAAAGTCAATACCCCAAATGTCAAATACTTCACATACTTGGATGACATTTTGTGGCATTTCATCACGTTGACTTATTTTTCCGGCCCTTTGACAAGCATCATAGGATTTGCAAAGAAGGTGTGCGTCTTTGTAAATTGTAGGCCAATAGAATCCAGCATCATAAACTTTTCTTGCTGTTAGTTGAGGCCCATAATGCCCTCCTGTTGGTCCCGTGTGACAATGGTTTAAAATTTTACTAGCTTCATCTCCAAATACACATCGGCGTATTATTCCATCTGGACAACTTTTAAACAGGTGTGGATCTTCCCAAAAATAGTGTTTTATATCACTGAAGAATTTCTTTCGTTTTTGGTACGATAATCCTTTTTCAAGGAATCCACAAACTAAGTAGTTTGTATAATCTGCAAACCATGGAATTTCTTTATAATCTATCTTCAATAGATATTCATCAGGAAAGTTGTCTTGTATGGCCGATTCATTTAGAACTTCTAATTCGGGATTTTCAAGACGAGAAAGATGATCAGCGGCGAGATTTTCTGCTCCTCTTTTATCTCGGATTTCAATATCAAACTCTTGTAAGAGTAAGATCCAACGGATTAATCTTGGTTTAGCATCTTGTTTTGAAAATAGGTATCTAAGAGCAGAATGGTCGGTATAGACCACCGTTTTTGCTAGAACGAGATATGATCGAAATTTGTCAAAAGCAAAGACAATAGCAAGGAGTTCTTTTTCGGCAGTTGTATAGTTCGTTTGTGCTCCTTGTAACGTCTTACTAGCATAATATATAGGTTGAAATCGTTTTTCAATCCTTTGTCCTAAAACGGCTCCCATTGCAAAATCACTTGCATCGCACATTAGTTCAAATGGTAGATTCCAATTTGGTGTTATCATGATCGGCGCATTAGTGAGTTTTTCTTTAAGAATATTAAAAGATTTGATACACTCATCTCAAAAGATGAATGGAGCATCCTTTTCTAGGAGTTTATTCATAGGAGTGGCAATTTTAGAAAAATCTTTTATGAAATGTCGGTAAAAACCGGCATGCCCTAGAAAACTCCTAACTCCTCTAACATTGGTGGGATGTGGAAGTTTAGCAATTACATCTACTTTAGCTCTATCCACTTCAATTCCTTCTTTTGAAATTTTATGTCCAAGAACGATGCCTTCTTTAACCATGAAATGGCATTTCTCCCAATTAAGTACTAGATTTGATTGTTCGCATCTAATAAGCATTCGTTCCAGATTAACTAGACATGATTCAAATGTATCACCGAAGACTGAAAAGTCATCCATGAAAACTTCCATGCATTCTTCTATCATGTCGTGAAAAATCGCCATCATACACCTTTGAAAGGTTGCTGGGGCGTTGTAAAGTCCAAATGGCATGCGTTTGTAAGCAAAAGTACCATAAGGGCACGTGAATGTGGTTTTCTCTTGGTCTTCGGGTGCTATTGGAATTTGAAAATATCCAGAAAATCCATCTAGAAAACAATAGTAACTATTTCCGGCTAATCTTTCCAACATTTGATCTATGAAAGGTAAGGGAAAGTGATCTTTTCTGGTGGCGTCATTTAATTTTCTATAATCAATACATACACGCCATCCTGTTACAGTCCTAGTAGGAATAAGCTCATTTTTCTCATTTGTAATGACAGTCATGCCACCCTTCTTAGGCACGCATTGAACTGGGCTTACCCATGGACTATCAGAAATTGGATAAATTAGACCTGCATCTAGCAGTTTAATAATCTCTTTCTTAACTACATTTTGCATATTAGGATTTAGTCTTCGTTGGCATTGCACATACGTTTTATGACCTTCTTCCATAAGGATTTTATGTGTGCAATACGAAGGACTTATTCCTTTAATATCATGAATCTTCCATGCAATGGCTGGTTTATGAGCTTTCAACACAGAAATGAGTTGTGATTTCTCATTTTCAGTAATAGAAGACGATATTATTACAGGTAATTCAGATTCACCATGTAAATAAGTGTATTCCAAATGGTTTGAAAGTGGCTTTAACTCTAATTTCGGAGGTTCTTCTATCGATGATTTGTATCGATATCTGTCTTCTTCTTTTAGCATTTGAATTTCTTCTGTTGTTGGTTCATATCCATTAGCTATAAGTGTAGCTAACATTTCAGCTTCATCAATTGGTTCATTACCTTCTCCTAAAGAACATTCTCCTGTTCCTTGTAATTCTGGAAATTCTTCTAATAATTATGCATGTGCATCTATAGTTTGAATATAATAACATGTATCATCTGCAGATTGCGGTTGTTGCATTGCTCTATCAACTGAAAAGGTAACACTCTCGTCCTCTATACTTAGGGTCAATTTCTTACCGAACACGTCTATCATTGCTTTAGCCATGTTTAAGAATGGTCTTCCTAATATGAGAGGAACTTGAGAATCTTCTTCCATGTCCAGAACAACAAAGTCTACTGGAAATACTAAAGTACCGACTTTAACTAGCATGTTCTCCATTATCCCTCTAGGATATTTTATTGATCTATCGGCTAGTTGTATGCTTATTCTGGTTGGTTTCAATTCTCCAAGGTCTAGTTTAGCGTATAGTGAATACGGCATTAGATTTATACTAGCACCTAAGTCTGCCAATGCTTCTATTGAACTAAGACTACCCAGAAAACATGGAATTGTGAAACTTCCTGGATCAGATAGTTTTTCTGGTATCTTATTCAACAGCACTGCTGAACAATTAGCATTCATAGTAACAGCCGAGAGTTCTTCCATTTTCTTTCTATTCGTGATCAGATCTTTCAAGAATTTAGCATATCTAGGCATTCCTGAAATCACATCAATGAAAGGAAGATTTACATTTATCTGTTTAAACATATCCAAGAATTTGGATTGCTAGGCTTCAAGTTTCTCTTTCTTCATTTTACTCGGGTAAGGAAGTGGTGGTTGGTATGGTTTAACATAAGGTTTAGCCTTAACTGTGTTATCTTCATTAACCTTTTCAACTACCGGTTCTTTTTCTTTATCTTGATCAGGTTGTGGTTCTTGTGGAGTAGGAATAGCTTCATCAGAAGTTACAGGTATTTCAAGTGGTTTAAGTGTTGTACCACTTCTTGTGGTAATGGCTTTAGCTGTTTCATTCCGGGGGTTAGCATTTGTATCACTAGGTAGACTTCCCGGTTTTCTTTCACCTATTAACCTTGCTAGGTTACTTACTTCTTGTTCCAGATTTTGAATAGAAGCTTGTTGATTTCTAAATGCTTGAGCATTTTGTTCATTAGTTTGTTTCTGAGATGTGAAAAACTGCGTTTGAGTTTCAACTAGCTTCGTCATCATATCTTCTAAATTCGGCTTTTTATCATCGGTTTGTTGTGGTGGTTTGTTTTGAAAATTAGGTCTTTGCTGATTGTAATTATTATTGGATACTTGTTGATTGCTAGGACCTTGTTGGTTGTTGTATGGAATATTTCGGTTATAATTCTGGTTTTGATTGTAAATTGGTCTTGGCGGTTGATAATTATTCTGATAATTATTTTCAGGCCTTTGGTTTATGTATGAAATATTCTCTCTTTGTTCCATTGTTAATTCAATACTGAGACAATCTTTTGTCAAATGTGGTCCTCCACACTGCTCACAACTAATTCGTATTGAGTGAATTTCTTTAGTCATCTTTTCCATTCGTCTCTCGACAGCATCTATCTTTGCGGAAATGAAATCTAAGTCATGGCTAGAATCGGCTCTAGCTGCTTTAGATGATCTAACGATATCTTTTTCTTGGTGCCACTCATGTGAGTGGGAAGCAGTGTTATCAATAATTTTGTAAGCATCAGTTTCGGTTTTCTTCATAATAGAACCACCAGCTGCTATATCTATGTCTTTCCTTGTAGTGATGTCGCATCCTTGGTAGAATATTTGTACTATTTGACAGGTATCTAAACCATGTTGCGGACATCCTCTTAATAACTTTCCAAATCTTGTCCATGCCTCATATAGAGTTTCATTCGGTTTCTGTGTGAACGTAACAATTTCTGCTTGAAGTCTTACGGCTTTAGATGCAGGAAAGAATTGTTTAAGAAATTTTTCAACTAAAACATCCCATGTATCGATTGCCCCTTCAGGTAACGATTCCAACCAATCTTTGGCTTCTCCCTTTAAAGTCCAGGGAAATAACATGAGATATATCTGTTCATCCTCCACTTCTCGGATTTTAAATAGTGTGCAGATCCTATTAAAGGTACGTAGATGTTCATTTGGATCTTCCTTCGGCGCACCACTAAATTGGCATTGATTAGTTACCATGTGTAGAATTTGTCCTTTGATTTCATAATCTGGCGCATTAATGTCTGGATGAGTAATTGCGTGACCTTGGCCAGTGCGTTTAGCTCTCATTCGGTCTTCCATACTTAAAGGTTCCAGATTCTCCATAATTGAATTTGTTGAATCGGAATCACTAAAGGATTCTGATTTAATGGTTCGTTCCTCAACAATCTCTGTTTGAATGATTGGTGGTTCCGGAGGAAAGTTTAGTGGTTCAGGATCTACGAATCGTTCCTGAATATTCTCCGGATTCTCAATTGTGAGGTCGGGTTCAAAAAATGGATTATCGGAAATTTGAACTAGAGTACTTGGTCGACTGGATGACGATTCTAAAGAAAAATCAACGGCGGTAATATTTGCTAAATGTCTTGATCTAGTTACAGGTGGTGATCGTACAAAAGGTGGTGAACGTCTTACTCGGTGCATTCACTAAATATCCTATTAGTTTTTAAAAGGAAAGAAAAATTATAATAAGTTATCCAATCAATAGACTTTTCTGATTTTGCCCACGTTTCGAATAGCCAAAAGATGCAGCAGAGGGGCATGATTCGTTTGGTCTCAATATAATTGAGGACTGTTTGGCTCCAATAACCCGGTCCACGTACAAATCCAACTATTACTACGAACCAGAAAATTTTGATGTCTATCAATTTAACCACTTAAAATAAATTTTCGTAATTTTAAGAAATTTAGATAAGAAGTAGAATAAAAATCTATGTCCTAAAACTAGAATAGCGAGAAATAAGAAAGAAAAAGAGCGTGTCGGAAAAAGATCGAATAAGAAAAATAAGAAAGAAAGATAAAAGGCGACGGAAAAATAAAAGAAACTTATAAAACTTAAAAACACTTGACTAACCCAACCTTATCACTACAACTAACTTAAAATTATAATCGCAAATTGAGATTACTAATTGGAATGATAATTGATACATAGGTAAAAGGTGTCTAAAAATATTAAAGCTTACAGGAAAAACTATATCCCAAATGGAAATAACTTAAAAAGAAACTAAAACTTAAAAAGGCGTCGCAAAATTCTAAAGTACCTAAATCTTAGTCTAAAGAAAAAGCACTTAAGGAATTCTACAGCAAAGTCTAAAAATCTAGAAATAAAAATAACTATGGTAAAAAAAACTAAGTTTAAAACTAAATATGGGCTAAAAATACAAATATTACGCTAAAACGAATAAAAAGGGACAAAATATAAAAATATACAAAAAGTTGGAAAAAATACAATTTTTATAAAAATATTATTTTTATATTATTTATTTTATAAAACTATTAATTTTACAATTTAATTAAACTTAATAAACTAAATATACAAATAATAAATAAAAAGTAAAAATAATTATAATAAAACTAATTATAATAATAATAATTATTTAGGGTTAATAATAATAATAATTAATAATTACCCGTAATTAATGCTGAATTAGGGTTCTGTCGGTGTCAGAGTTTCTCCGCGAGTCGCGGTGCCCGAAGCAGAAAACTCCGCGAGTCGCGGGGTTCCCGAATTCAACTCAGGTACAGTTTAAATTTTACGCGTTTTTTTTTTATGTTTTTATATTTTTCAGTCCGTCTGGTTTTTGTCCATAACAGTCCATCAGTCATAAATATAAAGTGCGAGTATCCTCGTCAAATTATCCTTATACCCGAAGTTAAATATTCCAACTAATTGGGGACTTAAACTGTAACAAGATTTTAATACTTTGTTTAATAATTACACTAGGATGTCGACTGAGTGTAACCCAAGGTTTTAATATTTTGTTATCAATTATACCAAGTGTCCTTGTACATAATTTCACCCCTGTTTTAATTATTCTAGTGGCTATTAATCCATTCCCGTGTCCGGTTAAATGAACGATTATTCGTACATATAAATACCCCGCCCATCGTGTCCGATCGAGTGTATATGGTAATTTATAGGGACGCCCAATTGTAAATCTTTATATTAACATTAACAAACTATCATTTAGTTAAACAAATATAAAGCCCATTAATAGCCTATAGTCTAATTTCCACAAGTGTCGTTCTTTTGTCCAAACCCCAATTATGGAACAAAGCCCAATTACCCAATTTTAGTAATTAGCCCAACATCATGATTACTTCGGATTAAATAAGCATAATAATAACTTAGCTACGAGACATTAAATTTAAAAGGTTGAACATAACTTACAATGATTAAAAATAGCGTAGCGTTACACGGACAGAATTTCGACTTACACCCTTACAATATTCGCTAACATACCCTTATTATTAGAATTATAATTAAAATTAAAATTAAAATTAAAATTAAAATATAAATATAAATATTTACGTATTATGAGAGAAGAAGAAAAAGGATGATGAAAATGATCAGAATTCGGTTGGCTTTATAGGGAATTGAGTTCAGGGGTGCTCCGCGACTCGGGGCCCATTTTGCCTTCAAACTCCGCGAGTCGCGGAGTTTGTAAATACAGCTCACCAGCTTTTGGAGTCTTTCTTGCCGACGGTTTTTATTTATTTATATAATATATAAATAATTATAAGAATTATTTAAATATTATATTATATTTATGTGCATAGTTGACTTGTAATTTTTAGTCCGTTGCGTCGAGCGTTGAGAGTTGACTCATGTCCCGGTTCCGGATTTTCGAATGTCCTTGCGTACAATTTAATATCTTGTACTTTGCGTTTTGAATCTTGTACTCTTGTAATTTCGAGACGTTTCTTATCAATAATTGGAACCTCTTTGATTGTATTTTGTACTTTTGAGCTTTTTGGTCGTTTGCGTCTTCAATTCGTCGAATCTGTCTTTTGTCTTCACCTTTTATTATTTAAACGAATATCACTTTTAAATAGAACAATTGCAACTAAAAGCTTGTCTTTCTTGAGGAATAATGCTATGAAATATATGTTCGTTTTTAGCATTATCAGTAACCTCACGACTTATTATCCCTCAAATGTTAATAAGCGTATTATTGTTGGTAATGGTCACGGCATTCCAATTAGTGGTTATGGACACTCATCCCTAAATATCAACCCAAACTGACCTCTCTTTTTATCCAATATATTACATGCTCCAAAATTAATTAAAAACCTTATCTCTGTCCGTAAACTTTCTGTTGATAATTGTGTATCTGTTGAATTTGACCCGTTTGGTTTTAATGTGAAGGAATTTCTGACGGGAATCCACCTAATGCGGTGTAATAGCACTGACGAGCTATATCCTCTTAACCCTACTAAGCTGCAACAACTTCAACAACCTACTGCTTTTATTGTTTCTCTACATGATTTATGGCATCAACGACTTGGTCATCCGGGTGTTAACGTTATTAAATCTTTAAATAATAAGAATTATGTTGCATGCAATTATAATAAAATCTCATTTTGTCAATCTTGTGTGTTCGGAAAACATGTACGATTACCCTTTTATTCCTCCACCAACTCTACATTTTCTCCCTTTGATATTATACATAGTGATCTTTGGACATCCCCAATTGTAAGTACTAACGGACACAGATATTATATTCTCTTTCTTGATGATTTCACAAATTTTCTTTGGACAGTACCAATAAGTAACAAATCCGATGTGTTTAACATATTTCTTTCCTTCCAAAAACTAATTCAAACTCAATTTTCTCGACAAATAAAAGCATTCCAATGTGACAATGGTACCGAGTATAAAAACTCCTCTTCTCACAACTTTTGTAATCAAAATGGCATGATGTTTCGTTTTTCATGTCCTTATACATCTTCTCAAAATGGTAAAGCGGAACGAAAAATTCGCGCAATTAATAACATCATGCGCACAATCATGACTCACTCTTCCGTTCCCCCGTCCTTTTGGCCACACGCACTCGAAATGGCTACTTACTTACTTAATATTCTACCCAGCAAGCTTCTACATAACTTTTCTCCTACTCAAATACTCTATCGACGTACACCGGAATATTCACATCTTCGTGTTTTTGGTTGTCTTTGTTATCCTCTCATTCCTGCCACCACGATAAAAAAATTACAACCACGTTCAACACCCTGTGTCTTCTTAGGATATCCAAAAAATTATCGCGGTTACAAATGCTACGATCTTAAAAATAAAAAGTTTATCATCTCTCGACACGTTATCTTTAACGAACACCAATTTCCATTTTCTAACTCCGTCTCATCTACAATTCCCGACTATAAATTCCTACACGACAATATTCATCCCTCATTCCTCTATAATTCACAATTTCCTGAATCCAAACCACCAAATAGATCAATACCATCTCCTTCAAATATCACTACTGAGCCTGATACTTCTCCATCCAACCCACAACCATCCACGACTGACTTTAGCACCAATAACGGGCTGAATAGCCCATCTCCAGCCTCACCTACATCCATCGACCCACACTCCTCTAATATTAATTCTCCTAATGTTTCACAAAATCCTATGAATACACATCCTCCAACAAATTTAATTCCATCTCCTACTGTTACTTTGAATAATATTACTCAACATATTCGTTCTATGACAACACGTTCTATGTCTGGGATATTCAAACCAAAAGCCCCATTTAATCTTTCGGATTTTACATCCATTTCTCCCCTACCCTCTAATCTTAAAATAGCCTTAGCCGACCCTAATTGGCGCCGTGCCATGACTGATGAATACCAGGCTTTGTTGGATAATGAGACGTGGGAACTTGTTCCCCGCAAATCAAATATGCATGTTATTAGATCTATGTGGATTTTTCGTCACAAGACGAAATTCGATGGTAGTTTTAAGCGCTACAAAGCGCGTCTTGTATGTGATGGACGGTCTCAACAATTAGGTATCGACTGTCACGAGACTTTTAGTCCAGTTGTTAAACCGGCCACCATTCGGACCGTCCTTAGCATTGCCATTTCTAAGTCTTGGCCTATACATCAATTGGACGTTAAAAATGCATTTTTACATGGTTATCTAAATGAAACTGTTTATATGTATCAGCCTACAGGTTTTAGAGATCGAGATCGTCCAAATCACGTATGCTTGCTCAAACGCTCTCTTTATGGTTTGAAACAAGCACCGCGTGCATGGTACCAACGGTTTGCAGATTATGTATCTACTATTGGTTTCACACATAGCAGATGTGATCACTCATTATTTATATATCATCATGGAAAAGACATCGCATACTTGTTATTATATGTCGATGATATCATTCTTGCCACATCTTCAGACACACTACGTGACAGCTTAATGTCAAAGTTGGGTTGTGAATTTTCTATGAAGGATTTAGGTCCTTTGAGCTCTTTTCTTGGAATATCGGTTCATCGTAGCACTAACGGTTTATTTTTTGATCAAACGGCATATGCTCGCGACATTATTAAACGTGCAGGTATGGAGTCGTGCAACCCAGTGGCCACACCCGTTGACACACATGGAAAACAAAGTGCTACTATGGGAGACTTATATTCCGATCCCACTTACTATCGAAGTCTTGCAGGTGCCCTTCAATATCTTACCTTCACCCGACCTGACATCTCTTATGCCGTGCAACAAGTTTGCCTTCACATGCACGCTCCACATGATGATCACATGCTCGCGCTAAAGCGCATTATCAGATACATACAAGGCACACTAAGTCTCGGCCTCTTCATTTCCAAAACTTCATCACATGCACTAGTCTCTTATACAGATGCCGACTGGGCTGGTTACCTTGACACGCGTCGTTCCACTTCCGGCTATTGTATATACTTGGGTGATAATCTCATTTCATGGTCTTCCAAAAGACAGCCAACCATTTCACGCTCAAGTGCTGAAGCCGAATATCGAGGAGTGGCAAATGTAGTCGCTGAATCATGTTGGATCCGTAACTTACTACTCGAGCTCACTTGCCCAATTATGAAAGCCACCATAGTATTATGCGATAATGTTAGTGCCATTTATTTATCTGGCAATCCAGTTCAGCACCAAAGAACTAAGCATATCGAGCTCGACATCCACTTTGTCAGAGAAAAAGTCTCGCGGGGACAAGTGCGTGTTTTACACGTACCAACACGCTTTCAGATTGCGGATATATTCACTAAAGGGTTACCTCGACTACTCTTTAACGAATTTCGGTCCAGTCTTTGCATACGAAAACCGATAGCGTCGACTGCGGGGGAGTATTAGCCGTACATATTTGACTATCACCTTTGTATTTAATGTAATATATCTTTGTATTTAATGTAGGATATATCTTCCCCTTATATCAGGGGATTATGGTGAGATTTTCCACAGACATCATAGATTTTTCACATGCTATCTTTGTATATTTACCCCACAATTGTGCAATAAGAATTCAAGCAAATTTATCAACACCTTTAATCATTGGTGGAAATTTCATTTAGTTTAGTCCAAAATCAATTGTACATTAGAAGTATTTTTTTTTTTTTTTTTTTTTTTTTTTTTTTTTTTTCACAATCATCTTTTGTAATAATGATAAAAACTTATCAGATTGCACATTCACTTATAAAAAGACGTCAACAAGTTAGGTACTTGTAAGTTGTAACGACACACTGACAAGACGTCAACATTATTTCATGACATGTAACGAAGACCGGTAAGTAATAGTGAGCCAACAAGAAAAACTGGAATATATATAATTTGGAAAATAAATAAAATTGATTATAAATCGTGGTTACAAGTTTTGAACATTTGAATCAACTAAAGCAACAACAAACACCGCCGAGACACCCAGCCACCTTAAAACCTTTGGGAATGCACATATTTTGACAGTCAGCAACCGAAGTTGGATCTGAAGGATCACACGGGTTATTACTACAATACTTTATATGATCACCTGTAACCACACCTGTCATGTTACCAAACAAATAAAGTCAATTGCTCTTTGTTTTGATTCTATATACACGTGAAAGTGTATATAGTAAAAAAAAATAATAATAAAAAAATTGAACATTATATTAGAGCGATAGTTGGAAAAAAAGAGAGTAATCATACACCATCTAAATTGATTAGTACATCAATATGATACAACATTATAAATATTTTGTTAAGAGTGTATGAATAAATATAAGTGATATACAAATCAAAAGCGAGAAAAAATGAAACTACATACCGTTGGAAGTTAGTCTAGCCGATAACGCAATTGTGGCTGTGAAAAACAAAATAGCAATCATGAATTTCATAACATTCACCATGTTGTTCTTCATGATTTTAATTTCTATTAGCTAATTTGTTTGTGTTTTCGTTTTTTTGTTTGTGTTAGTGTGAAGTTTGGTGGGATTTATAGGTGAGTTTTGTCCAAGTATTGGAAACCAATTTAACTTTATTACGAATATATTACTTAAAAATTTATTTATTTTAGGTAACCGATACTAATTGTTAATTGATTTGATAATTGATAATTAATGAAAAGATTGTACGTATTAATTATACTTTGAAAATAAAAGTATTTTTTGATTTTGTGAATCAAAGTCAATATTTCTAGAATGTTGCTAATGTGTGTTTCTTCACACTCATTGATATGTAGTAATTAACAGGTCGTAATTTTTTAAGTATTATACTCCCCTATATATAAGGGATAAGTAGTAGTGAATATTATGGAGTAAATGCAATAATAATACGAAGTATTTTAATCAATTTTTCGACATCATTAAATTTAATATATGATTCAGATATATACTATTCATTCCATTTTAATGATTTCTTTCCTATTTTATAAAATAATACAATCATTAACAAAAAAATTTGGAATAAACAGATACTAGAAATACATATACATTTTAAAATAATTGGTAGAAAAACGTAACATTACTCTAAAAACAATTACTCCACAATTTATATTTTTCCGATATTTTTCTTTTAACTTTTGAAAAGAGAGAAAAAATTGTCACATTCACTGGCATTGTGGATTTTTTCCGGGCCCACCGTAGTAAAAGTAAGTGCCCCATTGGTTGTTGCTGGAGCTTTTAATGTTATAGCAATTGGTGTTTTCAGCCAGAGTTGATATATCACGAGCAGAAATGAGACTATTATCTGAATCCACTATCTCAAGGTTTCGAAAATAACTTGCTTTTCCGAACCCATCTTCTGCAAAATGGCCCGAACCCATTTGTGTAGACGTGTGTTCACCGTTGGCCCGTGAATTCACCACTTCGCCGCCCCATTCCACCATTGTGGCCCGATCAGCTAAGTGTGTGAACAGCTCCGCGGGCCAATAACCGACTAAGGTGTTCTCTCCAAAGCCCATCCACCAGTTTCCAAGCTTTGGATCCTACATTCATGGGAGCCCATACTAACATTAAACATTTAAACTTAGAATAAATAAAACTATTTAAAATTAAACTTGATTCTTGAAACAAATTTAAGTTGTCTATTAAAATCATAAACTATAAGTGATTGTTTTATGAAACATGTTCGACGTACTTTCCAAATGATGATGGTAACGTCGAACTGACTTCCTTGAAAATCGGATAATGGAGAAATCGCAGCTCCGATAGCGATTCGACTATTTGTTTGTATAAACCCCGAACACAACAGGTTGTAACATCCAGTAGCTTGATATGCATCACTCTGTTTCATATTTAACAATACATTACTTTAGTTTTTCATCAATCATCAATTCTTTATATTATTAAAAGAGTTTAAATGATCAAAATTTAGATCTAAATATAATATAATATAATAATAGAAAAAATATCAAATGCTCACGATTGCACAAAATGGAATCTACGTTAATTCTATGTATCATTTTCAAAATATTAAATAAATTTAATTATTAATGTTATTGAGGTAGACAATGTAAATGTATATTGGGACCACAAAAAATATTAAGGGAAGAACATGGTGCTGTTCAACTGTAGATGTTCGTCTTAAATGTGTTGATACTACATGGAGAACCATAAGGCCCATGATCTTGTCCATCTCATCTACCCTTTTTAGTTAAATTTTGTTTATATATTCACAAAATGTGTATAAAAGTAAAAACGTATTAATACGGAGTAGAATATAAGCGATCCGTGTTAGAAAAAGAAAAAGAAAGAGAAATTACCGTCCAATATGTGAATAATCGCGGTCGACTGTCACCATAAAGCTCGGGACTGACCTGACTAGTAAAATAATCAAAGTTTTAGATATTTCAAATTTATTTGATATAATATATATCTATATCTCTATATATCCATATTCCAAAAAAATATCAGTTTTAGCATATAACAATTAACAATCTTAAATGATATATAACAATTAACAATCTTAAATGATATCATAAATTAAAGTTGTGTTTGATATTACATAATAATCAAACGTTGAATGATTACAAAATCTGAATTATTCAAATATTTCTACCTAAATTTGATTATGAATAAATGTACTGAATACTACGGTTAATAATGTTACATAAGTCATGCATATATTAATATTAATATATACAACAATTTTGACTACTAATTCAAACACTCATAATATTAAGTGATTTGTTTGAATTGTTAGTTATGAATTCGAGACTAATTAAGTATCAACATACACAACATGTGGATGTTAACAATTTTAAGATTTCAATGATATTTCAAATAATAAAACTTGAGAACGGCAATAAGCTCAAACTTCTATGAAGTTAGAAAAAGCTCCTCACCTCAATTTCTTTTTGTCATACAAATTATCTATTAGTATATCATTCTTGATGTAAAATATAATTAAATTAAATACTTATTATATTAATTAATATTAATATTAATTAATTGTCAAAAACAAATAGAGAAATAGAATAGAAGCATAGAAGAGTGTAAAATAAACGTTACTACCTGCCAGCCAGCTTCGATGCTATTGAGATCAGAGCCGTCGAAAGACCCGGAAAGAACCCAGATTTGGGATAGACTGAACTCATTTATCACTTCTATCTTTGGGTCCCACACGTTTATTGTCGCTTTTGCCCCGTATATCTCACTCGATGTTCCCGTGTATGCTATCGCATGCTAACAAGTTTAACGGAGTAATTTTTAACAATAATTACTAAATTACCCCGCATGTTTATATTTATTATTTATAAACCAAATTTAATGAAACCGAAAACTATGAATTACAATACTATTATATTTTAAATTGAGATTCAAGGGACCAATCAGAGTGCGACACGTGACGCGATAATCACATATGATTGAAAAAAAATTCAAAAAAAAATTCAAAAAATAAAAAATTATTTTTTTCGAAAACTTTTTTTCCGAAATTTTTTTTTTGAATTTTTTTTTCAATCACATGTGATTGGATTTGACATGCAGTAAATCACATGTGATTCTGCATGCCAATCACATGTGATTGTAAAACTCAATCACATGTAATTCTGCATGTCACATTCAATCACATGTGATTGAATTTTTTTTTTTAGTTTAATGACGATTTTCAGTTAATTTGTGCTAAAACCTTTAAACACCAAATTTTTGATCAAATCAACGAATTAAAGTATGAAATTATGAAGACATGATCACGAAACGCTAACAAACTTGATCAAATCACCAAATTAAAGTCGCTTTCCGGCTGAAATTTTTTTTTTGAAAAAAAAATTTGAATTTTTTTGAAAAACAAATTTGAAATTTTTTTTTTAATCACATGTGATTGGATTTGACATGCAGAATCACATGTAATTGTGTTTTACAATCACATGTGATTGGGCTATACAATCACATGTGATTGGATTTGAAATGCTAAATTTTAAAAAAAAAAAAATTTAAAAAAATTAAAAAAAAAATTTCAAAAAAAATAATATTAAAAAAAAAAATTTTAATTTTTTTTTTTTTCAATCACATGTGATTGTTGCGCCACATGTTGCGCTCTAATTAGTCCGTTTGATTTCAAGTAAATTATTAGATTAAAGAGATTACAACTCTAAAAGTATAATGCCAAACATTTATAAAAAGTTACATTATATATTTGTCAGACATGTTAAAAGCTTAAAAGGTCAACGTACTACATCTACCCTTAAGAAAGTCAATTACTTTTGTTATACACAAAGTGCTCATTTGTTTTTTGGTGTTTAATTTATAAACATTTTCACGTGCAAGTCATATTTACACTCTGGTCTACTTTATAATTAATTCTTTTAATCATTCCTATAATATAAAGTTTATAGAAGTGTTTTAAATAACATTTCAAGACACAACTAAATAAATGATCACTCAAATTGTATATTCTACAATATACAACACCAATATCACATTTCATTTAACTTTCATTTTAGTTAAGTTATACTATGATCTACACTATTTTTCAGATGTTAAACAATAAATATTCACACATTATATATACTGAGCAGAAATAACGTACCTCATGACCATTGCCACTAACAACATCAGGTGCATCGGCTCGTCGAGCAAAGGGTGCATCTGCACGACGTTTCTTGCCATAATCGTACAACGATTCGGCCCTTAAAACATCAAGTACGGTGCTTCGTCTTACGGGAACTGTTCCTTTGGGACATCTTTCCCCATTTTGATGCCACATTTGCCATGCACCTCTTCTTATGTACCCTTCACTAATGTTACTAGTATTTTTGCCATCATTTTCTTTTTGTTGTTGTTTGGCCATTAATTTCATTTTTGGTATTTCTGGTGCCACTCTCTGCATTAATAATTAATTAAAGTTCCAATTAATTTTCTTTATATAAAAAATACATATATTTATTTTATATTGATGGAAAAAGTAAAAAAAGTTGTTGGTAGTTGAAAGTGGAAACCTAAGATGATACATTTTAATAAAAGTTACATTATTATAATAATAAAGTATATAAATTCTAACCTAAGAAATGAAGTTAAATAGAAAATGATTAATAAAACCAAAACTGTAAATGTATTGTATTGAGTAATGAGATTTGAATGATATTATAATCATAAAGTATATAAATTCTAACCTAAGAAATGAAATAAAAAAGAAAAAGATTAATAAAAGCAAATTAACTGCAAATGTATTGTATTGAGTAATGAGTAATGTACAAGTTGAACCTACAAAAGGGGCACATTACCTGGATCTTGTGATTTTTGAGTAGAGGGTGATCTAAAGCTGGTTGCTTTCTTTTATGAACACAATCAATGATATCTCCATCTGGGCTCTAAGAAAATAAAGCAAACAAATTATAAATAAAAGATTAGAAGTGTTAGCAAAGTACAAGTTTCCATATGTGTACAAGACAATAATGCATATCATCATCATCATCATCATCATCATCATCATCATCATCATCAATGAATAATACTCCGTAACAAAGATGAAGTTTGAAGTTGACAAATAATTCTAATTACCTTAATGGAGAAAACAGGAGGTTTATTGAGTGTATCCAAATGCTTTTGAATTCTTGCAAGTCTCAAATCACTAACTTGTTTATACTTTGTGTAATTCAACCCATAAACACATATACCACTACAACAAAAAATAACAACAGCCCAAAGATACAAAAGTACAAATTTTGGAACCATATTTCATGAACTCAATGCATCCCAGAAATCAAGAAACTTGAAAAACACTCTCTTTAGTACAAGAACATGAGCATTTACTAACAACAATCACAAAAAAAATAATTCAGGGCCTGGAAGCTTCTGAATGAATTATTGAGATTTAAGGAGAAGAAAGAAACTTGGAAAATGACAGTATATGGGGAGGGTGTCTGTGTGTGTGTGTGTGTGTGAGTGAGATAAGCACACAGCTCAAACACTTATCATGATTGTACTCCTGAAAACTCCATAAATTAAACCTGTATGTGTGTGTGTGTGTGTTTGAGTGTGTGTGAGTTAATGTGTAATTGTCATTATGATGAATCTTTGAAATGAAAAATGAAACTAATGGCATGCACCATTTGAAAAAGAAGAGTAAATTAATTGGGTGTAATGAAAACTCAACCTACCCATCATTTATATTTAAGCATAGAATAATTGAATACAATCATCTGCTTCCATCCACCTCTCTATATGTGCAGTTAATGTTTCCTTTTCTTATATTTTTCAACTTCTGCTCACCCTTTCTTTCTATATCTTCACAAGCATCCCTTGTACGTATAGGAAGTATTCAAGTATATATGTAATGGTTGCATAAGTTAATATATATGTGTGTGTTTATGTATTAATTATTTAATAATGGTAATATGTTAGACTTGGGTCATATGAAATTCTTTGTTACTCGTATTATTTATCCAATGAACGTGTTTAGAACCTTAATAGAAATTAAAAAGGGTATGATCAAACAAAAAAATTAAATTTTTTCTTTTTTTTGGTAAACGAGGAAACTCTCTATGAACGAGCACATTGGCTCCCTTATAGAAGGTAAAACTTCGGGTATTCAAGCCCCCGAGCGCGAGACCTAATACTGTCATAACCCGACCTTAACCATAAGAACGTGTTAGATAACGTATGATTTCATTGCGAGGTATTGACCTCTATATGCGACATTTTTAAAAGATCAACTGCATATATTATACATTACAAACCATGATTCTTATTTTAGTACAAGCTTTAGACAACATAAAGATGATTATCGTTTAGCGATAATCTTAGACTTACAAACTTTACATGTGATGATAACAATACGATTTCTAGCATATTTTACATTACAATTCCTCGGATATGCAGTTTTATTTTTGACACAAATATGCATACTCAAGATCTTGCTTAAATTCAACATGTTGCAGCGGAAGCTTTTAGTTATCACCTGAGAATAGACATGTTTAAAACGTCAACATAAAGTTGGTGAGATATAGGTTTAATGCCGGCAGCGGTATAAATATAGACCACAAGATTTCATATGTAAACATTTTAATAAAAATATTCTAAGTGGTTGAGCACTTGGTAACCATACTTAACATTTAATCACGTCGCATATTCCCTTTATTATGAAATCTTACTACACCGTACCAAGTGTAGTCACAAAACGAAGTACTGTGCAACCGTTGAATACTGGTCGTCCAGTCCGGTTGGGGTTGTCAGGCCCGATAGATCTATCAACAGGATTCGCGTTTACAATACCGCTGTAAATATCAGTTACCAAGCTACAGGAAAGTATGCCAGTGGTACAACTCAACGTAGAATATATTTTTCAGTTACTTGTGTCCATAACGTAAAACATAAAATACATGTATTCTCATCCCGAAATACTTAGAGTTTAAAAGTGGGACTATATACTCACTTTCGTCTTGAAGATATGTAATTTTGACTTGGTCTCCGATTGATATCACAAACCTAACCATATATAATATATCAATACCTTTTCTTTTTAAACAATCGTCACATATATATATACTTATAATACTTTTAATAATTCCTTAGTCCGTAGTTAGCAGTTCGATGTTAGTAATTCAATTTTAAATGGTTCATTTTTAGGTGTTTAATAAACCCCCAACGAAATAAATAAAACCCCCATCGTATATGTATTGGTCGAGATTAATCTTGACCCACGGTACCGGTGTTGTCAAATGACGTGTTGCGTACATAAAGTACCGGTGTTGTCAAATGACGTGTTGCGTACAATCATGGGATCTTATGATTAATCTTCTCGTATTGTTTACGGGTGATCCTGAACCATATAAAATTAAATTATGAGTACATATATATAAAATATCATGTTATTTTAAAAAGATGTGATTTATTTAATTTTCTCCAATTATTTTCGTAGCTAAACTAGTCTTGGATATCCGATTTTGTTTTGGTCGTAGTTTCTTCGTTACAACTCCGTTTTCGTTGGTTCAACTTGCCACTTCCTTGGATCGAGTCCCTCTTTAAGACTATGAACTGTAAATACCTTAGTTTGTATTCGAAATCACAGGTCATAGGTCAAACTTTAGTGAAACCTATGAAGTTAATCATTTTTTGTTACAAAAATATCATTTAATGACCATTTTTCTAAAAATACTTATACTTTGAATTAAATCATGAAATTTTTATGTGTTATCATATTCATAGTAAATATCATTTTTCCAGAAAATAAACCTCCAATATTCAAAGTTCAAGATAGTTTTTAATTATCCAACCCAAAACAGCCCCCGGTTACACTCCGACGTCGTAAAAACAGTTTTTAAGGTGTTCTTTGAAAAACCAAATTATACCTTGTTAAATTAGCATATATTTAAGTTATATTACAGGTCTTGAAGTATTTTAAAAGTTAATTTAGAAGGATCTATTTAGTTTGCAAACAAGTTTGAAAACATTCAAACTATGTTCTTGTTGTTAAAATTTTATACCACAAAATAAGATAGCTATATATATATGAATCGAATAAGGTTATGAACAAAGTTACTACCTCAAGTTACTTGGACAAGATTGCTGTAAAAGAGGAGTAAGAACCTAGAACCAAAAGGGTGATGGAATTGGATGAAAGATTGGAAGTAAGTTTGTGTTCTTGGAAGGATTCTTGAAGTGTTGTTGTAAGAGTTTTCTTATGGTGATTAAGTAATGTTTTTATGGCTAGATCTTCATGGATATTAGCTGAATGGTTATGGAGTTTAAGACTCTTAAAAGTGTGTGTGTTTTTAGCTAGAGGTTTGAGCTAAAAATGAATCAAAAATTGAAAATGGATGGAGTATAAATGGTGATGTAAAAGGTGTATAAGTTTGTAATTTTGTGAAAAAATCTTTTAATCATGTGAAATTGTCATACTAGATAACAAAAGTAGTTACCTTATACATAAGGCATTGAACAAGGGCTGGTTGGTGGTGATTTGATGTGTATATACCAATAGTAAATACGTATAGAAGCTAGGTATGATACGAGTACATGTACTCTAGATATACGTATAGAAATTTTGTGAAAAATGGAATGAGAATTCAAATATAGCTATCTTTTGTGAATACACTTATATTGTTTTAGGTATTTAAGTCCTTAAAAAGTGATTAAATACATTACTTATACGATATATGTATAAACATTATAGGTCATAAGTATTTATGTCAAATAACGTTACGTATGGTTATCGTTTTGAAAACTTAAGTTAGTAGTTTCAAAATATACTTATAACTTATTGTTATTAATACAAAATGAGATATTAAAACATCCTTAGATCATGTTAAATATGTATATATACATATATATACACAAACGTATAATTATCATATATTGTATAGTTCGTGATATCATCGGTCAAACTAGACGGTCAAACGTTGTGTAAAACTCATTTCAAAAACATAAGTCTCAACAATTTGGATTGCTTATCATGTTGGTAAGGTTTAATTTATGTAAATATTAATCTTATAAGTATAGATCGATCGAAAAAGTGCGGGTCATTACAGTACCTACCCGTTAAATAAATTTCGTCCCGAAATTTTAAAATTGTACCTATTTTACGTCATCGGGAAACAAGTGTGGATATTTTCGTTTCATCTGGTCCTCCCGTTCCCACGTAAACTCGGGACCTCTTCGAGTATTCCAACGAACTTTAACGATCGGTATGTTGCTCTGCTTGAGCCGTTTAACTTCACGGTCCATGATCTCGATTGGTTCTTCTATGAATTGTAGTTTCTTGTCAACTTGAATTTCTTCAAGAGGAATGGTGAGGTCTTCCTTTGCAAGACACTTCTTAAGGTTTGAGACGTGAAATGTATTATGTACTCCAGCGAGTTGTTGTGGTAACTCGAGTCGATAAGCTACCGGTCCAATGCGTTCGATAATCTTGAACGGGCCTACGTACCTTGGGTTCAGTTTACCCCTTTTTCCGAAACGTATTACACCTTTCCATGGTGACACCTTTAACATAACCATGTCACCGATCTGAAACTCTAATGGTTTCCTTCGGACATCGGCGTAGCTCTTTTGGCGGCTACGGGCTGTTTTCAATCTCTCCTTGATTTGTACTATCTTCTCAGTCGTTTCGTGTATGATCTCAGGACCAGTTAATTGTCGATCTCCTACTTCATTCCAACAGATAGGAGATCTACACTTCCTTCCATACAGTGCTTCGAATGGTGCAGCTTTAATGCTCGCATGATAACTATTATTATATGAGAATTCTGCTAACGATAAATACTTATCCCATCCGTTTCCAAAATCGATCACACATGCCCTGAGCATGTCTTCAAGAGTCTGAATTGTTCTTTCACTCTGCCCGTCAGTTTGCGGATGATATGCGGTGCTCATATCCAAACGAGTTCCTAGTGCCTCCTGTAGTGATTGCCAGAACTTTGAGATAAATCTACTATCACGATCGGATATAATGGAAATAGGTATTCCATGCCTTGAAACAATTTCCTTTATATACAATCGTAATAGTTTCTCCATTCTATCCGTTTTCTTTATAGGCAAGAAATGTGCAGACTTGGTGAGACGATCAACAATCACCCAAATGGTGTCGTATCCCCAGGCAGTCTTTGGTAACTTCGTGATGAAATCCATGGTAATACCATCCCATTTCCATTCTGAGATTTCTGGTTGTTGAAGTAACCCTGACGGCTTCTGGTGTTCTGCTTTGACCTTGGAACAAGTTAAACATTCCCCAACATATGTTGCAACGTCTGTCTTTAAATTAGGCCACCAATAATGCGTCTTAAGATCTTGATACATCTTTCCAACTCCAGGATGTATCGAGTATCTTGTCTTATGTGCCTCATTCAATATCAACTTCCTCAATCCACCCAACTTCGGTACCCAAATACGATTTGCAAAATATCGAGTTCCATCTTCCCGTATAACGAGTTGCTTCTCATACTTCTTCATTATTTCATTTCCTATATTTTCTTTAGTAAGTGCTTCTCGTTGAGCCTCTTTGATTTGTGAGTTGAGATTCATGCGAATTTTTATGTTCATCGCTCGTACTCAAATTGGTTCTCGTTCCTTTCTGCTTAGTGCGTCAACCACCACATTCGCTTTCCCGGGATGATAACGAATTTCACAATCATAGTCATTTATTAACTCAACCCACCTACGTTGCCTCATGTTCAGCTATTTTTGATCGAAAATATGTTGAAGGCTTTTATGATCAGTAAACACAGTGCATTTAACCCCATACAAGTAGTGTCTCCATATCTTCAATGCAAACATGACTGCTCCCAGTTCTAGATCATGCGTCGTATAATTCCGCTCGTGAATCTTTAATTGTCGGGATGCGTATGCAATAACTTTCTTCCGTTGCATAAGAACGCAACCAAAACCTTGTCGCGAAGCGTCACAATATATTTCAAAATCATCGTTCCCTTCTGGTAACGATAAAATAGGCGCCGTAGTCAACTTCTTTTTCAGTAATTGAAATGCACTCTCCTGCTCAGAAGTCCATTCATATTTCTTCCCTTTTTGCGTTAACACTGTCAACGGCTTAGCTATTCGGGAAAAATCTTGAATAAACCTTCTATAATAACCGGCTAAACCCAAAAATTGGCGTATCTGCGTTGGTGTCTTAGGAGTCTCCCATTTTTCAATGGCTTCAATTTTTGCTGGATCAACCTGAATTCCTTTGCTACTAACAACGTGGCCAAGAAATTGCACTTCTTTCAACCAAAAAGCACACTTAGAAAATTTAGCATATAGCTGTTCTTTTCTCAACAACTCTAATATCAACCTTAAATGCTGCTCATGCTCTTGCTCGCTCTTGGAATAGATAAGAATGTCATCAATGAAAACAATAACAAACTTATCTAAATATGGACTACAAACTCGATTCATGAGGTCCATGAATACAGCTGGCGCATTTGTCAATCCAAACGGCATGACCAAAAATTCGTAATGACCGTAACGTGTCCGAAAAGCAGTTTTCGGTATATCTTCTTCTTTGACGCGTAATTGATGATAGCCCGATCTTAGGTCAATTTTCGAGTACACACATGATCCTTGGAGTTGATCAAATAAGTCGTCAATTCTCGGTAGTGGATACCGATTCTTGATAGTTAACTTATTTAATTCACGATAATCTATACACATCCTAAAAGATCCATCTTTCTTTTTAACAAATAGAATCGGAGCTCCCCACGGTGAAGTACTTGGTCGTATGAATCCACGATCCAGTAATTCTTTTAACTGACTTTGAAGTTCTTTTAATTCGGACGGTGCAAGTCTATATGGAGCACGAGCCACTGGTGCAGCTCCTGGTACAAGATCTATTTGAAATTCTACAGATCTAAATGGAGGTAATCCCGGCAATTCTTCCGGAAAAACTTCAGGAAAATCTCTTGCCACCGGCACGTCGTTGATGCACTTCTCTTTTTCTTTCTTTTCAACTTTATTAACATGTGCTAGAATAGCATAACATCCCTTTTCTAAACACTTCTTGGCTTTCAAACAACTAATGAGTTTTAGCTTTGAATAACACTTCTCTCCATAAATCATCACCGGCATTTTATCCTTACAAGGAATGCGAATTGCCTTCTTGGCACACACAACTTCAGCTCCTACTTTGGACATCCAGTCCATGCCGACTATTACATCAAAACTTCCTAATTCTACGGGTATCAAATCAATCTTAAATGTTTCTCCGGCTAAATTTATTTTACAATCACGGCAAATTTTATCGGCTTTAATTAGTTTACCATTAGCTAACTCAATCATGTACTTAGCATCTAGAGGTAATGATGAACAATTCAATTTAGCGTAAAAGTCTCTACACACGTAACTTCTATCGGCACCAGTATCAAATATAATAGATGCGGATAAGTTATTAATGGTAAACGTACCCGTAACAAGCTCCGGGTCTTCACATGCCTCTCTAGCATTAATAACAAATGCTCTTCCTCGTGCAGATCCATTATTCTTCTCTGGATTCGGACACTGGCTCTTATAATGACCCTGTTTTCCACACCCATAACAAGTAACGGTAGCCAAAGCAGTTCTATTTGCATTGGTGGTAGGAGTCTTGGTACCATTTGTATTTGTAACGAGAGCCCTACAATCTTCAGCAAGATGACCCTTTCGATTACATTTGTTGCATACCACATTACAGTAACCAGAGTGATGTTTGTGGCATCGGTTGCATAAAGGATTTTGTCCTTTATAACCAAAGCTTAAACCACTACCCGCACCTTGCGTGATTTCTTGTTTCTTAAAAGATTGTTGTTGGTTACCTCGATCATAATTTCCATTCCACTTTCTTTTGTTACCTGATACCTTCACATCAGTATTGGATACTTTCTTATCCATGATGACCTGATCCATTAGCTCGTTTGCCATGGTTATAGCTTCATGAATTGTCTTAGGTTTTGATGCTGTAACATTTGCCTTGACCTTTTTGGGCAAACCATCTTTGTACATTTCAATCTTCCGTTCTTCGGTTGGAACCAATTCAGGACATAGCAAAACTAATTCCATGAATCGCTGATTGTAGTTGGTGATTTCAGTACCAACAACCTTCAGGCTTCGTAATTCATCTTCCAACTTCCTAACCTCGTTCCTTGGACAATACTCGTTGATTAACATTGTTTTGAATTCTTCCCAAGGAGTATCATAAGCTACATCTCCTCCTACAGCCTTCACATAATTTTTCCACCACGTGAGTGCACTATCTTGTAAAGTGCACGATGCATACTTGGTCATGTCCTTTTCAACACAACCACTGATTTTAAACACAGTCTCCATCTTTTCTATCCACCGGGTTAAACCGATCGGTCCTTCTGTTCCACTGAATGATGAGGGCTTGCAAGCTTGAAAAGTTTTATAAGTGCACCCCACACGAGGATTTGGGTTAACTGCAGCACCTCTTGCAGCCTCGACCCATAACATTCTGTCGTTCACTCGCTGATTGATGAGTTCCTGGATTTCTTGTTCCGTCATTCGGTTCAATCGCGCCATATTCTTCTATAAGAATGAAAAGAAAATAATTATTCACATGGAATATTATAGATGTAGTGTATATTTACAGTACATTATAGCTTATTAATAATATGAACCAGGTATTATTATAAAAGCCTTTTCTTCTTATTAGCGTTTTATAATTATATCTAGGGTAGTACCTACCCGTTAATGTCCATACTTAATAGCTTAGTACAGAATCAATTACTACCATCTAAATAATACTTAACCATGGAAAATTATTGCATTTCACACTTCACTATTTTACATATGCTTATCTTACATCGAACATTAAGCAAACCACACTAATAATATTATACAAAACATTATATGATCCCATGGTTTAATACGGCAGCGCATCGTTTGGTCTATTTTCTAGGACGTTTAGGTTCAAAGAATCGCTTAACGCTTATCCTAGCTGTCTGCCTATATTTTGGCTGTGGGGCTGAAGAACTGGATTCCGGGATAGAACGAATAGGAATAGCGGGAATAGGGGTGGTAGTGTCTAGTGGAGTTGGTGCCACATCATCCTTACTAAACTCGGGATTTGAATTTTCTAATTCATTAGCCTTTCGTTTCTTTCCTAGTTCGAACTTGTCTTTTGTAATTTCCTGTCTTTCTTCCTCGGGTTCACTTTCCTCCTCGGGTTCACTTTCCTCCTCGGGTTCACTTTCCTCCTCGGGTTCACTTTCCTCCTCGGGTTCACTTTCCGGGTTCTCTATAGTCGATTCATCCGGAATTTGTGAGTCTTCCCCAAAGATATTATTTTCGTCATCGGATAGGTTAATGACTGGAACACCATCTGAAGATTCTGGTTCGGAGTCGCTGAATGTGATAACAAGTTTTGAGCCCGACATCTATCACACAACAAATAACCCATTAGTACTACATAATATTTACATATAAATTTTAACCAACAATAATAAGCAATGGTTTTTAAATCAGACCCGGTCAAAGTCCAGACTTACTAATGTATCCTAACGACTTATCAGTTAGACACACTAATGCAAACCTGGTTCGCTAAGACCACCGCTCTGATACCATATGTCATAACCCGACCTTAACCATAAGAACGTGTTAGATAACGTATGATTTCATTGCGAGGTATTGACCTCTATGTGCGACATTTTTAAAAGATCAACTGCATATATTATACATTACAAACCATGATTCTTATTTTAGTACAAGCTTTAGACAACATAAAGATGATTATCGTTTAGCGATAATCTTAGACTTACAAACTTTACATGTGATGATAACAATACGATTTCTAGCATATTTTACATTACAATTCCTCGGATATGCAGTTTTATTTTTGACACAAATATGCATACTCAAGATCTTGCTTAAATTCAACATGTTGCAGCGGAAGCTTTTAGTTATCACATGAGAATAGACATGTTTAAAACGTCAACATAAAGTTGGTGAGATATAGGTTTAATGCCGGCAGCGGTATAAATATAGACCACAAGATTTCATATGTAAACATTTTAATAAAAATATTCTAAGTGGTTGAGCACTTGGTAACCATACTTAACATTTAATCACGTCGCATATTCCCTTTATTATGAAATCTTACTACACCGTACCAAGTGTAGTCACAAAACGAAGTACTGTGCAACCGTTGAATACTGGTCGTCCAGTCCGGTTGGGGTTGTCAGGCCCGATAGATCTATCAACAGGATTCGCGTTTACAATACCGCTGTAAATATCAGTTACCAAGCTACAGAGAAGTATGCCAGTGGTACAACTCAACGTAGAATATATTTTTCAGTTACTTGTGTCCATAACGTAAAACATAAAATACATGTATTCTCATCCCGAAATACTTAGAGTTTAAAAGTGGGACTATATACTCACTTTCGTCTTGAAGATATGTAATTTTGACTTGGTCTCCGATTGATATCACAAACCTAACCATATATAATATATCAATACCTTTTCTTTTTAAACAATCGTCACATATATATACTTATAATACTTTTAATAATTCCTTAGTTCGTAGTTAGCAGTTCGATGTTAGTAATTCAATTTTAAATGGTTCATTTTTAGGTGTTTAATAAACCCCCAACGAAATAAATAAAACCCCCATCGTATATGTATTGGTCGAGATTAATCTTGACCCACGGTACCGGTGTTGTCAAATGACGTGTTGCGTACATAAAGTACCGGTGTTGTCAAATGACGTGTTGCGTACAATCATGGGATCTTATGATTAATCTTCTCGTATTGTTTACGGGTGATCCTGAACCATATAAAATTAAATTATGAGTACATATATATAAAATATCATGTTATTTTAAAAAGATGTGATTTATTTAATTTTCTCCAATTATTTTCGTAGCTAAACTAGTCTTGGATATCCGATTTTGTTTTGGTCGTAGTTTCTTCGTTACAACTCCGTTTTCGTTGGTTCAACTTGCCACTTCCTTGGATCGAGTCCCTCTTTAAGACTATGAACTGTAAATACCTTAGTTTGTATTCGAAATCACAGGTCATAGGTCAAACTTTAGTGAAACCTATGAAGTTAATCATTTTTTGTTACAAAAATATCATTTAATGACCATTTTTCTAAAAATACTTATACTTTGAATTAAATCATGAAATTTTTATGTGTTATCATATTCATAGTAAATATCATTTTTCCAGAAAATAAACCTCCAATTCAAAGTTCAAGATAGTTTTTAATTATCCAACCCAAAACAGCCCCCGGTTACACTCCGACATCGTAAAAACAGTTTTTAAGGTGTTCTTTGAAAAACCAAATTATACCTTGTTAAATTAGCATATATTTAAGTTATATTACAGGTCTTGAAGTATTTTAAAAGTTAAGTTAGAAGGATCTATTTAGTTTGCAAACAAGTTTGAAAACATTCAAACTATGTTCTTGTTGTTAAAATTTTATACCACAAAATAAGATAGCTATATATATATGAATCGAATAAGGTTATGAACAAAGTTACTACCTCAAGTTACTTGGACAAGATTGCTGTAAAAGAGGAGTAAGAACCTAGAACCAAAAGGGTGATGGAATTGGATGAAAGATTGGAAGTAAGTTTGTGTTCTTGGAAGGATTCTTGAAGTGTTGTTGTAAGAGTTTTCTTATGGTGATTAAGTAATGTTTTTATGGCTAGATCTTCATGGATATTAGCTGAATGGTTATGGAGTTTAAGACTCTTAAAAGTGTGTGTGTTTTTAGCTAGAGGTTTGAGCTAAAAATGAATCAAAAATTGAAAATGGATGGAGTATAAATGGTGATGTAAAAGGTGTATAAGTTTGTAATTTTGTGAAAAAATCTTTTAATCATGTGAAATTGTCATACTAGATAACAAAAGTAGTTACCTTATACATAAGGCATTGAACAAGGGCTGGTTGGTGGTGATTTGATGTGTATATACCAATAGTAAATACGTATAGAAGCTAGGTATGATACGAGTACATGTACTCTAGATATACGTATAGAAATTTTGTGAAAAATGGAATGAGAATTCAAATATAGCTATCTTTTGTGAATACACCTATATTGTTTTAGGTATTTAAGTCCTTAAAAAGTGATTAAATACATTACTTATACGATATATGTATAAACATTATAGGTCATAAGTATTTATGTCAAATAACGTTACGTATGGTTATCGTTTTGAAAACTTAAGTTAGTAGTTTCAAAATATACTTATAACTTATTGTTATTAATACAAAATGAGATATTAAAACATCCTTAGATCATGTTAAATATGTATATATACATATATATACACAAACGTATAATTATCATATATTGTATAGTTCGTGATATCATCGGTCAAACTAGACGGTCAAACGTTGTGTAAAACTCATTTCAAAAACATAAGTCTCAACAATTTGGATTGCTTATCATGTTGGTAAGGTTTAATTTATGTAAATATTAATCTTATAAGTATAGATCGATCGAAAAAGTGCGGGTCATTACAAATACCGGGTGAATTGAGCATTATAATATAATCAAGATATGATCATATGTGTCAATCCATAATAATAATAATAATAATAATAATAATAATAATAATAATAATAATAATAATAATAATAATAATAATAATAATAATAGTAGTAGTAGTAGTAGTAATAATAATAATAATAATAATATATAATATAATATAATAATAATAATAATAATAATAATAATAATAATAATAATAATAATAATAATAATTATTATTATTATTATTATTATTATTACTATTATTATTATTATTATTATTATTATTATTATTATTATTATTATTATAATTATTATAATAATAATAATAATAATAATAATAATAATAATAATAATAATAATAATAATTATTATTATTATTATTATTATTATTATTATTATTATTATTATTATTATTATTATTATTATTATTATTATTATTATTATTATTATTATTATGGATTTTGATTATATCATGAATTTAATGAGAACTTTTTAATGGAGAAAATTATGAGAATTTTTGAGGTCGAACAAAATATGGCAAGGTCGAACGAAATAACTGAACTTGAACATTTTTAAAGATGCATGTGAAATCATGTTTTTGTTTTACAAAATCGTTTTTGGTTTACATAATCCTGAAGTAGAACAAAAAAAAAATTAAGTCGAATAAGAAAATCGTTTTTTTCTACACATTTGTTCTATAACTCTGATTCGAACACAAAAACTGAAGTAAAACAAAATGGTTGTAAGTTTTTTTTTGTTCGGGTTACCGGAAAGGACGAGTAATCTGATCTCATACTCTAGTGTGTAACCCATCAGAAATACTCTATGCCTATTTACAACCCTTCCCTGGTCACTCCAATATTCAAACCTGAAACATCTTCCAAGACTGTCAGGGGCCCCCAACTAATGGTCTACCTTGGGATGGTTGAAGTCGAACAAAAATGCTTCAAGTCGAACAAAAATGGCTGGAATCGAACAAAAATGGCTAAAGTCGAACAAAAATGACTGAGTCGAACAAAAAATGCCTGAAGTCTTAACAAAAATACTAGAGTCGAACAAATAAAATTCTTGTTCTACAAAGAACAAAAATGGTGTTCTTACGGTTCTTTTCAAATTGGAGTTCTCATGAGATACTCAGTGTGTGTGTATATATATATATATATACAACAACAAAATTCAATCCCACAAAAGTGGGGTATGGAGAGGTAAGATGTAGACAATTCTTCCCATATTCTAAAATAAAGAAAAATTATTTCTCCACCAAAAGTAAAACACCCCAAAAGTATGGAAAAGTCTCCCTCTCAATGTTATATAGATAGAGAGTGAAATGGACCTCCGGCCAATAAGTAGGTTAAAAAAGGAAAAGAAGAGTGAGACGCTATAAAAATGGTTGAATCAAATTTCTTATGAATTTTAAACATGATCGAATTTCAATTTATACTTTAAGCGATATATATATGTAAATATAAATATATAAAATATGTAAATATAAATAAAAATTGAATATTACGGAGTACGGAGTATATGTTTTTGCGTGTTTGACAACCCCCGGGCCATTCAATATAAATATGTAAATATATATACGAGTATATACACTACAAGAAAAATGCTCATTTGTAACGATCTTTTAGTGACGACTCAATATTTGATCACTAATAATGCAATTTAGTTACTATTAAAAAAGTAGTCACTAAACGATATTAGTTACCAAACAAATGATCACTATAGTGACCAATTTTGGTATTTTGATCTCTAAAAATATGTTGTGACGGATCTATAGTGACGAGAAGTTACCAACCTATTATGGTCACTAACTTGATTTAGTGACCATTTTAATGTTATTAGTGATCATAACTTTCGTCACTAAAACTCATTTTTCTTGTAGTGTGATATTTTTGTATTAAAACTGTCATTAATAATCTGAACGCTAGTTTGTTGACTTTAATACTCGTGACTTTAAAACTGTCATTTATTATATATGATATTATAAAAAAAAGTAGTCTTCAAAGTTCAAAATAAATATTCAATCACATATTAATTAATTAAGAGCTCTTCCAAATTAGACATAACATAAAAAAAAAAAAAATGAATCGTTTCGATTTCAAGAAACTGATGAGGACGAACAAGTTGCTAATAAGATTTTTTATATTTTATGTTTGCAACAAATATCTATATATGCAACCTTATGCGGGTTAGTGCCACGTGTAGATTTATGATGTAACATAGTACGTTGCTTGCCGGAGGTGACATTAGGTTGGTTTCTTTGCCTAAAATTTACGTATAGAAAAAAGGGTGTGAATTAATGTAGAAGGAAAGGTTTACGACGTTTTCCCTTTTTAAACAATCAAACTTGTCCCTGCCTAACTCACATTGTAAGAATTTAGAAAGTTAACTTCAAAGGCAATAGATTTTGCATAGGGTAATTTTGTAACTTCACTTGCCTTTCGCTTTTATTTTGAATTTTTATTTTATGTTGTTTACCGGAAAATGATACATAAATGTCTCCTACATCACATAAAGCGTGACAATAAATCTGACATGTAAGGCTGCTACTTACCCCAACTACAGACCTCCACGTGGATAGTCTAATATTTTTCCCTTTTTTATTTCAATTTTTTCTGACAAAGAACCAGATAAAGCCACGTGTAACCCTCAACACCCTAAAAATCAAAAATTTATACTCCGTATCGGTTAAAAATAATTCAAACACGTCCATCGCCTTCAATGTCTGTTCATCTCTCTTAAAAAAAAAAACAGAAAAAATACACCACGTCCATCGCCTATGGTTTCGTACGCCGTCGGAAAAAAATATCGACACCACTGCAGTATTAATCTCTATTTTTTTCGAACACAAAGGTACTACTTTTGTATAATTTCATAAACATAAATTCGTGCGAAGGATTACCAGTACAGAAATCAAATCAGGTATGCCGTCATTTTTTCACTGTGATTAATTGCATCTGGTATTCAAAAACCCTAATTTATTTATAGATCTGGAACAATAAAAAATCCTAATTAACAATATCGATGAATAATTGATGTGCGTAGAGGTGTATATAAAATACTATTAATTTTTACAAGGAAATACTATTAAATACGATACAATTTTACACAAGTTTTATTTATTTATATAGATATGGGATATACCTAAACCTTGCTACAACACTATAGGCAGTGTACCTAATCGTAGAGTAGTATAGTTTTTAGTAAGTCCGGTTCGTTCCACAGGGAGACGACTTATTTTACACTATATTTTTAAACAATTATATTTGTACAAAATATATTATATATAGTAATAATATATAAAAGGGGATTTACCGTTTAATGACCGGTTTGTCGATTTTAAAACTTAAGCGTAAATATAAATGACAATAATTAAAGTGCGTAAAATAAATAACAATATAATAATTATGCTTATTTAAACTTCCGTAACCATGATGTTTGACGTTTTGATTATTTATTACCCTGGGTTAATTGTCCTTTGTCCTGGATGTATTTGAAACCTATCTAGTTTTTGTCCATAATAGTTCATCGGTCATAATTATAAAATGCTCGGCAAATTTAACCTTATACCCGAAGTCAAATATTCCAACTAATTGGGGATTTGAACTGTAACAAGGTCTTAATACTTTGTTTAATGAATACACCAGGTTATCGACTGTGTGTAAACCAAGGTTTTAATACTTTGTTAACAATTACACCAATTACCCTTGAATGTAATCCACCCCCATTTTAATGAGTCCATTGACTATTAATCCATCCCCGTGTCCGGTCAAATGAACAATAATTTGTATTTATAAATATCCCGTTCATCGTGTCTGATTAAGCGTACGTGGTTATATATAGATACGTCAAATCATAATCATTATATTAAATTAACGAGGTATCGTTAATTTAATATAAAGCCCATTAATAGCCCATAGTCTAATTTTCACAAGTGTCGGTCTTTTGTCCAAACCCCAATTACGGTACAAAGTTCAATAACCCCATTTTTAATATTTAGCCCAACATCACGATTACTTCGGCTCAAATAAGCATAATAATAACTTAAGTACGAGACATTAATTTAAAAAGGAGAACATAGCTTACATTGATTATTTATCGCGTAGTGTTACACGGACAGCATTTCGACTTCAAAACCCGTAAAATAACCTTTACATAACCCAAACTAATCTAATATAAAACTAACCTATACTACATATATATTATATATATTATTATTACAGAGGGAGTATTATTATTATTTTTGGTGTGCTTTTACTTGATCAGAAGCCTGGTATTTATAGATGTGGCCTGAGATTTCACTCCATGCGATCGCATGGAAAGATCGCATGGTCAGCTGGATCCAGCCACATTGCTTTGTTTTCTTCTTTGTCGACGTATTATTTAAATATATATAATATATAAATAATTTATATAATTATTTAAATATTATATTATATTCTTGTGCATAGTTGACTCATAATTTTCGGCCCGTTGCGTCGCGCGTTGATAGTTTGCTCAGGTCCTGGTTCCGGATTTTCGAACGTCCTTTCGTACTATTTAATATCTTGTACTTTGCGTTTCGCAATTTGTAATTTGCACAAAAAATTATTTTCCTTAACTCCCAAAATCCGCGCAAGTCTTTTAACTCAATTTTTGGGACGCTTTTGAGTGCACTATGGCTTTAAGGACCTTTTCCAGTTTTATGACGCTTTTTCTTCAATTCTTTAATCTTCGTGCTTTGTCTTCACATTTATTTATTTAAACGATTATAACTTAAAAATAAAATAATTACAACTAAAAACTTTACATATTGGGATGATATTGCGACTAAATATATGTTCATTTAGAGCATTATCAAATATCCCCACACTTGATCGTTGCTTGTTCTCAAGCAATACAGAATTTGAAATTAAATTACACGAATCACTTCTTTATTCTTCACACTTAATACATCAGTGATTTTGATACGGCGGTATAAATAATGATAGTAACGTTGTGATTTACAGTCCCACATGACTATGAAAATTTAGATCCTTAAGGAAATTGGATCTTTATGAAAATATTTGATCTTTTGAAAATTCAATCTGACTTTTTTCTAGATAAGTTCTCCGGAATAACCCTTCACCGGTGTTTGCAAATTCTTTTTTCTTTTCATCTTTATGAGCATGTCAAAAAGCCTCATTGATAGTCTATGGCGATTGTTCTTATTGATCAAAAGGTGTATTATGACAGTCATTATTACCGTGACCATCTGCAGTAAGATCAAGTGATTGGTGTTGCTGGTTACTGTAGATATGCAGTTTTGGAGGTTAATGTCAAGATACTTGCCTCAAGGAGCCAGGGATGTGCTACTCTCATAGTTATTGTTATGGTTCTATTTCAGAGGAAGTGTTATATGGTGTCTTTTGGGTAAGTATGGTGGCAACAATTCTGGATGCATATTGCAATCATCTGAATTGCTGCTGGTTTGTGAGTTTGATTAAAAATAGGTGCATGGTAGGTTTTGATAAGTTGTCTTTCTTCAAACTCATTTTTCGTTATTAGATAATAAGTACTTTTATTGACGTCCAACAAAAAAGTACTTTTAGTTTACTTTGTATTCCTGGCTTCATTGACACAACCTCAAACCAATTTTTTTTTTGTTTTTGGTTAAAAAGTACCAACTACCTTAATTTGTTCAAGGTTTAGGTATATGGTTATCAAAACTTGTCCATGTGGTTGAACATATATGGTGTAACTCAACTTCATCTGGCTCCATAATCATTGTGTTATGTAGGAATTTGACTTGAAAACAGAACACCGTGAAGTGTTGCAGCACCTATAGTACCAGGTAGAAAATTCACACATCTTCTATGGTTGTGATACGAACATATCGTATACCTCCGTCGATGCAATGTCACTGTTATATATATATATATATATATATATATATATATATATATATATATATATATATATATATATATATATATATATATATATATATATATATATATATATATATATATATATATATATATATATATATATATATATATGTTTCATATATTTATTTTGTACATAAAAATATTAAATTTTGTTATGTTATATGTATTAAATATATTTATATATAAATATCATTTGTTTGTTAAGACAGTATTTTAATAATACAAAGTAATATTTGAGTTGATAAAATAATTTATATATATTATTGATAATATTTTATCGATTATTTATATTTATTTACGATAGTTGTGGTTATTCAATACATGTACCATGTTTTTGAATATTTGCATCACTTTTAGTTATCGTTTTAAACTAACAATTAAGGTGCTCCTGGTAGTGAATTAGAAAATGTAAGCTAATGCTTTATGTAACTTTTTACATGTCGTCGAATTATATACTAAGACTAATAGTTACATTTATAAATTATGTATATAATATTGTTCCGGTAAATTGTTTGGATAATCAGGAGAGCTTTGAATGTAGAGTTGTCGTGCAACGCATGGGCTCTTAAAGTGTTTGTCATTAAACTGATATCAACAACAAACAATTCTATTTAAATAGTAACGATTAAGAAAACTATTTTTTTAGAGCTACCGTACAACGTACGGGCTCTTAAAATCTATTTAGTATATTTAGTAAGTGAAGTAAATAAAATTTCAAATGCTTCTTGCACCGGTTCACATGGCAGGACATGTCATCAAATTGGTTTATAAGTGGAGACAAAAAATGGTGCAACATTTTTTAAAGTTTTATTTATATCTGTATTCAGAGTAGAGGTTGTATTCAGAGTAGAGGTTTGTGTTTCTTCTGGAAATAATACCATGACTTGAGAACCCTCATCATATTCTAATTCCAATTTTTAAAGCCAAAATACTTATTTTATTTGGTGCTTATGTTATATGCTAAGACTGTATTATAAAGTGAAAATTGTTTGGGACAATCTATATTTGTAAAATTGATTGTGATTGCCTAAAAGCATGTACATTGGTTGTGTATGAGTTATATATTGTAGAGACCCGTCCTAATCCGTCTGGACGAAGTCCATATTGATTACAAACAATTCACAATAGTTGATTATATCGCGAGGTACTTGACCTCTATATGATACATTTTACAAACATTGCATTCGTTTTTGAAAAGACAATCTTTCATTACATCGAAAGTTGACGGCATGCATACCATTTCATAATATAGCCAACTATACTTGACTTAATAATAATCTTGAGGAACTCAACGACTCGAATGCAACGTCTTTTGAAATATGTCATGAATAACTCCAAGTAATATCTCTAATATGAGCAAATGCACAGCGGAAGATTTCTTTAATACCTGAGAATAAACATGCTTTAAAGTGTCAACCAAAAGGTTGATGAGTTCATTAGTTTAACATAAATAATCATTTCCATCATTTTAATAGACCACAAGAATTTCAATTCCAGTTCTCATAAATATACGTCCCATGCACAGAGACAAAAATCATTCATATGGATTGAACACCTGGTAACCGACATTAACAAGATGCATATAAGAATATCCCCTATCATTCCGGGAAATCCTTCGGACATGATAAAAACGAATTCGAAGTATTAAAGCATCCGGTACTTTGAATGGGGTTCGTTAGGCCCAATAGATCTATCTTTAGGATTCGCGTCAATTAGTAGATCGGTTTACTTATTCTTAGGTTACCAAGCAAAAAGGGGCATATTCGGCTTCGATCATTCAACCATATAATGTAGTTTCGATTACTTGTGTCTATTTCGTAAAACATTTATAAAAAATTGCGCATGTATTCTCAGCCTAAAAATATAAAGGGTAAAAAGGCAAATAAAACTCACCATACTGTATTTTGTTGTAAAAATACATATGACGTCATTGAACAAGTGTAGGGTTGGTCTCGGATTCACGAACCTATATTATTCATATATATTAACACATATCACATTTAATCGACTAAGTTTATTTATATTTAATTATGTATTAAGATTAATATCTTTATATATATATATATATATATATATATATATATATATATATATATATATAGGATTATATTAAGATATGTTTTTATATAACTATTACTTTATTTGTTAAAATAATATTTATAATAGAAAGTTGTAATATTTTTATAAAAATAAGGATACTAATAATAATAATAAATAATAGTAGTGTTAGTAAAAATGATGATAATAATATATAAAAATCTTGATAATGATAATAATAATAATAATAATAATAATAATAATAATAATAATAATAATAATAAGATGACCAACTTTAATTAATAATAATGATAATAATAATAATAATAATAATAATAATAATAATAATAATAATAATAATAATAATAATAATAATAATAATAATAATAATAATAATAATAATGATAATGATAATAACAAAAATAATAAATGTGCTACCTTAATGAAACAAGCTCCAAAAAGAAAAAAAATAACTGCCTATACCGGGGCTCGAACCCACGACCACTCGCTTGCCATACCAACCTCTAAACCATTTAACCATTTAACACTTTCTGTTTTAGCTCCTGATGAAATCAATATAACCCTTAACATGTCTGTTTTCTCTTCTCCTCATTATTCTAAAAAGAAATGCCATGGTCTAGGCTTGAACCCGAGACCACTCGCTCAACCCAAACACCCCTAACCCTTGAGCTGCCACGTTATTTTTGTTTTACTAAAGAACTTAATTCCTTTTAATCTATGTACGCATCTGCCTTTAAACCCAACTACTAGATTAGCCTTTTAACAAATAGAAAGCCCACTTAGCAATACTTAAATCGTGGCCCAACTGATTAAGAAAACAATTACACCTCATCCCAACTTACAAATAGGTGTACGAACGGTTTAAAAAAAATTTAATAGGATTTTATAGCCGTCACATTATTTTAAATCACAAGTGGGGGTATAATTTGTTAAAGGTGTCGGCCATAATTTTTATTTAAAGAAAAGGATGTATTTTGTATTTAGGATCCAAGGAAGAAAAAAAAAATATCCTCATCGTGATCTTCTTCTTCTTCCTTTAAAGTATCACTAACCAATCAATAATGTTATCATCATATTGACTATCATCTTCCTTATTACTTCCGTTTGTAGCCAAATAGAGACACGAGATCAGCTGTAGTAAACCAGCAAAATTAGTGGTGGTTCTTGATGGTTGTTTCGACAGCAAAACAGAAACAATCATTGCAATAAAACCGCTGCTTTGTTGTCTGTTCTGGAACAGAAATATCGACACTAACTAGGAGGTGTTCGATGGTTTGATGGTGGTGGTTTCAAGGTGGTCTTGGTGGTTGATGTAGGTCTCGGTTCAACGATAATATGTGGGTTTCATGAAGGAGAAACAAGAAAGAACCTTGAGTTTCGGTTGGGTGGTTGTCTAAAACGATTGAAGTCACAAGGTGGTGGTTTAAATGGGTTTTATTGAAACAAGATTGTTGAAATGTTCGTAATCTCAGAGGGTTTTTGTTTCGAGCTATTTTGGACAGAAACGCTCATAGGTATCGAGTACTTGCTGAAGGTAACGATAGTAGTATCTCAAGTAAATTGGTGGTGGTTTTACACGATAGAAAAATAGAAGAATAGAGCTGTTTTGCTTATCATCTGTGTTTTTCTTTGATTTTTAAATACCCTTTTTACAATTTACAGTAGAAGGTACATATATAATGTATATGTGACGATTCATACAGTAATAAATTAACTATGTTTTGTAGTTTGAATGAGTCGACAGAAAATGAAAGGAAGAACAGAGAAGGAATAAGAAGCTGTAAAGTTTTATATATTTCTATTAACTCTTTTAATTGGCAGTCTACATCCTATAACGTACCACGAATATTTGATAGACAGTAATAAGATTTGAGAGTAGTTGTATTGTTGTGGTGATGACTCGACAGGATATTACCAGAAGGACAGAATCGAATAAAAAAATTAAAGGGGATAGGGACTGCAACAGATTTCATGCATTTAAATCTGTATCTGCATCATATATCTGTATTTTATATATCTTCCCTTTTATATATAACTCTTAATATTTAATAAATATTAATACTTTTAATATTATAAATTATAAATACCGAAAATAAAATAATATTAATAACATAAAATAACAATTGTACAATATTAATAATAATAATAATAGAAAATAATAATAATAGTAATAATAAGTAACCATAATAATAAATATATACATGATAACAATAATATTATTATTGATAATAATAATAATACTATTTATATAATAATAATGATATAAGTAGTAATAATATATCAATTTATACATATATAACCAACTTCATATTTATATGTTATATATATTGAAATAATACTATTAATAATACTGATTTTAATATTAATATTAATATTAATATTGACAATAATAATAAAAGTAATTATAACAATATTAGTTCAACAACAAATTTTTAACTTGATAATAAAAGTTACTTATACTAATCTTACACATTATTAATTGAATATTTAACATTTTAATATAATACAATATAATTATCAATTATGTATTGAAATCATATATATATATATATATATATATATATATATATATATATATATATATATATATATATATATATATATATTCAATTATTAAGTTTTATTATTTAGATAATTATATTAATTATTTATATTGGAACAAATAATTAAAGGTTTACCTTTGATTCTTTGATACATTTAATCTTTTGTTAATGTTGACAATTCATGTTCGGAACCATTTATATTTAATATACTCTACATATTCAAATAACAGGTTTTGATTATTTTATGTTATCTTATAATAGTTTAGTAACATATTTAATTTATTATAAATATAATTATTTACATATATAATCATTCATATATACATTAAAGGTTCGTGAATCGTCGAGAACAATCGAAGTTATATGAATGTATGTAAACAGTTCAAAAATTTTGAGACTCAACATTACAGACTTTGCTTATCGTGTTGAAATCATATAAAGATTAAGTTTAAATTTAGTCGGAAATTCCCGGGTCGTCACAGTACCTACCCGTTAAAGAAATTTCGTCCCGAAATTTGAGTGAGGTTGTCATGATTAACAATAAAAATGTTTTCATGATGAATATGAGTTGATAAAAGAGTTTTATCATCATTGAGTAATATGGAAAAAACAATTCGATTATTCAAAAAGTACAAGTTAAGCTATTACAAAAGATTGAGATGAGTAAATGCAGATTTGTCGGTGACGTAGTCATGGTTGAGTTTAGAAAATAAGGTGCGTCTTAACTTTTGACGTAGTCTGGTTTGAATTTCGGAATTCAAGGGATATAAAGAAAATCTTCGAAATCTATATAAGATTTGATTTGTTATATTACCAGAATCCAGAAGATAGAACTATCAAGAATATATTTTCTTGATATGTTTACAGGTTAATTAGAATGAAAGAGTTATGTAACATGGTACATGATGACGGTATAGTCTGTGAATCATCAACACGTTCCATTAGAAACTCAGCATGACTTACTGTAATATAATCACGTTGGCCAAGCGTCATTATATTATACTAACCCATGCTTCAATTCCCAACACTTCTCCACAATTCATTCATAATTTATACTTAGATTTTACAGAAGTTTCCAATATAATGGAATACAGAAAACACAAAGAGGTAGATAATTTCGGACAAAAATATTTATGAAAATATCCTCGGAAATATCGAAGATATTTATGATGATATTTTGGAATTTCTAAGTTCGAAGATTGATGAAGAAAAATTTTCTGCAAGATTTTAACATGACTTTAGAGCAAGATATTCTCTAGAGATTTCATCGGATCCAGAATTACCTGGATTCTTTAAATATAGGGTTTGGTCCTTGTATTTGTCCTTGATCTCCTTCATGGTTAGCTCAATCAGTTTTTCGGTACCAAACTTTCTATCGAGCGTTCCCAACACTCCATTCTGTATCATCAAACTCTTGGCCATTTAGGCCATCTACAATTTTACTGTTTCGTCTGCATTTAATGCTGCTATATCTGAATCGTCGGTTATCAATCTGAGGTGTTTTGTAACGACCCTGGAATTTCCAACATTAATTTATTAATAATTATTATTATTAATACGTGTGATAAAACGAATGTATGTCATTACATTTACATGTTGCCATGATCGCCCGAACTTGACTTTAATTGCCCGAAACGTCTTTGTGACACCCGGAACTTTCACGAATAATATTTTTAGATATTATTTACATTCATGATTAGTTTATTAATCATTTTAATTAACTAAAGTTGTTAGTTAGTTACTTGGGCTTTTAATTGGATTAACTTGTTAATTACATTCATACTTGGGCTTTTACTTGAACTTGGGCTTTTACTAGTGTTATTGGACTTTAGAAGCCCACCCTACATTATTAATGGACTTAGTTAGCCCACTAACACTTGTAAGTGTCATTTAGGTTGTAACTAGTTAGTTTAGAGACTTATGGAATCTAGTTTCACACAATCCCCATGCATGCACCTCATTTATCCACACTTTTAAGCTTTAACATTCAAGGAACCATTGAACTAAACCTCCCCTCCCATGTGTGCAGCTAACTTACGGTTTCCCTAGGTGGGAAGGGATTCAAAATCTTTTTTTACATCATTTGTTTACTTGTAGTATTCCCTCATTCAAACACACACACACTTACTTGCAAAAATCCTCTCAACTTTCCTCTCATTTTCTCTAGTTCTTGTAAGTAAACTTGAAGCTTTTCTTCCTTCTTTTTCTCTTTGTAAAACCGACTCCATTCATCTTCATCATCATCATTCCTTTGTTTAAATGTTACTTGTCTTTGATTAGTAGTTACTTGAATCTTGTTGTTAGTTACTTACTTACTAGCTTTCAAGAAGCAAACTTATTAGTTTGATTCTTCATCTAACTTGTTCTTACAAGGCATACAAGAACATAAAGTATCTAGTTTATGTTCTTCATTTATTGTTTCAAAGGTTGTAAGTTCATAGTTGTTAAATTCATACTTGTAGTTCTTGAAGTAAACTTAAAGTTTACTTTACTTAAAGATCAAACCTTGGTTGAATCTTTAAAAGTATGAACAAACCATGAACCTTTTCTTGTTTATTTAAGTTTACTTCTTCAATTTATGCACCTTAATTTCATGTAGTTAGTGTATATGGTCAAGTACTACAAGTTAGTCTTGATCTCATATCTCTTGAACAAATTAAGTTAACTTTGAAAGTTCAAGAACACACAAATAAGTTTTCTTTAAATATAACTTTGGATCTAGACTTTTGAGTCTTGGATCTTCAAGATCAAACTAAGAACTATGTTCTACTACTTATGATCTTGATTAGTTAGTTTACTTTCAAGTTTGTAACTTGTTATTAGCTTTAAAGTTCATGTATGTGTTAGATCTAAGACTTTGATGTAACTATGGTTCATCAAACTTCATACAACTCTTAAGTGAGTTGTGCTACATGTCTTGGACTTGCACAAGGGTTATGATGGTCAAGACGTGGTTAAGATGATGTAGATACATCAATGAGTTGTACACTTGAAGCTATATGCATCAAGGACGAGAACCATGATGAACATCAAGCACCAAGACCACCGGAACCCTTTTAAACTTACTGTTTCTGTCCAAAAGCTACTGATCTGATGTTTCTGTAACAGACCAGTATACCTGGGCTGTTCTAACCTTGATTTTTAGATAGATCTTTTCGAGTAGATAACTTTTCATATAGGACTCGTCTTAATCCGAGTTACGGTTTAGGATTTATGGCCCTCCGATCGTTACTATGTCCTTTAACGTTGTGCAGAAATTTCTGACCTACTCGCACTTAGACCGTCGCCACGGTCAAACCAAGACGAGTTTGCTTCTGTAAATTTTACCACACTTAAGGGACTCATAGACAGAGCCATGGCCACTGGTCTCACCTTAATTCAGTAAGGGTAGAGGCCGTGGTGACTGACTGAAGTCAGACTTTGTTTTAAACTACTTTCATAAACGAAACCTACCTTACGCCTTTTGTTTAATGATGAATGATGATGACCCTTAAGACCTTAATTACATACTTTTAAACCTATTAAGACAATTTACTGACTTAGTACTATTTGACTTAGGTTGAGGACTTCGGACCATTTACTTGCACACCTTTCCCGACTACTACTTTACCGCTACATATCATTGTGAGTTATAGCATTCCCTTTTTACTTTAACTTATTTTGGGAACTGAGAATACATGCGGATTTTATGTTTTACATACTAGGCACGAGTACTTAAACTTATATATGGGTGGGTTATACAACGACATAAACATTCCCTTTAGCTCGGTAACGTTTAATCATTGGTTTTTGAACCGTGAACGCGAATCTTAGATATGGATCCATAGGGTTTGACATCCCCACTCGGGCTAGTAGCGCTAGCATTTAACGAGTGTTTAATACTTCGTAGACATACGCACTTGCCAAGTGTACTTTCAGGGGGTATAAACGTTAAGTTAGTTACCAAGTGCCCACGGTTAACATATACTTTATCATACTGTTTTTAAACGCTCTTTGTAGCACTGAAATCTCGTGGCCTACCTTACATACTGTTATACTTAAACTATAGCTCACCAACCTTTGTGTTGACGTTTTTAAGCATGTTTTTCTCAGGTGCTTGAGGTTGCTTTCGCTGTCTTACTTGTTGTGTTGTAGACACCCGCTGCTTAGAGTTGTCCACGCATGAACTACTTTACTTTGCATTCAAACATTCGTACTTTTGAACTATGACTTGTAACGACCATTGTGGTCACATACACTTATTATTTGCTTCTACTTAGTGAAGCATGCTTTTGAAATGTAAAACATTTGATGTGGGTTATGACATCACCTTTTTATCGTGAATGCAACTTCTTTAATTACAGCATATAGTACTTAACCTTGTAATGATCCTGTTGTTGATGATTCGGGCATCACATTTGGTATCAAAGCATTGGTTGTAGGGAATTAGGTTGCATTAGTGAGTCAAAGACCGACCCGAGTAGGATTCACTAATAGGACTAATCTACAACTTGCTAGTTTACTTGTTTCTGCTGAATTTACTGCATGCTACTGCTTACTTTTTCCGCTATATGCCGTATGCTACTACATGATTTCACTACTCCATGATGCTACTTGCTTTCGATTGCATGCTACCTTCATACGAATTACTGTTATTGCCATGCTAGTTATCGTTATACATGATTTAAACTGTTGGCCTATTATTTGCTTGCTTTATGACATACTGACATGGAAAATTTATTTTTCCTTGTTCAGATGTCGGATGTTCCACCTGCTGGCATTTCGGGCAGTACAGACTCAGACCCCGTCGCCCTACCTACTGCTACACCTGCTGCTGCTACTGCCGATACACCGGCCCCGACACCCACTAGTGATCCCGGCGCTTCTACTTCCGGAGCTGGTACTAGTGCACCTGCCCCAGTGTCTGCTCCCGGACCCTCGAGGTCACAGCCCCGCATTGGTGGTATTGAGATCCCCGCGAAGTTTGGGGAAGGGCCGTTTCGTAACCACATGCGCACGCCTTGCCGACGCACTCCCGACGGACGTTTAGTCGTGATTCCGCCAGGCAGACACAGACAGATGTTGGCCGCCTTCGGACGCTTTGGATTACCAGCTCAGCCACCAGTGTCACCACCACACGATTCGGATGACTCATCGTCCGCCGATTCTTCATCATCAGACGACTCCAGCGATGATGAGGATCCTGCTGATAGACCTATTCAGGCACCCTCCACCCCGCCGAAGAAGCGGTACCGTTTCAACGGCACCGTCATTCCAGGGGTGAATGGAGGTCGTGCTTTTACTGACGCATTTGGCCATCGTCGTAGGGTTACTGCTCGTAAACAAGTTGTGCCATACCCTGCCGACCCACAGATATGTAAGGTTCCCCGTTACGTATTGATTATTCCTGGAACCGTACCACCTAGATTTAGATACGGACCATTTACATCTAGGGACGTACCGTCTACATCCGGAGCCGGACCATCTACATCAGCACCACCCGCCCCACCTGCACCGCCTGCCCCACCAGCTCCCTCTAACGAGGAACTGATGAGGGAGATTGAGACTCTCCGAGCTCGAGTCACTGAGCTCGAGGAGCAGTTGGCTCGAGGAGCAGTTCACCCGCCTTCACCTTAGGACCTTGTATTTAGATTTCATGATGTAATCTAGATATAGTTTCATGTATTTCATATGTATTGTACGAACTTATTCAGATGTATGAAACTTATTATTATTAATGAATGGAACTTTGCGTTATTTAATTCTTGCACGATGTTCTATTTACATTGTTGTACGATGATTCTGTGGTATTTGTACCTAGATGCGTTATTTAATAACATGAGATGTATTGATTCCATGTTGGTTGCTATATACTATATTATTACTATATTGAATGTTGGATTTTGACTTGAGTCAAAATTTTTGTTTAGAATACCATGGCTAACGGAAGATCCACACCTACCGCCGCCCAGATTGAGGACATGATCAATGAACGGGTCGCTGCAGCCCTAGCAGAAAGAAATCTCGAAGCTCCACCGCCACCACCACCGGTTATTCCACCCGTTCGAAATGGGTGTACATACAAGGAATTCCAGAGCTGCAAACCGCATAACTTCAGCGGCACCGAGGGACCAGTTGGTCTCACCAGATGGTTCGAGAAACTTGAATCAGTATTCCGAGTTAGCAACTGTTCGGAGGACAATAAGACCAAGTTTGCATCTTGCACGCTATCTGACGGCGCGCTAACATGGTGGAACACGTTAGCTCAAGCGATAGGTATCGATGAGGCGTATGCTACGCCATGGGAGGAATTCAAGGCAGCTATGATTGATGAGTATTGTCCGAGAACCGAAATTCAGAAGATGGAAATTGAATTCATGCAGTTGAAGGTCGTAGGGAACGACCTTAACAGTTACAATCGTAGGTTTTTGGAGTTAGCACTGATGTGTCCGACCATGGTCACCCCCGAATTCAAGCGCATGGAGAAATACTTCTCGGGACTCCCTAAGTCCATCAAAGGAAATGTCACCTCATCCAAACCACCGAATGTTCCCGAAGCAATGCGCATGGCGCATACTCTCATGAATCAGATTCTTATTGATGAGCCGGAGAAGGCTAAGTTTGAAGCCGGTAGTAGTGAAAAGAGGAAATGGGACAACAACCACAACAACCCCCACAACCATAACACCAACAACAGGGGGAGAAACTACGATCAAACCCCCGCTAAGAGGCACAACAACGGTGGAAACCCTAATCCCAACAACAACACCAACACCAACCCGAACTACAAAGGAACCTTACCACAATGCAAGAGGTGTTACAAGCACCACACTGGGTATTGCAATGTTGTCTGTGAGAAGTGCCAACGGGCTGGGCACATCGGGAAGGACTGTAAGGTCACCACTTTGAATGGGAAGCCGAACACCAATGGACCTAAGAAGTGCGACGAATGTGGACAGACGGGCCATTTCAGAAATGTGTGCCCAAACAAGCGAAAAGATGGCGGGCCACCCCGTGGTAGAGCTTTTAATGTTAATGCAAGGGATGCACGCGATAACCCCGACTTGGTGACAGGTATATTCAAAATCAACAATCTTTTAGCTTCTGTCTTGTTTGATACTGGTGCGGATAGAAGTTATGTATGTAGACATTTTTGCGATAAGATTAATTGGTCATTAGTCCCGTTAAAAGAAAGTATGCGTGTCGAGGTCGCAAATGGAAAACTTGAAAAGGTTGACCATATTAGTCGTGGAGCTATTATCAACATAGCTGGTGCAGATTTCGAAATTGATTTGATACCTATCAAACTAGGAAGTTTTGACGTGATCGTCGGTATGGATTAGTTGAGCAAGATAAAGGCCGATATAATCTGCGGAGATAAAGCACTTCGCATACCATAAGGAGATGGCAAACCACTGGTTATCTATGGAGAGAGATGTACCTCGAAGTTGAACCTCATTAGTTGCGTGAAAGCGCAAAAGATTATGAAGAAGGGACGCTTTGCTGTCCTAGCACATGTGAAAGCGGTAGAAACTGAGGTGAAGAGCGTGAACGACGTTCGAATTGTGAACGAATTTTCCGATGTCTTCCCAGAGGAATTGCCTGGATTGCCGCTGCAGAGAGCAGTAGAGTTTCAGATTGACTTAGTGTCAGGAGCTGCACCTGTAGCTCGCGCACCTTATAGACTCGCACCTTCCGAGATGCAAGAATTACAGAGTCAACTACAAGAGCTACTTGACCGAGGATTTATCCAACCAAGTTTCTCGCCTTGGGGTGCACCGGTTCTGTTTGTGAAGAAGAAGGATGGATCCTTTCGTATGTGTATCGACTACCGTGAGCTCAACAAATTGACTATCAAGAATCGGTATCCTCTTCCACGAATTGACGATCTTCTTGATCAACTACAAGGATTGAGCCTTTATTCAAAGATCGATTTGCGATCCGGATATCACCAGCTGAGGGTGAAGGAAAGTGACGTAATGAAAACTGCATTCAGGACTCGTTATGGTCATTATGAGTTTCTCGTGATACCGTTCGGTTTAACAAATGCACCTGCCGTGTTCATGGACCTCATGAATCATGTCTGCAAGCCGTACTTGGATAAGTTTGTTATCGTCTTCATAGATGATATCCTCATCTACTCTAAGAGCGAAGAAGAATATGAGCAACACCTCCGATTAGTGCTTGAACTCTTAAGACAAGAGCAACTTTATGCCAAATTCTCCAAGTGCGAATTTTGGTTGAAGGAAGTTCAATTCCTGGGTCATGTTGTGAGCGACCAGGGTATCAAAGTTGATCCCGCCAAGATTGAAGCCATCAGCAAGTGGGAGACCCCCACTACTCCGACGCATATTCGCCAATTCCTAGGTCTCGCCGGTTACTATCGAAGATTCATCGAAGGATTTTCTCTGATTGCGCGTCCTTTGACCGCGCTGACTCACAAGGGCAAGAAGTTCACTTGGGAACCCGCACACGAATCAGCATTCCAAACCTTGAATAAGAAGTTGACCACCGCACCTATCCTATCACTTCCTGAGGGCAGTGACGACTTTGTTGTTTATTGTGATGCATTGAAGAGTGGTTTTGGTTGTGTACTGATGCAACGATCAAAATTTATTGCCTATGCCTCCCGACAATTGAAGATTCACGAGCGGAACTACACTACACATGATCTTGAACTTGGAGCCGTTGTCTTTGCGCTTAAATTGTGGAGACATTATTTGTATGGAACTAAGAGCACTATTTTCACCGATCACAAGAGTATCCAGCACATCTTTGATCAGAAGCAACTGAATATGAGACAGCGTCGATGGATCGAGACGCTCAACGACTATGACTGTGAACTTCGCTATCACCCTGGCAAGGCCAATGTTGTAGCTGACGCTTTAAGCCGAAAGGAGAGGACGGCACCTCTTCGTGTTAAGGCTCTGAACATCACCATCCATTCGAACCTCAACAACCAGATCAGAGTAGCCCAAGTTGAGGCTCTCAAGGAGGAGAATATATCTCACGAACATTTGAACATACTTGTCTCTCGATTCGAGGTTAGGGAGTCTGGACTCCGATGTTATGCCGGTAGAATTTGGGTACCACTCTATGGAGATCTACGGAACCTCATACTTGATGAAGCACACAAATCGAGATATTCGATTCACCCTGGAGCAGGCAAAATGTACCACGACCTTAAAGAACAGTATTGGTGGCCGAATCTTAAGAAGGACGTTGCGACTTATGTTGGTAAGTGTTTGACTTGCTCGAAGGTTAAAGCCGAGCATCAGAGACCTTCTGGTTTACTTCAATAACCGGAAATCCCACAATGGAAGTGGGAAAGGATAACAATGGACTTCATCACCAAGCTGCCAAAGACGGTGGGCGGATACGATACTATTTGGGTTATTGTTGACCGCCTTACCAAATCTGCACACTTCCTAGCGATGAAGGAGACTGATACAATGGAAAGACTTTCTCAACTTTACATTAAGGAGGTTGTATCACGACACGGTATACCTTTATCGATAATCTCCGATCGCGATCCCCGTTTTGCTTCTAGATTTGGGCGTTCTTTGCAAGAAGCCATGGGAACTCGTCTCGACATGAGTACTGCTTATCATCCTCAGACTGATGGGCAAAGTGAATGAACGATTCAGACCTTGGAAGACATGTTGCGTGCATGTGTCATTGATTTTGGAAAGGCCTGGGAAAGGCATTTGCCACTAGCCGAATTCTCGTACAATAACAGTTATCACTCTAGCATTAATGCTGCACCTTTCGAAGCATTTTATGGCCGTAAGTGCCGATCTCCTATTTGTTGGGCCGAAGTAGGCGAAAAGCAAATCACCGGACCCGAGGTAGTCCATGAAACCACGGAGAAGATTGCTTAGATCCAAGCTAGACTTAAGACTGCTCGTGATCGTCAAAAGAGTTATGCCGATCTTAAACGTAAAGACTTTGAATTCAACGTTGGTGATCATGTAATGTTGAAGGTTGCACCTTGGAAAGGTGTGATCCGTTTTGGAAAACATGGAAAGTTGAACCCACGATACATTGGTCCTTTCGAAATCTTGGAACGTGTTGGACCCGTTGCATACCGTTTGGATCTACCAGCACAATTGAGCTCAGTTCATCCTACCTTCCACGTGTCAAACTTGAAGAAGTGTCTTGCTGCACCAGAACTTATCATACCACTGAAAGAACTTACAATTGATGACAAACTCCACTTTGTAGAGGAACCTGTTGAAATTATGGATCGTGAGATCAAAACTTTGAAACGCAACAAGATTCCGATCGTCCGAGTATGGTGGAATGCCAAACGAGGACCTGAGTTTACTTGGGAGCGAGAGGATCAAATGATGCGGAAGTATCCTCACCTTTTCCCGACTCCTCCATCACCTTCAGCTTAAATTTCGGGACAAAATTTTCTTTAACAGGTGGGTAATGTAACGACCCTGGAATTTCCAATGTTAATTTATTAATAATTATTATTATTAATACGTGTGATAAAACGAATGTATGTCATTACATTTACATGTTGCCATGATCGCCCGAACTTGACTTTAATTGCCCGAAACGTCTTTGTGACACCCGGAACTTTCACGAATAATATTTTTAGATATTATTTACATTCATGATTAGTTTATTAATCATTTTAATTAACTAAAGTTGTTAGTTAGTTACTTGGGCTTTTAATTGGATTAACTTGTAAATTACATTCATACTTGGGCTTTTACTTGAACTTGGGCTTTTACTAGTGTTATTGGACTTTAGAAGCCCACCCTACATTATTAATGGACTTAGTTAGCCCACTAACACTTGTAAGTGTCATTTAGGTTGTAACTAGTTAGTTTAGAGACTTATGGAATCTAGTTTCACACAATCCCCATGCATGCACCTCATTTATCCACACTTTTAAGCTTTAATATTCAAGGAACCATTGAACTAAACCTCCCCTCCCATGTGTGCAGCTGACTTACAGTTTCCCTAGGTGGGAAGGGATTCAAAATCTTTTTTTACATCATTTGTTTACTTGTAGTATTCCTTCATTCAAACACACACACACTTACTTGCAAAAATCCTCTCAACTTTCCTCTCATTTTCTCTAGTTCTTGTAAGTAAACTTGAAGCTTTTCTTCCTTCTTTTTCTCTTTGTAAAACCGACTCCATTCATCTTCATCATCATCATTCCTTTGTTTAAATGTTACTTGTCTTTGATTAGTAGTTACTTGAATCTTGTTGTTAGTTACTTACTTACTAGCTTTCAAGAAGCAAACTTATTAGTTTGATTCTTCATCTAACTTGTTCTTACAAGGCATACAAGAACATAAAGTATCTAGTTTATGTTCTTCATTTATTGTTTCAAAGGTTGTAAGTTCATAGTTGTTAAATTCATACTTGTAGTTCTTGAAGTAAACTTAAAGTTTACTTTACTTAAAGATCAAACCTTGGTTGAATCTTTAAAAGTATGAACAAACCATGAACCTTTTCTTGTTTATTTAAGTTTACTTCTTCAATTTATGCACCTTAATTTCATGTAATTAGTGTATATGGTCAAGTACTACAAGTTAGTCTTGATCTCATATCTCTTGAACAAATTAAGTTAACTTTGAAAGTTCAAGAACACACAAATAAGTTTTCTTTAAATATAACTTTGGATCTAGACTTTTGAGTCTTGGATCTTCAAGATCAAACTAAGAACTATGTTCTACTACTTATGATCTTGATTAGTTAGTTTACTTTCAAGTTTGTAACTTGTTATTAGCTTTAAAGTTCATGTATGTGTTAGATCTAAGACTTTGATGTAACTATGGTTCATCAAACTTCATACAACTCTTAAGTGAGTTGTGCTACATGTCTTGGACTTGCACAAGGGTTATGATGGTTAAGACTTGGTTAAGATGATGTAGATACATCAATGAGTTGTACACTTGAAGCTATATGCATCAAGGATGAGAACCATGATGAACATCAAGCACCAAGACCACCGGAACCCTTTTAAACTTACTGTTTCTGTCCAAAAGCTACTGATCTGATGTTTCTGTAACATAACAGTAGACCTGGGCTGTTCTAACCTTGATTTTCAGATAGATCTTTTCGAGTAGATAACTTTTCATATAGGACTCGTCTTAATCCGAGTTACGGTTTAGGATTTATGGCCCTCCGATCGTTACTATGTCCTTTAACGTTGTGCAGAAATTTCTGACCTACTCGCACTTAGACCGTCGCCACGGTCAAACCAAGACGAGTTTGCTTCTGTAAATTTTACCACACTTAAGGGACTCGTAGACAGAGCCATGGCCACTGGTCTCACCTTAATTCAGCAAGGGTAGAGGCCTTGGTGACTGACTGAAGTCAGACTTTGTTTTAAACTACTTTCATAAACGAAACCTACCTTACGCCTTTTGTTTAATGATGAATGATGATGACCCTTAAGACCTTAATTACATACTTTTAAACCTATTAAGACAATTTACTGACTTAGTACTATTTGACTTAGGTTGAGGACTTCGGACCATTTACTTGCACACCTTTCCCGACTACTACTTTACCGCTACATATCATTGTGAGTTATAGCATTCCCTTTTTACTTTAACTTATTTTGGGAACTGAGAATACATGTGGATTTTATGTTTTACATACTAGGCACGAGTACTTAAACTTATATATGTGTGGGTTATACAACGGCATAAACATTCCCTTTAGCTCGGTAACGTTTAATCATTGGTTTTTGAACCGTGAACGCGAATCTTAGATATGGATCCATAGGGTTTGACATCCCCACTCAGGCTAGTAGCGCTAGCATTTAACGAGTGTTTAATACTTCGTAGACATGCGCACTTGCCAAGTGTACTTTCAGGGGGTATAAACATTAAGTTAGTTACCAAGTGCCCACGGTTAACATATACTTTATCATACTGTTTTGAAACGCTCTTTGTAGCACTGAAATCTCGTGGCCTACCTTACATACTGTTATACTTAAACTATAGCTCACCAACCTTTGTGTTGATGTTTTTAAGCTTGTTTTTCTCAGGTGCTTGAGGTTGCTTCCGCTGTCTTACTTGTTGTGCTGTAGACACCCGCTGCTTAGAGTTGTCCACGCATGAACTACTTTACTTTGCATTCAATAATTCGTACTTTTGAACTATGACTTGTAACGACCATTGTGGTCACATACACTTATTATTTGCTTCTACTTAGTGAAGCATGCTTTTGAAATGTAAAACATTTGATGTCGGTTATGACATCACCTTTTTATCGTGAATGCAACTTCTTTAATTACAGCATATAGTACTTAACCTTGTAATGATCCTGTTGTTGATGATTCGTACACGATGGTTTTGTACGGGGCATCACATGTTTTCAGGAGTATTGTGTTTTTAGATGATTAAACGCTGATGGTAGTATGGTGGAATATAAAAGGTTCTCTGGTAACAATAAATGAGCATGCATATATATGAAGGTTATAATAAGGTTGTTTTGAATGAAAAATCGAAGTTTTCTTGCTGGAGCTGTGACAAAATTGGCTATTTTGAAAAAGAACTGCAAAGTTGTTTTGGGTAATAATAACACTAAAGGAATTAGCACAGCTACATGTTAAACGTTTACTCAGTTTCCAAGAGTTTTTCAGATGCATACTATATGTATAAATCCTTCCTTCTGTAGCTGAAGTGTGGTTGGTTCATCCTCTCGATTGAGGTGTTTTTAAGAATTATGAAAGGTTTGAACGCAAATTGTAATCATCAAGATACAAATGAGGTTTAAGATGAAATCAAGTGGCAAGCTTGAAGAATTGTTTAGTTTCATATGTTATAATCAATATTTTAATTCATTTTAATTGTCCAATGTTGGTAATCCATAGTTAGTAGTCTACAGTTAGCAATTAAATAATTCATATATAATATTCGAATTAATTAATATGTATCATGACCCGTGTACATGTCTCAGACTCGATCACAACTCAAAGTATATATATTATTATAGAATCAACCTCAGCCCTGTATAGCGAACTCTAACATTACAACATATAGAGTGTCTATGGTGATTCTAAATAATATATATAGATGCGTCGATATGATATGTCAAAACCTTGTATACATGTCCCGATATTTAACGTGCGTAAAATAAATAACGGAAATTAAATGGCGATAAATTAAATGCGTAAAGTAAATAACAGAAATTAAATGACAATAAATAAAATTGCGATAATTAAATTGCGATAAATAAACTGCGATAAATAAATGTAATCAGTTAGCTAGGAACAGTTAGCTGGAAACAGTTAGCATGGATTCTTAATAAAAATTTTCATAGTTGATTTGTTTGTTTCTAACAAATTTTATTTTGTCCCATGTTTTCTTCATTATGCCACTTGTTGAATTCTGATAGGTCAAAATCCAAATATGAAATTGAATGAAAATGGTTATTCTGCGGTGAACGGATTCGTATCTCTGTAGATGTAAGTAGGATAGTAAATGAATGTTGAATCAGATTTGAAGAATGTACAGTGTAACTTATTAATGTGAGATCTAAATATTTCTCGGGTATTACCTACCCGTTAAAATATTCTCATCATTAATAGTTTGTACAAAAGAATTTTTAATTACAATCTTTATGAAAACATATATACATATATATTTTCTTCAGATGTAACATAGATTTTAATGAGTTAATACTAAATTAAACTCATTCGATTTACGATTGGAACTAGAATTGAATAACCTCTTGAAGGCTTTAGAGATTACATAAGTATTTCTTCAATAATATTGAAATTATGAATCAATACTTCGTTATTTGTTGAGGCGTGATGTTGGTTTTCGTTAAATTCTTGTGAATTTCGTAAAGTACGAATGATGTTATCTGAAAAGTTTTGAGTACATCGATGATGAAGATATAAAATCAAATATATACTTGATTTATTATAAATTAGAATTTGTTGAATTGAGACAGAGATTGTAGTTAAAGATGGTTAAGTTGCGGCCGATGAACGTACATTATTGCATATTTGTAATATGAATTAACCGAGTAGTTAAGATTCACACACAATAGCTTGGCACGGAAAGATTTATTTTTATTTCAAAAAAATATATATAAAATATACATATAATTTCTTCAGAGGGAATGAGTTAATTCTTCATAACTCGCTGATAAAATATACGCGTTATTGATTCGTAATGATGTCCACAGTGATTCTTGAACTGACGGAGTTTGTGATGTTATAGATGTTGTTGATTCTGATGCTGACTACACTGACGATGCTGGTGATGCTGACGGTACTGATGATGCTGTTGGTAAAACAAGTTTAGCTTGTTAATCACACACCATTTTTGTCAGGATTTCTATTCTTTCTTCTATCATTTTGGTTCGCTTAACTGATTTATGATTAGGGCTAGATTAGATAATCTCTAAGACTTTAGAGATTATATAATCACTGCAAAATGTTTCTCCAATGAAGTTACAAATTAACACTTCATCGTTTGTTGTTGGTGGTATCTCTTGGTATCTACAGAGCGTATGGCATTGATGCTCGTAGAACAAATTGTGAAGTTGAGGTTTACGATGCGGTTATGGTTGGAGATGGTAATGGTACTGTTGGCATTGATGATGGTGGTACTGGTTATGCTGCTGGTGCTGCTGCTGGTGTTTGTAACCTTTGTACCATATTCTCTAAAGCCACTACCCGAGTGCGAAGCTCGTTGACTTCTTCTATTACACCGGGGTGATTGTCGGTTCGGACGAGCGGATAAATAAAATCTAGAATTTGATGTAGTATATAATCGTGACGAGATACTCTGGAAATAAGAGAGAAAATGGTGTTTCGGATTGGTTCGCCGACAAGTGCTTCAGGTTCTTCGCCAAGAGGGCAATGTGGTGGATGGAAGGGATCACCTTCTTCTTGTCTCCAATGATTAAGGAGGCTACGAACCCATCCCCAATTCATCCAGAATAGATGATGGCTAATTGATTGATCCATTCCGGTCACACTGCTTTCGGAGCTGGAGTGGGATTCCATTTCGGAATCCGAGGAGCTTGAATTAATGATAAATTCCATTTCGTATGATTGAATAAGGATTTTTCGATATGATATGATTTTTGGTTATCGGATGGTATTCTAATTACATAGAATATCTATAGATATAGAACAAAAAATTTCGTAGATTACGGAGGGATTTGTGGGATATGTCAGGCAAAGTTTAAAGTAACAGATACGATAAGATATGATTTAGCAGATACGCTAAGATATGAATTTTGTCTATACACTACTCATGCAATTAATGTAGCAAGACGTGTCTAGACTAATAATGATAAGCAAGTAATTTCATAAGGATGATAAGCAGATGATTTCCGACTAGAAATGATAAGCAAAACTTTTGACATGCAGACACGGTCGGAGTCCAGACTCACTAATGCATCTAAACAACTATCAGTTAGACACACTAATGCAAGACCTGGTTCACTAAGACCACCGCTCAGATACCAACTGTAGAGACCCGTCCTAATCCGTCTGGATGAAGTCCATATTGATTACAAACGATTCACAATAGTTGATTATATCGCGAGGTACTTGACCTCTATATGATACATTTTACAAACATTGCATTCGTTTTTGAAAAGACAATCTTTCATTACATCGAAAGTTGACGGCATGCACACCATTTCATAATATATCCAACTATACTTGACTTAATAATAATCTTGAGGAACTCAACAACTCGAATGCAACGTCTTTTGAAATATGTCATGAATGACTCTAAGTAATATCTCTAATATGAGCAAATGCACAGCGGAAGATTTCTTTAATACCTGAGAATAAACATGCTTTAAAGTGTCAACCAAAAGGTTGGTGAGTTCATTAATTTAACATGAATAATCATTTCCATTATTTCAATTGACCACAAGAATTTCAATTCTAGTTCTCATAAATATACGTCCCATGCATAGAGACAAAAATCATTCATATGGATTGAACACCTGGTAACCGACATTAACAAGATGCATATAAGAATATCCCCTATCATTTCGAGAAATCCTTCGGACATGATAAAAACGAATTCGAAGTACTAAAGCATCCGGTACTTTGGATGGAGTTCGTTAGGCCCAATAGATCTATCTTTAGGATTCGCGTCAATTAGTAGATCGGTTTACTAATTCTTAGGTTACCAAGCAAAAAGGGGCATATTCGGCTTCGATCATTCAACCATATAATGTAGTTTCGATTACTTGTGTCTATTTCGTAAAACATTTGTAAAAAATTGCGCATGTATTCTCAGCCTAAAAATATAAAGGGTAAAAAGGCAAATGAAACTCACCATACTGTATTTTGTAGTAAAAATACATATGACGTCATTGAACAAGTGTAGGGTTGGTCTCGGATTCACGAACCTATATTATTCATATATATTAACACATATCACATTTAATCGACTAAGTTTATTTATATTTAATAATGTATTAAGATTAATATCTTTATATATATATATATATAGGATTATATTAAGATATGTTTTTATATAACTATTACTTTTTTGGTAAAATAATATTTATAATAGAAAGTTGTAATATTTTAAAAAAAATAAGGATACTAATAATAATAATAAAAAATAATAGTAGTGTTAGTAAAAATGATGATAATAATATATAAAAATCTTGATAATGATAATAATAATAATAATAATAATAATAATAATAATAATAATAATAATAATAATAATAATAATAATAATCTTAATAAGATGACCAACTTTAATTAATAATAATGATAATAATAATAATAATAATAATAATAATAATAATAATAATAATGATAATGATAATAATAATAACAAAAATAATAAATGTGCTACCTTAATGAAACAAGCTCCAAAAAGAAAAAAAATAACTGTCCATGCCGAGGCTCGAACCCACGACCACTCGCTTGCCATACCAACCTCTAAACCATTTAAACATTTAACACTTTATGTTTTAGCTCCTGATGAAATCAATATAACCCTTAACATGTCTGTTTTCTCTTCTCCTCATTATTCTAAAAAGAAATGCCATGGTCTAGGCTTGAACCTGAGACCACTCGCTCAACCCAAACACCCCTAACCCTTGAGCACGTTATTTTTGTTTTACTAAGGAACTTAATTCCTTTTAATCTATGTACGCATCTGCCTTTAAACCCAACTACTAGATTAGCCTTTTAACAAATAGAAAGCCCACTTAGCAATACTTAAATCGTGGCCCAACTGATTAAGAAAACAATTACACCTCATCCCAACTTACAAATAGGTGTACGAACGGTTTAAAAAAAATTTGATAGGATTTTATAGCTGTCACATTATTTTAAATCACAAGTGGGGGGTATAATTTATTAAAGGTGTCGGCCATAAGTTTTATTTAAAGAAAAGGATGTATTTTGTATTTAGGATCCAAGGAAGAAAAAAAATATCCTCATCGTGATCTTCTTCTTCTTCCTTAAAAGTATCACTAACCAATCAATAATGTTATCATCATAATGACTATCATCTTCCTTATTACTTCCGTTTGTAGCCAAATAGAGACACGAGATCAGCTGTAGTAAAACAGCGAAATTAGTGGTGGTTCTTGATGGCTGTTTCGATAGTAAAACAGAAACAATCATTGCAATAAAACCACTGCTTTGTTGTCTGTTCTGGAACAGGAATATCGACACTAACTAGGAGGTGTTCGATGGTTTGATGGTGGTGGTTTCAAGGTGGTCTTGGTGGTTGGTGTAGGTCTCGATTCAACGATAACAAGTGGGTTTCATGAAGGAGAAACAAGAAAGAACCTTGGGTTTCGGTTGGGTGGTTGTCTAAAACGATTGAAGTCACAAGGTGGTGGTCTAAATGGGTTTTATTGAAAAAAGATTGTTGCAACGTTCGTAATCTCAGAGGGTTTTTGTTTCGAGCTATTTTGGACAGAAATGCACATAGGTATCGAGTACTTGCTGAAGGTAACGATAGTAGTATCTCAAGTAAATTGGTGGTGGTTTTACACGATAGAAAAACAGAAGAATAGAGGTGTTTTGCTTATCATCTGTGTTTTTCTTTGATTTTTAAATACCCTTTTTACAATTTACAGTAGAAGGTACAGATATAATGTATATGTGATGATTCATACAGTAATAATATTCAATTAACTTTGTTTCGTAGTTTGAATGAGTCGACAGAAAATGAAAGGAAGAACAGAGAAGGAATAAGAAGCTGTAAAGTTTTATATATTTCTATTAACTCTTTTAATTGGCAGTCTACATCCTATAACGTACCACAAATATTTGATAGACAATAATAATATTTGAGAGTAGTTGTATTGTTGTGGCGATGACTCGACAGGATATTACCAGAAGGACATAATCGAATAAAAAAATTAAAGGGGATATGGACTGCAACAGATTTCACGCGTTTAAATCTGTATCTGCATCATATATCTGTATTTTATATATCTGCCCTTTTATATATAACTCTTAATATTTAATAAATATTAATAATAATAATACTTTTAATATTATAAATTATAAATACCGAAAATACAATAATATTAATAACATAAAATAACAATTGTACAATATTAATAATAATAACAGAAAATAATAATAATAGTAATAATAAGTAACCATAATAATAATTATATACATGATAACAATAATATTATTATTGATAATAATAATAATACTATTTATATGATAATAATGATATAAGTAGTAATAATATATCAATTTATACATATATAACCAACTTCATATTTATATGTTATATATATTGAAATAATACTATTAATAATACTGATTTTAATATTAATATTAATATTGACAATAATAATAAAAGTAATTATAACAATATTAGTTCAACAACAAATTTTTAACTTGATAATAAAAGTTACTTATACTAATCTTACACATTATTAATTGAATATTTAACATTTTAATATATTACAATATAATTATCAATTATGTATTGAAATCATATATAAATACTTATATATATATATATATACATATATATATATATATATATATATATATATATATATATATATATATATATATATATATATATATTTATATTTATATATAGATATATATATATTTATATATATATATTCAATTATTAAGTTTTATTATTTAGATAATTATATTAATTATTTATATTGGAACAAATAATTAAAGGTTTACCTTTGATTCTTTGATACATTTAATCTTTTGTTAATGTTGCCAATTCATGTTCGGAACCATTTATATTCAATATACTCTACATATTCAAATAACAGGTTTTGATTATTTTATGTTATCTTATAATAGTTTAGTAACATATTTAATTTATTATAAATATAATTATTTACATATATAATCATTCATATATACATTAAAGGTTCATGAATCATCGAGAACAATCGAAGTTATATGAATGTATGTAAACAGTTCAAAAATTTTGAGACTCAACATTACAGACTTTGCTTATCGTGTCGAAATCATATAAAGATTAAGTTTAAATTTAGTCAGAAATTCCCGGGTCGTCACATATATGCACTTCGTTATATAGGTTACAAAAATTGATTCTACTTCAACCATTGAAAGTAATCTTCTAATAAAATTGACCCAAGTGGATTTAAGCAAACTTTCAAACAAATGCATATACAACGTCATGTGTTTTGTGTTTTGCTAATGTCAAAATTAGTAGCCTTAATATATGTTTTTGTATATATCAAAAAAATTAACCATATTATATTTATTGTATCCATAACAATACTTGTGATACCCTATTACACCGTTATATACCGTTAGTTGATATAACATATACGTTTCCAGTTTGTTTGATTAAGGATGAATTCTCGAGATTTATTTAGGATGGAAAGGAGAGGAGATTGATGGATTAAAAAATAACAGCGATTCTCGAGTTTTAAATTTCAGTGGAAATGTGAGGAGAAGAGATGATTAGGAAGGATAGTACCTTTATATTTTGTCACCAAAACTATCCGCCCATATTTGGACGGATTGGGAAGGATAGTAAAACACTCTCATCCACTTTCTTCTCCACTCTTTTCCGCTAAAAGAAAAACTCGAGAATACAAACTGGATCATTCTGTAGATGGGTCAAATGTCAGAATGATCCAGAATGTACCCATCCATATTCACTATAGATGTAGTAAAAGAATACTATGCTCATTTTAATAGTTGCAAAATATTATACATCATTATAAATACCTCTATAGTGACTTTGTGAACAATTAAGATTACAAAATACATATACTCCATCAACTGGTTATAATGAGCATGCCTTTTTATATAATGTACCAGTTTATTTGAAGTATTTGTGATGATGTTTTAAAACCATTTGTCAAATTTTGACATGACACTCAACATCGGTTATCTTTGAAATGTTAATGCGAGAAATGTGGCAAGGATCCAAAGGTCTACCTAAGGTAACACAAAAAAATAATATAATGATTACTTCTGCTCGATCTTTGTTATGATTATAAGGTGTATTTAACCATTCACATGTAGGTTCAAAAGTAGCGTTGACACTTTTTAAGAATGATAATGGCAACTGCTTCTCAAAGTCAGCTTATGAACTTCAAAAATCACTACGAATGGAGGTTGAAACAGGAAGAGTCGAAGAAAAAGCCAAACCTTCCAGTGACGTACGGATTCAACCATTTCCGGAAGGAAAATCGTCTCAAACCTGGTACAAAGTGGTTTTTCACCTACGACTTTAAGAAATGTGCGTTCTATCTTTATTAATGTTTACAACAATCCTTAGAACAATTTGAATGCATTGGTTCAATGAAAAACATAGTTTGTTTTAATATCAAGTGTGATGTTTTATATCGATGTTGGTTCGTTGTTTTTGATAAGTTCATTAACATTTTATACTTAGTCTTATTAAGGCCCGCTGTGCAACGCATGGGCTCTTAAAGGCTAGTTTTTTTTAATGGCAAAACAGTTTTATTATTCAATTATGGGAATTTTTTTTAACGGCCAAAAAATATATATATAAATCAAACGGTCCCTAGCAAGGCGCTAGGGGATAATTACAACGGCATAGAAAGCCATAATTTTCAATTGGAAACTAAATGACTTCTATTTTTAATCTTTTAATGAAAAGAAAAAAAATTCTAATTACATCGAATAAACTACTTTTAGAACAAAATAAATCATGAAAAACAATGTCGTTTCTGAATCGCCATAGAACCCATAAAGTTGTAATCGTAACCGCAACAATCCGATTCTTTAGGTGACCGGTAAATTAACGCCTTCTAACCAAACCACGAATGAATCCCACGAAGATAAATCAGGCAAACCGCAACCGAGCCAAATCGAAATTTTATGCCAAAGATCACGCGCTACATTACAACAGAAAAAAAGATGATCCCTCGTCTCTATATCATCGTTACAAACCAGGCAAACAATGGAATCAACATCTATTCCTTTCGCGGAAAGATTCCAACGAACGGGAATACGATCTAAACGGAAACGCCACAAAAAAAATTCACTTTACGAGGGATAAAACTAAACCACAAAGTATCAACCTGAGCAGAAGGGAGACGCCTTCGGTCTATAAGTAAACGAGAATGTTTAACAGAGAACATCCTATCTTTTATGGGAAGTCAGAGCTCAATGGATCAAAATATTAAATCGGTCAACCCATATCAAAATATAAAATCTCACCCGTATACATAACGATCATCTAAATGCTATATAGAAAATTACAAAGGGAAAAACCAACCAAGCCTACCTATACATTATTATAAAGCGTGTGTCATTAACCCTACGTGTCAATTTCTCAATTAATCTGAATTGAATTTGTACACGTGTCAATTTATCAATTAAACTAATTTAAATAATGTTACATGTCATTATCTAAATTAAACTGAATTAAATAATAATAACTTTCTAAAATAACTATGTAATTTTCTTAATATTTTATTTAATTACGTTTGGAATCAGAAAAATAATCCAAATATAATTAGATCTCTAATTCAATTCAATTCAATTCAATTTCGCTATTGTTTCTAACTTTGAAAGTCATCTCTTTGTTTTAAAATTCACGCTCAACTAATTGAAAAGTACTTGATTTATTAAGTTTCCATAATTATATGCATAAACAATACTCCGTCAATAATTGAAATTTATATTTTAGTATCTTCTTATATTTTGATGCCCAACTTCCCGTCAAATTTATTCATTATTCGTTATAAAATCAATATTCGTAAACGAGATCAGTAATTAACTAACGTTGATGTATTATATAACTATTTTTATTTAATAACTATTTTTAAAATATCATGTAACGATTATCATGTTCCTATTATAGAGGATTATTATGTAACGATTCTATTTTATTTATGTTTTCTTGTTCCTAATTATAGTGTACGTTTGATCTATTACATCTGTAATTGTCGTTAATGCTAACAATTTTAAAAACTAATTTATACGATTTTCGTCCAACGAACGGGCTCATAAAACTTTCATGTTCCTAATTATAATTTACATTTGATCGATAACATCTGTAATTGTCCTCAATACTAACGATTTTAAAAACTAATATTTACAATTTACGTTCAACGGACGGGCTCATAAAACTTTCACGTTCGTAATTTTAGTCTACATTTGATCGATTGTAATTTTCGTCAATACTAACTATTTTAAAAGTTAATATTTACAATTTCCGTCCAACAGACGAGCTCATAAAACTAGTAAGTAATATAAGTTGAGAACGAGCATACAGGAAGAAAGTGTTCAACTGTGAGACGACCCGTCCTAATCCATAAGGACGAATACAATAACATATAATTACATCGCGAGGTACTTGACCTCTATATGATACATTTTACAAACATTGCATTCGTTTTTAAAAGACAAACTTTCATTTCATCAAAAGTTGACTAATATGCATAGCATTTCATAATATCCAAACTATAAATGACCTAATATGTCATTTAATTAATAATAATCTCAATTGAACTTCAACAACTCGAATGCAACGTCTTTTGAAATATGTCATGAATGACTCCAAGTAATATCTTTAAAATGAGCAAATGCACAGCGGAAGATTTCTTTCGAACCTGAGAATAAACATGCTTTCAAGTGTCAACCAAAAGGTTGGTGAGTTCATTAGTTTATCATAATCAATAAATTCCATAATTTTAATAGACCACAAGATTTTCATTTCTATTTCTCATAAAAATCATTCATATGGATTGAACACCTGGTAACCGACCTTAACAGGATGCATATAGAATATCCCCATCATTCCGGGACTTACATCGGACATGATAAATCGAAGTACTAAAGCAGTTCAAATTCTCTGACTGGGGCTTGTTAGTGCCCATAGATCTATCTTTAGGATTCGCGTCAATTGGTGACAATTATCATAAACACCAATTCTTAGGCTACCAAACTAAAAAGGGGCATATTCAGTTCGATAATCCAACCATAGTTTGTAGTTTCGATCACTTGTGTCTATTTCGTAAAGCATTTATAAAAGCAGCGCATGTATTCTCAGTCTCAAAAATATATATTGCAAAAGCATTTAAAAAGGGAGCAAATGAAACTCACAATACTGTATTTTGTAGTAAAAATACATATGACGGCACTGAACAAGTGCAGGGTTTGGCCTCGGATTCACGAACCTATATCAATTATGTATATTAACACATATAATCGTAATTGAACAATTTCACATATTATAACTTATTTAATATATTATATATTTTTACTTTGTGTATATTCATTTATAATGACTAATATTTATATAGTTATATTAATATTTATATATATGGTTATTATTATATTAAAATACTTAATTTGTTATATATGAGTATTTATATAAAAATGCTAATATGATTAATACATACTTATATGTAATATTACTAAAAGTATATTCTTATGTACAAAATGTTTATTTGGTAACATCATATCAATAATAGTAATAAAAATTATTTTTGATTATAATAATAATACTACTAATAATAATAACTATAAAACTAATGATTTTACTAATAATAATAATAACTATAAAACTAATGATTTTACTAATAATAATAATACTAATATTTATTTTAATAAATATAATGATAGTAATACTACTAATAATAATACTAGTACTTATGATAATAATAAAAATAATAATGATAATAAAAAAAATGATAAAAAGGCTACCTCAATGTATCAAGCCTAAAAAATAAATGTCCATGCCCGGGCTCGAACCCGCGAATTCTCGAATAAGGACAAACACCACTAACCACTACTCCGCTATTCCTTTTCTGTTTTAATACACAGATTAATTCCTTATAACCTATAAATCCGTCTTCTTCTTTATACCCATCATCATCTTCTTAATCATCGATCATTCAATACCATCATCTAGTCTATCATCATCACTAGTTTATCACCATCATCATCATTTATTCAAGCTCTTTGGCCCAATAAAAGAACTAGGTATCGGCCCACAACTTAAACAAAATTCACGGCTCAATATCTAATTCTTACGGCCCAATACTTAAATAGAATAACAAAAGTTTACTATTTCTGTCCGGGCTTCAATCAAACACATTAACTATTAAAATTAATCCGTTTACTGTCTTAGCTTCTATCAAACACAGCAACATCAAATCATCGATCATCGTTCAAGAGAGAAAAATATAATGCAAACAGTAACGGCAAAATTTAATCATCATTAACATCATGTATTATTACCATTCATAACCATAATCATTATCGTACTCGTTTTACATGATCACTATCAATCTTTGTCATCTATCTTCATGGTCATCATCAAAGACCCATCGTTAACCTCATCATTTCGTTAATCTCCATTTTATCATGTCATAATCATCCCTATAAATCATTTTAAATCCCTCGGCCTGACAATGAACTAGAATAAGCCCAAGTTGTTCCCTAAGATCAAATAGCAGTTAACGGCCCAACAACAAGTAGTCCACGAGCCAAGATCTATCTCGGCCCAACATGCTATAATATTTTACGGTTCAAAAAGAATGGTGGCTAAGAATTTCGCTAGAAGCAATAACAGATTGCAAAAAAAATATAAAATAAAAGCCACCGAAGTCATGGGTCACTCTGGTCGACCATTAGCAAAGCAACCTACTCCACTTGCACACCTTTCTCCAAAATTGAATAAATAATGTATACTAATATACAATACATCACCTTTATAGTTTAGCTCCTTTGTTAATGTTTGAATCAGGATCGTAGATAAATGAAATAAAACACAGTGATAGGTGGTAGTAAAAGTGATTTAAACAAATGGGTATTGAACAAAAATAATATTGTAGGTTTTGATTTTGGTTCACGTAAAGAAGAAGGAAAGGCAAGGAAAGGAAAATGGTTTTAACAGTTTTGGATTGAGTTTGAACCGAGACAGAATAGCATGTAGGTAGCAGTTTACGGTGGCCATGGAAACAAGGTGATTATGATGGTTGTTCAAAGGTTTGGTGATGGTGGGTTTGTAAACAAATGGTATTTGTCGTGAAGTTTTTGAAGGAGGAGTCTAAGGTGGTGTAGAGTGGTGGCGGCGGACATGAAACAAAAAAAATAAAATAAAGAAAGGTGGTGCGATGGGTAGTAAACACGGCTGGGTTTCCTTGTTTGGTTCGAGTTTGGTGTCGTTTGCATGATGATTGTGTCGATAGTCTATATGCACGTATGTATATATATATAGAGAGGTGGTAGAACCATGGCAGTTTATGGTGATTTTATGGTGGTGGATGGTGTGATATCAAAAGTGAAGAGGGTGATGGGTGATGCTCTAGTAGACATAAGAAGAAAAAGAAGATACAGAGATAAATGGATGGTGATGTTGTTTTGTCATACAAGTCTAATAGATCAAATATATATAATATAGGACGATAATAAAATAATAATATATCACAATGAGTAAATCAACAAAACGTGCAAAAACCTTATTCCAAATAGTAAACAAATAAGATAGTCTTCATTTGGAATAGAAAAAGATAAATGATGATGTTTTGATTTGATCAAATAGATGTATTATGGAAATATATATATATATATATATATATACATATATATATATATATATACTATATAAGATATATATATATATATAGATATATAGGTTGGTGAGCTTGTTTTGTCGAAGAATTAATAGAAAGGCAAAAGAGGATTCAAGTGGGTGTGGGGTAAGTGGTTATTAATCAATCAAAGAAAACAATAACACTTGCAATTTGTCTAATTCGGAAATTGGGGATCAAAGAATTTAAGAGAATGGTGGAAAGTAAGGAACAAAAATAGTCTCATAATTTAGGTTCACGTGAATTTTAATTGTTGGTAACCTACCGACAGTTTTCACGGAGTGTGTATCGTGCGAAACCAGTGGCGAAAAAAAAATGTTCAGAAAAATCCCATATTTTTAAATTAACTATATTTATTTATTTTGGTCATTATGGTATAAAATTTGATCCTTAATTTGTTAATTAAAAATTACATCAATTGTCCCTCTCATTTATGGGTGAAATATAAAAAGTGTTAAAATTAAATAATTAGATCCTAAATATACTTTTAATAAGCCTATAACTTATATAACTCATTTTCGGATCACCGTTTATTTTAATATAATATAAGTTCGAATTAAACTTCTCTAAATCATAATCGAAACGTCCAACAAGTATTACAATCATTAAATATTTATTTTTAATATACATTTATTTATATATATAGATATGTTTTTAAATAATAATAATTATTATATTTTGTTTTATTTTACATAGATAAATTTTGGTAACAACAATATACAATATTTAAAATTATATTTCTAATTATTATTTATATATATATATACACATATCAAGTTACAATTAGTTGTTCGTGAATCGTCAGAACTGGTTGAAGGTCAAATGATTTCATGAAATAGTTCAAAAATTTTGAGACTCGGTTTAATAGACTTTGCTTATCGTGTCAAAACTATATAAAGATTAAGTTTAAATTTGGTTGAAAATTCCCGGGTCGTCACAGTACCTACCCGTTAAAGAAATTTCGTCCCGAAATTTGATTGGGATGGTCATGGTTGACATTAAGTATGTTTTCATGACTCATATGAGCTGAAATTTAGAGTTTTATCATCAGTGAGTGATATGGATAAACAATTCGTTTATGTGAAGAGTACGAATGAAGCTATCACAAAATAGTGGAATGAGGAAAATAAGTTTCGTCATAACTTTTGACGTAGTCATGGTTGAATTCCGGAATTCCAGGGATTTTAAAGAAATCTTTGAAATCTAAATAAGAATCTGATTCTTCGGGATTTAAGGAAATTAGGATCTCTCTAATTAAATGCGATGATCTGTCTCGATTTTTCTGTCTGATATTTCACTCTAAATTAACTTCTTCCATTCCATTACTTTTACCACTCATATACTCAATCTCCAAATTCAAAAGATTGTGAAAATGCTTAATTCAGTTCTAATCCCTGATATTTTCCTAATTATCATTTCTGTCATCCTTCTTTTCAATCTTCCACCAGAAAAATCTGTTTACTTTTAATATAACCTTGGGGTGATACTATTCTTAATTATACCGTGTCTTTATATTGCATTTCGTATTAATATCCACGGTTTGTAACCTCTGTGTTGTTTGGGCTTTATATTTTCTCTTATATTTTGGAGCTCTTTGCCTTTTTATTATCCTCCCGACCTCTAGTAAAGCGAGTAACGGTCCAGAATTCGTAAGTATGGAATTTCGGATAAACATCGTGTTCTAAACAAAAAAGAATGTATTAGTACAATCTTGATGGGTTATATTACCAGAATTCAGGAGAAAAGATATAACTATCAAGAAAATATGTTCTTGATATGTTTATAGATTAGGTAGAATGTAAGAGTCGTGTATCATGGCACATGATGACGTTATGATCTTTGAATCATCACGTTCCATTAGAAACTCAGCATGACTTACTGTAATATAATCACGTTGATCAAGTGTCATTATATTATACTAACTCATGCATCAGTTCCCAACACTACTTCAAAATCATTCATAATTCAATTTTGAATTTTTTTTCTTCAGAATTTTAGAAACTAAAACAGTTTCCTTTTATGATATAACACAGATAGAGCGGAGAGATACTTAATATCGTACAAGAATATTTATGAAAATATCTTCAGAAATATCAAAGATATTTATAATGAAAGATACGATGATATCTTGGAATTTCTAATATCGAAGGATGGTGAAGAAAATTTGTCCGCAAGAGTTTGGAGTCAGAAGCAAGGTATTTGCTAAAGATTTCATCAGAAACAGAATCATCAGGATTCTTAATGTACAAGTTTGGTCCTTGTGATTTGTTCAGAGACTCCTTCGTAGTTTGCTCAATCAGTTTTTCAGTTTCAAACTTTTTCTGAGCTTTGCCAACATGCAATTCTTTATCATCAATTTTTGGCTGTTGAGGTCGTTTACAGTTTTTGTTGCTTCATTCAACTTTTCAAAATTCAGAGTATTAATTCGCAGACTGGGTACTTTTCAGAATTTCAGAATGGAAGATCAAAGTTCTAGGAGATAAATGTTATATAGATACATATAACTGTTGTTGTGGAAACGTTGCGAGACTCACAATACAGATTTGCTGATTTCCGGTAATTGGTATGGCAATTCTTGTTACTAGATGCGGATGACTACATGATGAGACTTCAATAGATAAATATAGTGATTTGTCGGAGAGATTTAAACCAAGGAATGACGAGGTTGCTGGTACATCTGCTGATAATATGGTGGAATATAAAAGGTTCCCCGGTAACAATAAAAGAGCACGCATATATATCAAGGTTATAGTAAGGCTAGTCCGACTGAAAAGTCGAAGTTGACTTGCTGGAGCTGTGACAAATTTGGCTAATTTGAAAAGGAATTGCAAAGTTATTTTCAGTAATAATAATGCCAAAGGAGTTAGCACAGATAAGTGTTAGACGTTTACTCAGGTTCCGAGTGTTTTCAGGTGCATCACTATATGCATAAATCTTTTCTTCCGTAGATGAAGTGCGGTTAGTTCATCCTTTAGATTGAGGTGTGTTCAAGAATCATGAAAGGTTTGAACGCAGATTGTAATTGTCAAGATACAAACGAGGTTTAAGTTGAAATCAAGTGGCAAACTTGAAAAATTGTTTAGTTTCATATGTTATAATCAATATTTTAATTTATTTTAATTGTCCAATATTGGTAGTCCATAGTTAGCAGTCCACAGTTACTAATTCATTAATTCATATACAGTTTATAATATTCGAATTAATTAATACGTATCGTGACCCGTGTACATGTCTCAGACTAGATCACAACTCAAAGTATATATATTATTTAAGAATCAACCTCAACCCTGTATAGCTAACTCTATCATTACTGCATATAGAGTGTCCATGGTTATTCCAAATAATATATATAGATGCGTCGATATGATATGTCAAAACCTTGTATACGTGTCCCGATATTTAAAATGCATAAAATAAATAACAGAAATTAAATGACAATAGATAAAATTGCGAGAATTAAAATTGCGATAAATAAATTGCGATAAATAAATTGTAATACGGAATTAACAGTTAGCTAGGAACAGTTAGCTAGGATTTTGTTAGCGTGGTTTCTTAACAAAATTTCTCATAGTTAATTTGTTTGTTTCTAACAAATTTTATTTTGTCCAATATTTTTTTTATTATGCCACTTGTTGAATTCTGATAGGTCAAAATCCAAATATGTAATCGAATGGAAATGGTTATTCTGCGATGAATGGATACGTATATCGGTGGTTGTAAGTAGGATAGTAAATGACTGTTGAATTAGCTTCGACGAATGTACAGTGTAACTTATTAAGGTGAAATCTAAATATTCCTCGGGTATTACCTACCCGTTAAAATATTTTCACCATTAACAGTTTGTACAAAAGAGTTTTTAGTTACAATCTTTATGAAAAAATATATATATATATACATATATATTTTCTTCACATGTAATCATGGATTTAATGTTTCAATATGATGTTAAACTCATCAGATTTACAGCTAAAACTAGAGTACATAATCTCTAAAACATTAGAGATTACATAATCGCCATGAAGGACGAAGATAGTTTATGTAGAACGATTCGTAGAACAATGATTATGCTTGAGGTATACATTGTGAGGTTGAGACGTGGGATGATGTTGTTGTTGTTGGTACTGGTTATGCTGCTGGTGCTGCTGATGGTGGTACTGTTGCTGTCGGTGCTACAAGTGTTGTTGGTGCGGAGGTTGGTGATGATGTTGGCGTAGTAAGTATAGCTTGTAAATCACGCACCATTCTTGTCAGGGTTTCTATCATACCCTCTATCATTTCTATCCATCCACTCATCTGATTCGATAGATCTTGATTATCAATTCAAAGTTCCCTAACTTCTTCTAATATTCCCCTTCGATTGGTATTCGGAAGTAGAGGTTGAATATTTTCTGAGATTGAAGTAATGCGACCTTCGAGATGGAAAACTTTAGCAAGAAGGGTGAATACAGTGTTGCGCATAGGTTCACCGGTGAGCACATTGTTTTCTTCGATGTTAGGAGGTAAGTTTGGTTCACGGTAGGGCTCGCCTTATTCATTTCTCCATCGAGTGAGTAAGTCTCGGACCCACCCTCATCTCCTCTAAAAAGAAAAATAGCTAAATGGTGGAGACACTTCGGGTTCATTGACTTCGGAGTCTACTTTAATACGCATCTCGAAATTGCTTCCGGGACTAATGGAATCCAAGCTAGGTGTAGGATCCATTTCTCATGATCAGTTAGAGGATTTTCTATATGAAATGATTTTTCGGTTATCGGATAATATTCTAATTATATAGAATATCTAATATAGTACATAAGATCTCGTAGATTACGGAGGAAATTAAGGAAACGTGTCAGATAAAGTCTACAGTAACAGATACGCTAAGATATGGATTTGTCTATACACTATTCATGCAATCAATGCAGTAAGATGTGTCTAGACTAAGAGTGATAAGCAAGTGATCCCCTAAGAATGATAAGCAGGTAATTTTCGACACGAAATGATAAGTAAAACTTTTGACATGCAGGTACGGTCGAAGTCCAGACTCACTAATGCATCTAAACAACTATCAGTTAGACACACTAATGCATGACCTGGTTCGCTAAGACCACCGCTCTGATACCACATGAGATGACCCGTCCTAATCCATAAGGACGAATACAATAACATATGATTACATCGCGAGGTACTTGACCTCTATATGAGACATTTTACAAACATTGCATTCGTTTTTAAAAGACAAACTTTCATTTCATCGAAAGTTGACTAATATGCATACCATTTCATAATATCCAAATATAAATGACCTAATATGTCATTTAATTAATAATAATCTCAATTGAACTTCAACAACTCAAATGCAACGTCTTTTGAAATATGTCATGAATGACTCCAAGTAATATCTTTAAAATGAGCAAATGCACAGCGAAAGATTTCTTTCAAACCTGAGAATAAACATGCTTTCAAGTGTCAACCAAAAGGTAGGTGAGTTCATTAGTTTATCATAATCAATAAATTCCATAATTTTAATAGACCACAAGATTTTCATTTCCATTTCTCATAAAAATCATTCATATGGATTGAACAGGTGGTAACTGACCTTAACAGGATGCATATAGAATATCCCCATCATTCCGGGACTCACATCGGACATGATAAATCGAAGTACTAAAGCAGTTCAAATTCTCTGACTGGGGCTTGTTAGTGCCCATAGATCTATCTTTAGGATTCGCGTCAATTGGTGGCAATTATCATAAACACCAGTTCTTAGGCTACCAAGCTAAAAAGGGGCATATTTGGTTCGATAATCCAACCATAGAATATAGGTTCGATCACTTGTGTCTATTTCGTAAAGCATTTATAAAAGCAGCGCATGTATTCTCAGTCTCAAAAATATATATTGCAAAAGCATTTAAAAAGGAAGCAAATGAAACTCACAATACTGTATTTTGTAGTAAAAATACATATGACGGCACTGAACAAGTGCAGGGTTTGGCCTCAGATTCATGAACCTATATCAATTATTTATATTAACACATATAATCGTAATTGAACAATTTCACATATTATAACTTATTTTATATATTATATATTTTTACTTTGTGTATATACATTTATAATGACTAATATTTATATAGTTATATTAATATTTATATATATGGTTATTATTATATTAAAATACTTAATTTGTTATATATGAGTATTTATATAAAAATGCTAATATGATTAATACATACTTATATATAATATTACTAAAAGTATATTCTTATGTACAAAATGTTTATTTGGTAACATCATATCAATAATAATAATAAAAATTGTTTTTTATTATAATAATAATAATACTACTAATAATAATAACTATAAAACTAATGATTTTACTAATAATAATAATAATAATACTAATATTTATTTTAATAAATATAATGATAGTAATACTACTAATAATAATACTATTACTTATGATAATAATAAAAATAATAATGATAATAAAAAAAAATGATAAAAAGGCTACCTCAATGTATCAAGCGTAAAAAATAAATGTCCATGCCCGGGCTCGAACCCGTGACTTCTCGAATAAGGACACACACCACTAACCACTACTCCGCTATTCCTTTTCTGTTTTAATACACAGATTAATTCCTTATAACCTATACATCCGTCTTCTTCTTTATACCCATCATCATCTTCTTAATCATCGATCATTCAATACCATCATCTAGTCTATCATCATCACTAGTTTACCACCATCATCATCATTTATTCAAGCTCTTTGGCCTAATAAAAGAACTAGGTATCGGCCCACAACTTAAATAAAATTCACGGCTCAATATCTAATTCTTACGGCCCAATACTTAAATCGAATAACAAAAGTTTACTATTTCTGTCCGGGCTTCAATCAAACACATTAACTATTAAAATTAATTCATTTACTGTCTTAGCTTCTATCAAACACAGCAACATCAAATCATCGATCATCGTTCAAGAGAGAAAAATATAATGCAAACAGTAACGTCAAAATTTAATCATCATTAACATCATGTATTATTACCATTCATAACCATAATCATTATCGTATTCGTTTTACATGATCACTATCAATCTTTGTCATCTATCTTCACGGTCATCATCAAAGACCCATTGTTAACCTCATCATTTCGTTAATCTCCATTTTATCATGTCATAATCATCCCTATAAATCACTTTAAATCCCTCGGCCCGACAATGAACTAGAATAAGCCCAAGTTGTTCCCTAAGATTAAATAGCAGTTAACGGCCCAACAAAAAGTAGTCCACGAGCCAAGATCTATCTCGGCCCAACATGCTATAATATTTTACGGTTCAAAAAGAATGGTGGATAAGAATTTCGCTAGAAGTAATAACAGATTGCAAAAAAAAAAAAATATAAAATAAAAGCCTTCGAAGTCATGTGTCACTCTGGTCGACCATTAGCAAAGCAACCTACTCCACTTGCACACCTTTCTCCAAAATTGAATAAATAATGTATACTAATATACAATACATCACCTTTATAGTTTAGCTCCTTTGTTAATGTTTGAATTAGGATCGTAGATAAATGAAATAAAAACGCAGTGATAGGTGGTAGTAAAAGTGATTTAAACAAATGGGTATTGAACAAAAATAATATTGTGGGTTTTGATTTTGGTTCACGTAAAGAAGAAGGAAAGGCAAAGAAAGGAAAACGGTTTTAACAGTTTTGGGTTGAGTTTCAACCGAGACAGAATAGCATGTAGGTAGCAGTTTACGGTGGCCATGGAAACAAGGTGATTATGATGGTTGTTCAAAGGTTTGGTGATGGTGGGTTTGTAAACAAATGGTGGTTGTCGTGAAGTTTTTGAAGGAGGAGTGTAAGGTGGTGTAGAGTGGTGGCGGCGGACGTGAAACAAAAAAAATAAAATAAAGAAAGGTGGTGCGATGGGTAGTAAACATGGCTGGGTTTCCTTGTTTGGTTTGAGTTTGGTGTCATTTGCATGATGAGGGTGTCGATAGTCTATATGCACGTATGTATATATATAGAGAGAGGTGGTAGAACCATGGCAGTTTATGGTGATTTTATGGTGGTGGATGGTGTGATATCAAAAGTGAAGAGGGTGATGGGTGATGCTCTAGTAGACATAAGAAGAAAAAGAAGATACAGAGATAAATGGATGGTGATGTTGTTTTGTCATACAAGTCTAATAGATCAAATATATATAATATAGGACGATAATAAAATAATAATATATCACAATGTGTAAATCAACAAAACGTGCAAAAACCTTATTCCAAATAGTAAACGAATAAGATAGTCTTCATTTGGAACAGAAAAAGATAAATGATGATGTTTTGATTTGATCAAATAGATGTATTATGGAAATATATATATATATATATACTATATAAGATATATATACATATAGATATATAGGTTGGTGAGCTTGTTTTGTCGAAGAACTAATAGAAAGGCAAAAGAGGATACAAGTGGGTATGGGGTAAGTGGTTATCAATCAATCATAGAAAACAATAACACTTGCAATTTGTCTAATTCGGAAATTGGGGATCAAAGAATTTAAGAGAATGGTGGAAAGTAAGGAACAAAAATAGTCTCATAATTTAGGTTCACGTGAATTTTAATTGTTGGTAAGCTACCGACAGTTTTCACGGAGTGTGTATCGTGCGAAACCAGTGGCGAAAAAAAATGTTCAGAAAAATCCCATATTTTTAAATTAACTATATTTATTTATTTTGGTCATTATGGTATAAAATTTGATCCTTAATTTGTTAATTAAAAATTATATCAATTGTCCCTCTCATTTATGGGTGAAATATAAAAAGTGTTAAAATTAAATAATTAGATCCTAAATATACTTTTAATATGCCTATAACTTATATAACTCATTTTCGAATCACCGTTTATTTTAAAATAATATAAGTTCGAATTAAACTTCTCTAAATCATAATCGAAACGTCCAACGAGTATTACAATCATTAAATATTTATTTTTAATATACATTTATTTATATATATATATATATATATATGTTTTTAAATAATAATAATTATTATATTTTGTTTTATTTTACATAGATAAATTTTGGTAACAACAACATACAATATTTAAAATTATATTTCTAATTATTATATATATATATATATATATATATATATATATATATATATATATATATATATATATATATATATATATATATATATATATACATACATATCAAGTTATAATTAGTTGTTCGTGAATCGTCGGAACTGGTCGAAGGTCAAATGATTTCATGAAATAGTTCAAAAATTTTGAGACTCGGTTTAATAGACTTTGCTTATCGTGTCAAAACTATATAAAGATTAAGTTTAAATTTGGTCGAAAATTTCCGGGTCGTCACAAACTGAGATGTGAACGCTCGAGTGCAGCAGCCATAAGAAAATAAGTCTCTTCAGCCAATACCTACCCTGTTTGAGTTGTAGCTAGGGGTGGGCATAATATCCGAATCCAAATCCGCAATTCGAATTATCCAAAAATTCGATCCAAAAATATCCGAAAATTCGGATATCCGAAAATCTGATATCCGGATTTTCGGATTCGGATATCGGATCAATTTTCCAAAATTTTTGGATATTCGGATAATTCAATATCCGAAATAAAGTACACTTATTATTAATATATTTATTGTATTTATAGTTTAGTAGCCCAATGTTATCGCTTATGGACCTTATAGCTTTCAAGGTAAACTAAACTTTTAACTTTTAAGAGTAAAAATGAACAAAGATAACACATAGAAACAATCAATCGTTACAAAGAGTAAAGTTAGTATCCTTTGAACTTTTATTAATACTCTTTCTTGTTGAAACTAACTGGCATTCATATTTGAATACACTTTTTGTTTGGCTCATCCTTAAAAGATGGATTTGTATCATTTTTATTGTAACAATTATGACATACTAATTATAACTCGATTCGCATTTTAGAAAGCATAAAGTTATTATTTGATATAGAATAAATCACTATATAAGAAATAAATCACAGTACATCAAAAGTTATAAGAAATATAGCAGTATATGTTAAGCATATAATTTGTATGAATATCTCTATATAAACAGTTAACCAGATATAACTGTCATGTTTGTGTTACGATGATGTGTTAATCATGTTTTGAACTTTGTTATGTTTTTTACGATGATGTATTAATCTGTTTTGAACTTTTGTAATACGAACTATAGAATGTTGACCTTAGGCGTATGTGACTTGTTATGTAATATATGTATTGCAAATTATATTTTTTTCCATTTATTAGATATAGTTCGGATATTCGGATAACACGGTATCCGAATCCGAAATTTCGGATATCCGATTTTCGGATATCCGAAATTTCAGATTTGGATTTCGGATGGCCGTATTCACTATCTGAATTTTCGGATATCCAATATTCGGATATCCGAAATTTCGGATATCCGGTTTTGCCCACCCCTAGCTGTAGCCATAAAAAATTAGGGATTAGAAAGCCATCTTTGTCACTAAAGGTTTATATTCCGATTTATTAGAGAGTTATTCAAAAAAATTTGATTGTATTTCTTTAAGGATCATTGCGTCCCACAGTTTGCTCTTGATAAATGTGAGCACATTCCCATTTTTTCAAATCGAATAGCTCGTTATCCATGCTTGTTAAAGACTCTTACCAAAGATATAAGATGAAATGTCCCGTTCTTATTGATTAAAAACGTTCCATATTAATTGATTTCGTTGCGAGGTTTTGACCTCTATATGAGACGTTTTTCAAAGACTGCATTCATTTTAAAACAAACCATAACCTTTATTTCATCAATAAAGGTTTAAAAAGTTTTACGTAGATTATCAAATAATGATAATCTAAAATATCCTGTTTACACACGACCATTACATAATGGTTTACAATACAAATATGTTACAACAAAATAAGTTTCTTGAATGCAGTTTTTACACAATATCATACAAGCATGGACTCCAAATCTCGTCCTTATTTAAGTATGCGACAGCGGAAGCTCTTAATAATCACCTGAGAATAAACATGCTTAAAACGTCAACAAAAATGTTGGTGAGTTATAGGTTTAACCTATATATATCAAATTATAATAATAGACCACAAGATTTCATATTTCAATACACATCCCATACATAGAGATAAAAATCATTCATATGGTGAACACCTGGTAACCGACATTAACAAGATGCATATATAAGAATATCCCCATCATTCCGGGACACCCTTCGGATATGATATAAATTTCGAAGTACTAAAGCATCCGGTACTTTGGATGGGGTTTGTTAGGGCCAATAGATCTATCTTTAGGATTCGCGTCAATTAAGGTGTCTGTTCCCTAATTCTTAGATTACCAGACTTAATAAAAAGGGGCATATTCGATTTCGATAATTCAACCATAGAATGTAGTTTCACGTACTTGTGTCTATTTTGTAAATCATTTATAAAACCTGCATGTATTCTCATCCCAAAAATATTAGATTTTAAAAGTGGGACTATAACTCACTTTCACAGATTTTTACTTCGTCAGGAAGTAAGACTTGGCCACTGGTTGATTCACGAACCTATAACAATATATACATATATATCAAAGTATGTTCAAAATATATTTACAACACTTTTAATATATTTTGATGTTTTAAGTTTATTAAGTCAGCTGTCCTCTTTAGTAACCTACAACTAGTTGTCCACAGTTAGATGTACAGAAATAAATCGATAAATATTATCTTGAATTAATCCACGACCCAGTGTATACGTATCTCAGTATTGATCACAACTCAAACTATATATATTTTGGAATCAACCTCAACCCTGTATAGCTAACTCCAACATTCACATATAGAGTGTCTATGGTTGTTACGAAATATATATAGATGTGTCGACATGATAGGTCGAAACATTGTATACGTGTATATGGTATCTCAAGATTACATAATATACAATACAAGTTGATTAAGTTATGGTTGGAATAGATTTGATACCAATTTTCACGTAGCTAAAATGAGAAAAATTATCCAATCTTGTTTTACCCATAACTTCTTCATTTTAAATCCGTTTTGAGTGAATCAAATTGCTATGGTTTCATATTGAACTCTATTTTATGAATCTAAACAGAAAAAGTATAGGTTTATAGTCATAAAAATAAGTTACAAGTCATTTTTGTAAAGGTAGTCATTTCAGTCGAAAGAACGACGTCTAGATGACCATTTTAGAAAACATACTTCCACTTTGAGTTTAACCATAATTTTTGGATATAGTTTCATGTTCATAATAAAAATAATTTTCTCAGAATAACAACTTTTAAATCAAAGTTTATCATAGTTTTTAATTAACTAACCCAAAACAGCCCGCGGTGTTACTACGACGGCGTAAATCCGGTTTTACGGTGTTTTCGTGTTTCCAGGTTTTAAATCATTAAGTTAGCATATCATATAGATATAGAACATGTGTTTAGTTGATTTTAAAAGTCAAGTTAGAAGGATTAACTTTTGTTTGCGAACAAGTTTAGATTTAACTAAACTATGTTCTAGTGATTACAAGTTTAAACCTTCGAATAAGATAGCTTTATATGTATGAATCGAATGATGTTATGAACATCATTACTACCTTAAGTTCCTTGGATAAACCTACTGGAAAAGCGAAAAATGGATCTAGCTTCAACGGATCCTTGGATGGCTCGAAGTTCTTGAAGCAGAATCATGACACGAAAACAAGTTCAAGTAAGATCATCACTTGAAATAAGATTGTTATAGTTATAGAAATTGAACCAAAGTTTGAATATGATTATTACCTTGTATTAGAATGATAACCTACTGTAAGAAACAAATATTTCTTGAGGTTGGATGATCAACTTACAAGATTGGAAGTGAGCTAGCAAACTTGAAAGTATTCTTGATTTTATGTAACTAGAACTTGTAGAATATATGAAGAACACTTAGAACTTGAAGATAGAACTTGAGAGAGATCAATTAGATGAAGAAAATTGAAGAATGAAAGTGTTTGTAGGTGTTTTTGGTCGTTGGTGTATGGATTAGATATAAAGGATATGTAATTTTGTTTTCATGTAAATAAGTCATGAATGATTACTCATATTTTTGTAATTTTATGAGATATTTCATGCTAGTTGCCAAATGATGGTTCCTACATGTGTTAGGTGACTCACATGGGCTGCTAAGAGCTGATCATTGGAGTGTATATACCAATAGTACATACATCTAAAAGCTGTGTATTGTACGAGTACGAATACGGGTGCATACGAGTAGAATTGTTGATGAAACTGAACGAGGATGTAATTGTAAGCATTTTTGTTAAGTAGAAGTATTTTGATAAGTGTATTGAAGTCTTTCAAAAGTTTATAAATACATATTAAAACACTACATGTATATACATTTTAACTGAGTCGTTAAGTCATCGTTAGTCGTTACATGTAAGTGTTGTTTTGAAACCTTTAGGTTAACGATCTTGTTAAATGTTGTTAACCCAATGTTTATAATATTAAATGAGATTTTAAATTATTATATTATCATGATATTATCATGTATGAATATCTATTAATATGATATATATACATTAAATGTCTTCACAACGATAATCGTTACATATATGTCTCGTTTAAAAATCATTAAGTTAGTAGTCTTGTTTTTACATATGTAGTTCATTGTTAATATACTTAATGATATGTTTACTTATCATAGTATCATGTTAGCTATATATATATATATATATATATATATATATATATATATATATATATATATATATATATATATATATATATATATATATATATATCCATATATATGTCATCATATAGTTTTTACAAGTTTTAACGTTCGTGAATCACCGGTCAACTTGGGTGGTCAATTGTCTATATGAAACATATTTCAATTAATCAAGTCTTAACAAGTTTGATTGCTTAACATGTTGGAAACATTTAATCATGTAAATATCAATCTCAATTAATATATAAACTTGGAAAATTTCGGGTCACTACAGTACCTACCCGTTAAATAAATTTTGTCCCGAAATTTTAAGCTGTTGAAGGTGTTGACGAATCTTCTGGAAATAGATGCGGGTATTTCTTCTTCATCTGATCTTCACGCTCCCAGGTGAACTCGGGTCCTCTACGAGCATTCCATCGAACCTTAACAATTGGTATCTTGTTTTGCTTAAGTCTTTTAACCTCACGATCCATTATTTTGACGGGTTCTTCGATGAATTGGAGTTTTTCGTTGATTTGGATTTCATCTAACGGAATAGTGAGATCTTCTTTAGAAAAATATTTCTTCAAATTCGAGACGTGGAAAGTGTTATGTACAGTCGCGAGTTGTTGAGGTAACTCAAGTCGGTAAGCTACTGGTCCGACACGATCAATAATCTTGAATGGTCCAATATACCTTGGATTTAATTTCCCTCGTTTACCAAATTGAACAACACCTTTCCAAGGTGCAACTTTAAGCATGACCATCTCTCCAATTTCAAATTCTATATCTTTTCTTTTAATGTCAGCGTAGCTCTTTTGTCGACTTTGGGCAGTTTTCAACCGTTGTTGAATTTGGATGATCTTCTCGGTAGTTTCTTGTATAATCTCCGGACCCGTAATCTGTCTATCCCCCACTTCACTCCAACAAATCGGAGACCTACACTTTCTACCATAAAGTGCTTCAAACGGCGCCATCTCAATGCTTGAATGGTAGCTGTTGTTGTAGGAAAATTCTGCTAACGGTAGATGTCGATCCCAACTATTTCCGAAATCAATAACACATGCTCGTAGCATGTCTTCAAGCGTTTGTATCGTCCTTTCACTCTGCCCATCAGTTTGTGGATGATAGGCAGTACTCATGTCTAGACGAGTTCCTAATGCTTGCTGTAATGTCTGCCAGAATCTTGAAATAAATCTGCCATCCCTATCAGAGATAATAGAGATTGGTATTCCATGTCTGGAGATGACTTCTTTCAAATACTGTCGTGCTAACTTCTCCATCTTGTCATCTTCTCTTATTGGTAGGAAGTGTGCTGATTTGGCTAGATGATCAACTATTACCCAAATAGTATCAAAACCACTTGCAGTCCTTGGAAATTTAGTGATGAAATCCATGGTAATATTTTCCCATTTCCATTCCGGGATTTCGGGTTGTTGAAGTAGACCTGATGGTTTCTGATGCTCAGCTTTGAACTTAGAACACGTCAAACATTCTCCTACGTATTTAGCAACATCGGCTTTCATACCCGGCCACCAAAAATGTTTCTTGAGATCCTTGTACATCTTCCCCGTTCCATGATGTATTGAGTATCTGGTTTTATGAGCTTCTCTAAGTACCATTTCTCTCATATCTCCAAATTTTGGTACCCAAATCCTTTCAGCCCTATACCAGGTTCCGTCTTGTCGAATATTAAGATTCTTCTCCGATCCTTTGGGTATTTCATCCTTTAAATTTCCCTCTTTTAAAACTCCTTGTTGCGCCTCCTTTATTTGAGTAGTAAGGTTATTATGAATCATTATATTCATAGATTTTACTCGAATGGGTTCTCTGTCCTTCCTGCTCAAGGCATCAGCTACCACATTTGCCTTCCCCGGGTGGTAACGAATCTCAAAGTCGTAATCATTCAATAATTCAATCCACCTACGCTGCCTCATATTCAGTTGTTTCTGATTAAATATGTGTTGAAGACTTTTGTGGTCGGTATATATAATACTTTTGACCCCATATAAGTAGTGCCTCCAAGTCTTTAATGCAAAAACAATCACGCCTACTTCCAAATCATGAGTCGTATAATTTTGTTCGTGAATCTTCAATTGTCTAGACGCATAAGCAATCACCTTCGTTCATTGCATTAATACACAACCGAGACCTTGCTTTGATGCGTCACAATAAATCACAAAATCATCATTCCCTTCAGGCAATGACAATATAGATGCCGTAGTTAGCTTTTTCTTCAATAACTGAAACGCTTTCTCTTGTTCATCATTCCATTCAAATTTCTTCCCTTTATGCGTTAATGCAGTCAAGGGTTTTGCTATTCTGGAAAAGTCTTGGATGAACCTTATGTAGTAACCAACTAGTCCTAAAAACTGGCGTATGTGTTTCGGAGTTTTTGGGGTTTTCCACTTTTCAACAGTTTCTATCTTTGCCGGATCCACCTTAATACCTTCTTTGTTCACTATGTGACCGAGGAATTGAACTTCTTCCAACCAAAATGCACACTTTGAAAACTTAGCGTATAATTCTTCCTTCCTCAATACTTCTAACACCTTTCTCAAATGTTCACCGTGTTCTTGGTCATTCTTTGAGTAAATAAGTATGTCATCAATGAAAACAATGACAAACTTGTCAAGGTATGGTCCACACACTCGGTTCATAAGGTCCATGAACATAGCTGGTGCATTAGTTAAACCAAACGGCATGACCATAAACTCGTAATGACCGTAACGTGTTCTGAAAGCAGTCTTTGGAATATCATCTTCTTTCACCCGCATTTGATGATACCCGGAATGTAAGTCAATCTTTGAATAAACAGACGAGCCTTGTAGTTGATCAAATAAGTCGTCGATTCTTGGTAGTGGGTAGCGGTTCTTGATGGTAAGTTTGTTCAACTCTCGGTAGTTGATACACAACCTGAATGTACCATCTTTCTTCTTGACAAACAAAACAGGAGCTCCCCACGGTGATGTGCTTGGTCGAATGAAACCACGCTCTAAAAGTTCTTGTAATTGGCTTTGCAGTTCTTTCATCTCGCTGGGTGCGAGTCTGTAAGGAGCACGAGCTATTGGTGCAGCTCCTGGTACAAGATCTATTTGAAATTCAACGGATCGATGTGGGGGTAATCCCGGTAATTCTTTCGGAAATACATCAGGAAATTCTTTTGCAATGGGAACATCATTGATGCTCTTTTCTTCAGTTTGTACTTTCTTGACGTGTGCTAGAACAGCATAGCAACCTTTTCTTATTAGTTTTTGTGCCTTCAAATTACTAATAAGATGTAGCTTCGTGTTGCCCTTTTCTCCGTACACCATTAAGGGTTTTCCTTTTTCTCGTATAATGCGAATTGCATTTTTGTAACAAACAATCTCTGCTTTCTCTTCTTTCAACCAGTCCATACCGATTATCACATCAAAACTCCCTAACTCTACTGGTATCAAATCAATCTTAAATGTTTCGCTAACCAGTTTAATTTCTCGATTCCGACATATATTATCTGCTGAAATTAATTTACCATTTGCTAATTCGAGTAAAAATTTACTATCCAAAGGCGTCAATGGACAACTTAATTTAGCACAAAAATCTCTACTCATATAGCTTCTATCCGCACCCGAATCAAATAAAACGTAAGCAGATTTATTGTCAATAAGAAATGTACCCGTAACAAGCTCCGGGTTTTCCTGTGCCTCTGCCGCATTAATATTGAAAACTCTTCCACGGCCTTGTCCATTCGTGTTCTCCTGGTTCGGGCAATTTCTAATAATGTGGCCCGGTTTTCCACATTTATAACAAACTACATTGGCATAACTTGCTCCGACACTACTTGCTCCGCCATTACTCGTTCCGACACCATTTGTTCCTTTCGTTCTATTAACCCCTGGTCCGTAGACCTCACACTTCACCGCGCTATGACCATTTCTTTTACACTTGTTGCAAAATTTGGTGCAGAACCCCGAGTGATACTTTTCACACCTTGGCATAGCTACTTCGGATTGTTGTTGTTGTTGTGGTTATTATTGTTGTTGGGATGATTGTTGTAGTTGCTGTTGTTGTTGTTGTTGTTGTTGTTGTTGTTGGGCCGTTTGTTGTAGTTGCGATTGATGTTGCGATTGTTGGGATAATTGTTGTAATTGCTGTTGTTGTTGTATTGGTGATTCTTATCACCGTTTTTCTCCCACTTTCTTTTGACTTGCTTCACATTGGCCTCTTCAGCAGTCTATTCTTTAATTCTTTCTTCAATCTGGTTCACTAGTTTGTGAGCCATTCTACATGCCTGTTGTATGGAGGCGGGCTCGTGTGAACTTATATCTTCTTGGATTCTTTCCGGTAATCCTTTCACAAACGTGTCGATCTTCTCTTCCTCATCTTCGAATGCTCCCGGACACAATAGGCACAATTCTGTGAATCATCTTTCGTACGTGGTAATATCAAATCCTTGGGTTCGTAACCCTCTAAGTTCTGTCTTGAGCTTATTGACCTCGGTTCTGGGACGGTACTTCTCGTTCATCAAGTGCTTGAATGCTGACCACGGTAGTGCGTACGCATCGTCTTGTCCCACTTGCTCTAGATAGGTATTCCACCATGTTAACGCAGAACCTGTGAAGGTATGCGTAGCGTACTTCACTTTGTCCTCTTCAGTACACTTACTTATGGCAAACACCGATTCGACCTTCTCGGTCCACCGTTTCAATCCTATCGGTCCTTTGGTTCCATCAAATTCCAAAGGTTTGCAGGCAGTGAATTCTTTGTAGGTGCATCCTACACGATTTCCTGTACTGCTAGATCCAAGGTTATTGTTGGTATGTAGCGCAGCCTGTACTGCGGCTATGTTTGAAGCTAGAAAAGTATGGAATTCCTCTTCATTCATATTCATGGTGTGTCGAGTAGTCGGTGCCATTTCCTTCAAAATAGTCAAATGGAACAAGTTAATCATACAGGATATTAAGAGTAGTTAATAGTATTTCGTAGCATAATATGAACTCATTTATAAAAGCTTTTTCTTCATATTATCGTTTTATAAGTTTAAATTCGGGTATTACCTACCCGTTAAGTTCATACTTAGTAGCTAATATACAATTCAACTACTACAATTCTATATGAAAAACTGATTATAATAATATTTCGCGTTCAAACTTTTACACAATATTTTACAAACTTACAATACCGCTTATTTTACATATAGCATGAAATATAGCACACAATAAATTTGATACAAGATGGTTGTGAAGATAATTCTAGCTAGTACACAAGTCGTTCAGCAAAGGCAATAAAGACACGTAATTCATACGTCCAGAAACAAGTCATGCATTCTGGTTTTACTAGGATTACTTCCCATCCTTGGTCTTGTGGAACATAACCGTTATGGCCGTTGATAAGACAGCGTGTTGTAACGTTGTCAAAGGGACGAGGGTTACGTAATGTCCAACAGTCCCGTAACAATCTAAAAACCTCTTTTCTTACCCCAATTACCGACTCCGTCACTTGTGGAAACGTTTTGTTTAATAGTTGTAGCCCGATATTCTTGTTCTCACTTTGGTGAGAAGCGAACATTATTAATCCGTAAGCATAACATGCTTCTTTATGTTGCATGTTAGCCGCTTTTTCTAAATCACGAAGTCCAATATTCGGATATATTGAGTTAAAATAATTTCTTAACCCATTGCGTAAAATAGCATTTGGGTTCCCCGCAATATATGCGTCAAAGTAAACACATCGTAAGTTATGGATTTTCCAATGTGATATCCCCCATCTTTCGAACGAAAGCCTTTTATAAACCAAGGCATTCTTGGAACGTTCTTCGAATGTCTTACAAACTGATCTCGCCTTAAATAGTTGTGCCGAAGAATTCTGACCGACTCTAGACAAGATTTCATCAATCATGTCTCCGGGTAGGTCTCTTAAAATATTGGATTGTCTATCCATTTTGTGTTTTTATACTGTAAAATAGACAAGAGTTAGATTCATAAAAAAAAATACTTATTAATACAAGAAATTTTTACATATATCATAAAGCATAAGCACACTATATTACATATATTACACCACACGAATACAACTATCTTATTCCGACTCGCTTGTTTCTTCTTCTTTGGTTTTGGTTCGTTTTGCCAAGTTTCTAGGGATATATGATGTTCCCCTAATATGAGCCGTCGTTTTCCACATTGGTTTAGAAAAACCTGGTGGTTTAGAGGTTCCCGGGTCATTGTTACAACTTAAGGACTTCGGGGGTTGACGATACATATAAAGTTCATTGGGGTTGGGATTAGATTTCTCTATTTTTATGCCCTTTCCCTTATTATTTTCTTTTGCCTTTTTAAATTCAGTTGGGGTAATTTCTATAACATCATCGGAATTCTCGTCGGAATCCGATTCATCGGAGAATTGGTAATCCTCCCAATATTTTGATTCCTTGGCGGAAACACCATTGACCATAATTAACCTTGGTCGGTTGGTTGAGGATTTTCTTTTACTTAACCGTTTTATTATTTCCCCCACCGGTTCTATTTCTTCATCCGGTTTCGATTCTTCTTCCGGTTCCGATTCTTCTTCCGGTTCCGACTCTTCTTCCGGTTCCTCTTCGGGAACTTGTGAATCAGTCCACGAATCATTCCAATTTACATTTGACTCTTCATTATTATTAGGTGAGTCAATGGGACTTGTTCTAGAGGTAGTCATCTATCACATAATATCAAACGCGTTAAGAGATTAATATATCACATAATATTCACATGTTAAAAATATATAGTTTCCAACAAAATTTGTTAAGCAATCATTTTTCAAGTAAACACGGTCGAAGTCCAGACTCACTAATGCATCCTAACAAACTCGATAAGACATACTAATGCAAAATTCTGGTTCTCTAAGACCAACGCTCTGATACCAACTGAAATGTCCCGTTCTTATTGATTAAAAACGTTCCATATTAATTGATTTCGTTGCGAGGTTTTGACTTCTATATGAGACGTTTTTCAAAGACTGCATTCATTTTAAAACAAACCATAACCTTTATTTCATCAATAAAGGTTTAAAAAGCTTTACGTAGATTATCAAATAATGATAATCTAAAATATCCTGTTTACACACGACCATTACATAATGGTTTACAATACAAATATGTTACAACAAAATAAGTTTCTTGAATGCAGTTTTTACACAATATCATACAAGCATGGACTCCAAATCTCGTCCTTATTTAAGTATGCGACAGCGGAAGCTCTTAATAATCACCTGAGAATAAACATGCTTAAAACGTCAACAAAAATGTTGGTGAGTTATAGGTTTAACCTATATATATCAAATTATAATAATAGACCACAAGATTTCATATTTCAATACACATCCCATACATAGAGATAAAAATCATTCATATGGTGAACACCTGGTAACCGACATTAACAAGATGCATATATAAGAATATCCCCATCATTCCGGGACACCCTTCGGATATGATATAAATTTCGAAGTACTAAAGCATCCGGTACTTTGGATAGGGTTTGTTAGGCCCAATAGATCTATCTTTAGGATTCGCGTCAATTAGGGTGTCTGTTCCCTAATTCTTAGATTACCAGACTTAATAAAAAGGGGCATATTCGATTTCGATAATTCAACCATAGAATGTAGTTTTACGTACTTGTGTCTATTTTGTAAATCATTTATAAAACATGCATGTATTCTCATCCCAAAAATATTAGATTTTAAAAGTGGGACTATAACTCACTTTCACAGATTTTTACTTCGTCAGGAAGTAAGACTTGGCCACTGGTTGATTCACGAACCTATAACAATATATACATATATATCAAAGTATGTTCAAAATATATTTACAACACTTTTAATATATTTTGATGTTTTAAGTTTATTAAGTCAGCTGTCCTCGTTAGTAACCTACAACTAGTTGTCCACAGTTAGATGTACTGAAATAAATCGATAAATATTATCTTGAATCAATCCACGACCCAGTGTATACGTATCTCAGTATTGATCACAACTCAAACTATATATATTTTGGAATCAACCTCAACCCTGTATAGCTAACTCCAACATTCACATATAGAGTGTCTATGGTTGTTCCGAAATATATATAGATGTGTCGACATGATAGGTCGAAACATTGTATACGTGTCTATGGTATCTCAAGATTACATAATATACAATACAAGTTGATTAAGTTATGGTTGGAATAGATTTGTTACCAATTTTCACGTAGCTAAAATGAGAAAAATTATCCAATCTTGTTTTACCCATAACTTCTTCATTTTAAATCCGTTTTGAGTGAATAAAATTGCTATGGTTTCATATTGAACTCTATTTTATGAATCTAAACAGAAAAAGTATAGTTTTATAGTCGTAAAAATAAATTACAAGTCGTTTTTGTAAAGGTAGTCATTTCAGTCGAAAGAACGACGTCTAGATGACCATTTTAGAAAACATACTTCCACTTTGAGTTTAACCATAATTTTTGGATATAGTTTCATGTTCATAATAAAAATCATTTTCTCAGAATAACAACTTTTAAATCAAAGTTTATCATAGTTTTTAATTAACTAACCCAAAACAGCCCGCGGTGTTACTACGACGGCGTAAATCCGGTTTTACGGTGTTTTTCGTGTTTTCAGGTTTTAAATCATTAAGTTAGCATATCATATAGATATATAACATGTGTTTAGTTGATTTTAAAAGTCAAGTTATAAGGATTAACTTTTGTTTGCGAACAAGTTTAGAATTAACTAAACTATGTTCTAGTGATTACAAGTTTAAACCTTCGAATAAGATAGCTTTATATGTATGAATCGAATGATGTTATGAACATCATTACTACCTTAAGTTCCTTAGATAAACCTACTGGAAAAGTGAAAAATGGATCTAGCTTCAACGGATCCTTGGATGGCTCGAAGTTCTTGAAGCAGAATCATGACACGAAAACAAGTTCAAGTAAGATCATCACTTGAAATAAGATTGTTATAGTTATAGAAATTGAACCAAAGTTTGAATATGATTATTACCTTGTATTAGAATGATAACCTACTGTAAGAAACAAAGATTTCTTGAGGTTGGATGATCACCTTACAAGATTGGAAGTGAGCTAGCAAACTTGAAAGTATTCTTGATTTTATGTAACTAGAACTTGTAGAATATATGAAGAACACTTAGAACTTGAAGATAGAACTTGAGAGAGATTAATTAGATGAAGAAAATTGAAGAATGAAAGTGTTTGTAGGTGTTTTTGGTCGTTGGTATATGGATTAGATATAAAGGATATGTAATTTTATTTTCATGTAAATAAGTCATGAATGATTACTCATATTTTTGTAATTTTATGAGATATTTCATGCTAGTTGCCAAATGATGGTTCCCACATGTGTTAGGTGACTCACATGGGCTGCTAAGAGCTGATCATTGGAGTGTATATACCAATAGTACATACATCTAAAAGCTGTGTATTGTACGAGTACGAATACGGGTGCATACGAGTAGAATTGTTGATGAAACTGAATGAGGATGTAATTGTAAGTATTTTTGTTAAGTAGAAGTATTTTGATAAGTGTATTGAAGTCTTTCAAAAGTGTATAAATACATATTAAAACACTACATGTATATACATTTTAACTGAGTCGTTAAGTCATCGTTAGTCGTTACATGTAAGTGTTGTTTTGAAACCTTTAGGTTAACGATCTTGTTAAATGTTGTTAACCCAATGTTTATAATATCAAATGAGATTTTAAATTATTATATTATCATGATATTATCATGATATTATCATGTATGAATATCTCTTAATATGATATATATACATTAAATGTCTTCACAACGATAATCGTTACATATATGTCTCGTTTAAAAATCATTAAGTTAGTAGTCTTGTTTTTACATATGTAGTTCATTGTTAATATACTTAATGATATGTTTACTTATCATAGTATCATGTTAACTATATATATATATATATCTATATATATGTCATCATATAGTTTTTACAAGTTTTAACTTAGCGTATAATTCTTCCTTCCTCAATACTTCTAACACCTTTCTCAAATGTTCACCGTGTTCTTGGTCATTCTTTGAGTAAATAAGTATGTCATCAATGAAAACAATGACAAACTTGTCAAGGTATGGTCCACACACTCGGTTCATAAGGTCCATGAACATAGCTGGTGCATTAGTTAAACCAAACGGCATGACCATAAACTCGTAATGACCGTAACGTGTTCTGAAAGCAGTCTTTGGAATATCATCTTCTTTCACCCGCATTTGATGATACCCGGAATGTAAGTCAATCTTTGAATAAACAGACGAGCCTTGTAGTTGATCAAATAAGTCGTCGATTCTTGGTAGTGGGTAGCGGTTCTTGATGGTAAGTTTGTTCAACTCTCGGTAGTTGATACACAACCTGAATGTACCATCTTTCTTCTTGACAAACAAAACAGGAGCTCCCCACGGTGATGTGCTTGGTCGAATGAAACCACGCTCTAAAAGTTCTTGTAATTGGCTTTGCAGTTCTTTCATCTCGCTGGGTGCGAGTCTGTAAGGAGCACGAGCTATTGGTGCAGCTCCTGGTACAAGATCTATTTGAAATTCAACGGATCGATGTGGGGGTAATCCCGGTAATTCTTTCGGAAATACATCAGGAAATTCTTTTGCAATGGGAACATCATTGATGCTCTTTTCTTCAGTTTGTACTTTCTTGACGTGTGCTAGAACAGCATAGCAACCTTTTCTTATTAGTTTTTGTGCCTTCAAATTACTAATAAGATGTAGCTTCGTGTTGCCCTTTTCTCCGTACACCATTAAGGGTTTTCCTTTTTCTCGTATAATGCGAATTGCATTTTTGTAACAAACAATCTCTGCTTTCTCTTCTTTCAACCAGTCCATACCGATTATCACATCAAAACTCCCTAACTCTACTGGTATCAAATCAATCTTAAATGTTTCGCTAACCAGTTTAATTTCTCGATTCCGACATATATTATCTGCTGAAATTAATTTACCATTTGCTAATTCGAGTAAAAATTTACTATCCAAAGGCGTCAATGGACAACTTAATTTAGCACAAAAATCTCTACTCATATAGCTTCTATCCGCACCCGAATCAAATAAAACGTAAGCAGATTTATTATCAATAAGAAATGTACCCGTAACAAGCTCCGGGTTTTCCTGTGCCTCTGCCGCATTAATATTGAAAACTCTTCCACGGCCTTGTCCATTCGTGTTCTCCTGGTTCGGGCAATTTCTAATAATGTGGCCCGGTTTTCCACATTTATAACAAACTACATTGGCATAACTTGCTCCGACACTACTTGCTCCGCCATTACTCGTTCCGACACCATTTGTTCCTTTCGTTCTATTAACCCCTGGTCCGTAGACCTCACACTTCACCGCGCTATGACCATTTCTTTTACACTTGTTGCAAAATTTGGTGCAGAACCCCGAGTGATACTTTTCACACCTTGGCATAGCTACTTCGGATTGTTGTTGTTGTTGTGGTTATTATTGTTGTTGGGATGATTGTTGTAGTTGCTGTTGTTGTTGTTGTTGTTGTTGTTGGGCCGTTTGTTGTAGTTGCGATTGATGTTGCGATTGTTGGGATAATTGTTGTAATTGCTGTTGTTGTTGTATTGGTGATTCTTATCACCGTTTTTCTCCCACTTTCTTTTGACTTGCTTCACATTGGCCTCTTCAGCAGTCTATTCTTTAATTCTTTCTTCAATCTGGTTCACTAGTTTGTGAGCCATTCTACATGCCTGTTGTATGGAGGCGGGCTCGTGTGAACTTATATCTTCTTGGATTCTTTCCGGTAATCCTTTCACAAACGTGTCGATCTTCTCTTCCTCATCTTCGAATGCTCCCGGACACAATAGGCACAATTCTGTGAATCATCTTTCGTACGTGGTAATATCAAATCCTTGGGTTCGTAACCCTCTAAGTTCTGTCTTGAGCTTATTGACCTCGGTTCTGGGACGGTACTTCTCGTTCATCAAGTGCTTGAATGCTGACCACGGTAGTGCGTACGCATCATCTTGTCCCACTTGCTCTAGATAGGTATTCCACCATGTTAACGCAGAACCTGTGAAGGTATGCGTAGCGTACTTCACTTTGTCCTCTTCAGTACACTTACTTATGGCAAACACCGATTCGACCTTCTCGGTCCACCGTTTCAATCCTATCGGTCCTTCGGTTCCATCAAATTCCAAAGGTTTGCAGGCAGTGAATTCTTTGTAGGTGCATCCTACACGATTTCCTGTACTGCTAGATCCAAGGTTATTGTTGGTATGTAGCGCAGCCTGTACTGCGGCTATGTTTGAAGCTAGAAAAGTATGGAATTCCTCTTCATTCATATTCATGGTGTGTCGAGTAGTCGGTGCCATTTCCTTCAAAATAGTCAAATGGAACAAGTTAATCATACAGGATATTAAGAGTAGTTAATAGTATTTCGTAGCATAATATGAACTCATTTATAAAAGCTTTTTCTTCATATTATCGTTTTATAAGTTTAAATTCGGGTATTACCTACCCGTTAAGTTCATACTTAGTAGCTAATATACAATTCAACTACTACAATTCTATATGAAAAACTGATTATAATAATATTTCGCATTCAAACTTTTACACAATATTTTACAAACTTACAATACCGCTTATTTTACATATAGCATGAAATATAGCACACAATAAATTTGATACAAGATGGTTGTGAAGATAATTCTAGCTAGTACACAAGTCGTTCAGCAAAGGCAATAAAGACACGTAATTCATACGTCCAGAAACAAGTCATGCATTCTGGTTTTACTAGGATTACTTCCCATCCTTGGTCTTGTGGAACATAACCGTTATGGCCATTGATAAGACAGCGTGTTGTAACGTTGTCAAAGGGACGAGGGTTACGTAATGTCCAACAGTCCCGTAACAATCTAAAAACCTCTTTTCTTACCCCAATTACCGACTCCGTCACTTGTGGAAACGTTTTGTTTAATAGTTGTAGCCCGATATTCTTGTTCTCACTTTGGTGAGAAGCGAACATTATTAATCCGTAAGCATAACATGCTTCTTTATGTTGCATGTTAGCAGCTTTTTCTAAATCACGAAGTCCAATATTCGGATATATTGAGTTAAAATAATTTCTTAACCCATTGCGTAAAATAGCATTTGGGTTCCCCGCAATATATGCGTCAAAGTAAACACATCGTAAGTTATGGATTTTCCAATGTGATATCCCCCATCTTTCGAACGAAAGCCTTTTATAAACCAAGGCATTCTTGGAACGTTCTTCGAATGTCTTACAAACTGATCTCGCCTTAAATAGTTGGGCCGAAGAATTCTGACCGACTCTAGACAAGATTTCATCAATCATGTCTCCGGGTAGGTCTCTTAAAATATTGGATTGTCTATCCATTTTGTGTTTTTATACTGTAAAATAGACAAGAGTTAGATTCATAAAAAAAAATACTTATTAATACAAGAAATTTTTACATATATCATAAAGCATAAGCACACTATATTACATATATTACACCACACGAATACAACTATCTTATTCCGACTCGCTTGTTTCTTCTTCTTTGGTTTTGGTTCGTTTTGCCAAGTTTCTAGGGATATATGATGTTCCCCTAATATGAGCCGTCGTTTTCCACATTGGTTTAGAAAAACCTGGTGGTTTAGAGGTTCCCGGGTCATTGTTACAACTTAAGGACTTCGGGGGTTGACGATACATATAAAGTTCATTGGGGTTGGGATTAGATTTCTCTATTTTTATGCCCTTTCCCTTATTATTTTCTTTTGCCTTTTTAAATTCAGTTGGGGTAATTTCTATAACATCATCGGAATTCTCGTCGGAATCCGATTCATCGGAGAATTGGTAATCCTCCCAATATTTTGATTCCTTGGCGGAAACACCATTGACCATAATTAACCTTGGTCGGTTGGTTGAGGATTTTATTTTACTTAACCGTTTTATTATTTCCCCCACCGGTTCTATTTCTTCATCCGGTTTCGATTCTTCTTCCGGTTCCGATTCTTCTTCCGGTTCCGACTCTTCTTCCGGTTCCTCTTCGGGAACTTGTGAATCAGTCCACGAATCATTCCAATTTACATTTGACTCTTCATTATTATTAGGTGAGTCAATGGGACTTGTTCTAGAGGTAGTCATCTATCACATAATATCAAACGCGTTAAGAGATTAATATATCACATAATATTCACATGTTAAAAATATATAGTTTCCAACAAAATTTGTTAAGCAATCATTTTTCAAGTAAACACGGTCGAAGTCCAGACTCACTAATGCATCCTAACAAACTCGATAAGACATACTAATGCAAAATTCTGGTTCTCTAAGACCAACGCTCTGATACCAACTGAAATGTCCCGTTCTTATTGATTAAAAACGTTCCATATTAATTGATTTCGTTGCAAGGTTTTGACTTCTATATGAGACGTTTTTCAAAGACTGCATTCATTTTAAAACAAACCATAACCTTTATTTCATCAATAAAGGTTTAAAAAGCTTTACGTAGATTATCAAATAATGATAATCTAAAATATCCTGTTTACACACGACCATTACATAATGGTTTACAATACAAATATGTTACAACAAAATAAGTTTCTTGAATGCAGTTTTTACACAATATCATACAAGCATGGACTCCAAATCTCGTCCTTATTTAAGTATGCGACAGCGGAAGCTCTTAATAATCACCTGAGAATAAACATGCTTAAAACGTCAACAAAAATGTTGGTGAGTCATAGGTTTAACCTATATATATCAAATTATAATAATAGACCACAAGATTTCATATTTCAATACACATCCCATACATAGAGATAAAAATCATTCATATGGTGAACACCTGGTAACCGACATTAACAAGATGCATATATAAGAATATCCCCATCATTCCGGGACACCCTTCGGATATGATATAAATTTCGAAGTACTAAAGCATCCGGTACTTTGGATAGGGTTTGTTAGGCCCAATAGATCTATCTTTAGGATTCGCGTCAATTAGGGTGTCTGTTCCCTAATTCTTAGATTACCAGACTTAATAAAAAGGGGCATATTCGATTTCGATAATTCAACCATAGAATGTAGTTTTACGTACTTGTGTCTATTTTGTAAATCATTTATAAAACATGCATGTATTCTCATCCCAAAAATATTAGATTTTAAAAGTGGGACTATAACTCACTTTCACAGATTTTTACTTCGTCAGGAAGTAAGACTTGGCCACTGGTTGATTCACAAACCTATAACAATATATACATATATATCAAAGTATGTTCAAAATATATTTACAACACTTTTAATATATTTTGATGTTTTAAGTTTATTAAGTCAGTTGTCCTCGTTAGTAACCTACAACTAGTTGTCCACAGTTAGATGTACTGAAATAAATCGATAAATATTATCTTGAATCAATCCACGACCCAGTGTATACGTATCTCAGTATTGATCACAACTCAAACTATATATATTTTGGAATCAACCTCAACCCTGTATAGCTAACTCCAACATTCACATATAGAGTGTCTATGGTTGTTCCGAAATATATATAGATGTGTCGACATGATAGGTCGAAACATTGTATACGTGTCTATGGTATCTCAAGATTACATAATATACAATACAAGTTGATTAAGTTATGGTTGGAATAGATTTGTTACCAATTTTCACGTAGCTAAAATGAGAAAAATTATCCAATCTTGTTTTACCCATAACTTCTTCATTTTAAATCCGTTTTGAGTGAATAAAATTGCTATGGTTTCATATTGAACTCTATTTTATGAATCTAAACATAAAAAGTATAGTTTTATAGTCGTAAAAATAAATTACAAGTCGTTTTTGTAAAGGTAGTCATTTCAGTCGAAAGAACGACGTCTAGATGACCATTTTAGAAAACATACTTCCACTTTGAGTTTAACCATAATTTTTGGATATAGTTTCATGTTCATAATAAAAATCATTTTCTCAGAATAACAACTTTTAAATCAAAGTTTATCATAGTTTTTAATTAACTAACCCAAAACAGCCCGCGGTGTTACTACGACGGCGTAAATCCGGTTTTACGGTGTTTTTCGTGTTTTCAGGTTTTAAATCATTAAGTTAGCATATCATATAGATATATAACATGTGTTTAGTTGATTTTAAAAGTCAAGTTATAAGGATTAACTTTTGTTTGCGAACAAGTTTAGAATTAACTAAACTATGTTCTAGTGATTACAAGTTTAAACCTTCGAATAAGATAGCTTTATATGTATGAATCGAATGATGTTATGAACATCATTACTACCTTAAGTTCCTTGGATAAACCTACTGGAAAAGTGAAAAATGGATCTAGCTTCAACGGATCCTTGGATGGCTCGAAGTTCTTGAAGCAGAATCATGACACGAAAACAAGTTCAAGTAAGATCATCACTTGAAATAAGATTGTTATAGTTATAGAAATTGAACCAAAGTTTGAATATGATTATTACCTTGTATTAGAATGATAACCTACTGTAAGAAACAAAGATTTCTTGAGGTTGGATGATCACCTTACAAGATTGGAAGTGAGCTAGCAAACTTGAAAGTATTCTTGATTTTATGTAACTAGAACTTGTAGAATATATGAAGAACACTTAGAACTTGAAGATAGAACTTGAGAGAGATTAATTAGATGAAGAAAATTGAAGAATGAAAGTGTTTGTAGGTGTTTTTGGTCGTTGGTATATGGATTAGATATAAAGGATATGTAATTTTATTTTCATGTAAATAAGTCATGAATGATTACTCATATTTTTGTAATTTTATGAGATATTTCATGCTAGTTGCCAAATGATGGTTCCCACATGTGTTAGGTGACTCACATGGGCTGCTAAGAGCTGATCATTGGAGTGTATATACCAATAGTACATACATCTAAAAGCTGTGTATTGTACGAGTACGAATACGGGTGCATACGAGTAGAATTGTTGATGAAACTGAATGAGGATGTAATTGTAAGTATTTTTGTTAAGTAGAAGTATTTTGATAAGTGTATTGAAGTCTTTCAAAAGTGTATAAATACATATTAAAACACTACATGTATATACATTTTAACTGAGTCGTTAAGTCATCGTTAGTCGTTACATGTAAGTGTTGTTTTGAAACCTTTAGGTTAACGATCTTGTTAAATGTTGTTAACCCAATGTTTATAATATCAAATGAGATTTTAAATTATTATATTATCATGATATTATCATGATATTATCATGTATGAATATCTCTTAATATGATATATATACATTAAATGTCTTCACAACGATAATCGTTACATATATGTCTCGTTTAAAAATCATTAAGTTAGTAGTCTTGTTTTTACATATGTAGTTCATTGTTAATATACTTAATGATATGTTTACTTATCATAGTATCATGTTAACTATATATATATATCTATATATATGTCATCATATAGTTTTTACAGGTTTTAACGTTCGTGAATCACCGGTCAACTTGGGTGGTCAATTGTCTATATGAAACATATTTCAATTAATCAAGTCTTAACAAGTTTGATTGCTTAACATGTTGGAAACATTTAATCATGTAAATATCAATCTCAATTAATATATAAACTTGGAAAATTTTGGGTCACTACATAAGAGAAGTTGAAACCCTTGCCAAGAAAAGCTTCGAACACGCTAAGATTGGAAGGGGAACCCATATTCCATCAATTTTTATAATTATATTGTATGTGATGTGGTAGCGGAGTGGTATAAAATAGTTTTAAATTTTTACAGGAAATACTATTAAATACGATACAATTTTACACAAGATATTTATTTATTTATAGAATGGATATACTTAAACCTTGCTACAACACTTATAGGCAGTGTATCTAATCGTACAGTAGTGTAGTTTTTAGTAAGTCCGGTTCGTTCCACAGGGAATCTTTTTTAAACAAAGCTCAACGCTTTATTAGTTTACTTTTATAAAAATACAAACATATATATAAGTAATATTATTATTATAAAGGGGGGTTTTTACCGTTTAATGACCGGTTTGTCGATTTTAAAACTTTAGTCGCAGTTAAAACCAAATGTAAAATATTAAAAATAAATACAAGACTTAAATTAAAGCATAAAATAAATAACGATAAATGAAATTACGATAATTAAAAGTGCGATTAAATACAATAACAATAAAAATGCGATAATTAGAAGTGCAATTAAATATAAAATAAAGGAAATTAAATATGAAATAAAAGAATTATGCTTATTTAAACTTCCGTAATCATGATGTTTGACGTGTTGATTTTAGTTTTATGCTCATGGGTTAATTGTCCTTTGTCCTGGATTATTTAATATGTCCGTCTGGTTTTTGTCCATAACAGTCCATCAGTCATAAATATAAAGTGCGAGTGTCCTCGTCAAATTATCCTTATACCCGAAGTTAAATATTCCAACTAATTGAGGACTTAAACTGTAACAAGATTTTAATACTTTGTTTAATAATTACACCAGGATGTCGACTGAGTGTAACCCAAGGTTTTAATATTTTGTTATCAATTATACCAAGTGTCCTTTGTACATAATTTCACCCCTGTTTTAATTATTCTAGTGGCTATTAATCCATTCCCGTGTCCGGTTAAATGAACGATTATTCGTACATATAAATACCCCGCCCATCGTGTCCGATTGAGTGTATATGGTAATTTATAGGGACGCCCAATTGTAAATCTTTATATTAACATTAACAAACTATCATTTAGTTAAACAAATATAAAGCCCATTAATAGCTCATAGTCTAATTTCCACAAGTGTCGTTCTTTTGTCCAAACCCCAATTATGGTACAAAGCCCAATTACCCAATTTTAGTAATTAGCCCAACATCATGATTACTTCATTTTAAATAAGCATAATAATAACTTAGCTACGAGACATTAATGTAAAAAGGTTGAACATAACTTACAATGATTAAAAATAGCGTAGCGTTACACGGACAGAATTTCAACTTACACCCTTACAACATTCGCTAACATACCCTTATTATTAGAATTATAATTAAAATTAAAATATAAATTATAAATATATATATATATTTTACGTATGAGGAGAAGAAGAAAAAGATGATGATTTGCGATCAGAATTCGGTTGCTTTTATAGGGATTTTTGACTTTTGGGGCTCCGCGACTCGCGGCATTTTTGCCTTCAAACTCCGCGAGTCACGGAGTTTGAAATTACAGCTCATATCAGTTTGGAGTCTTTCTTGCCGACGGATTTATAAATATATATAATATATTAAATAATTATAAGAATTATTTAAATATTATATTATATTTATGTGCATAGTTGATTTGTAATTTTTAGTCCGTTGCGTCGAGCGTTGAGAGTTGACTCATGTCCCGGTTCCGGATTTTTGAACGTCCTTGCGTACAATTTTATATTTTGTACTTTGCGTTTTAAATCTTGTACTCTTGTAATTTCGAGACGTTTCTTATCAATAATTGGAACCTCTTTGATTGTCTTTTGTACTTTTGAGCTTTTTGGTCGTTTGCGTCTTCAATTCGTCGAATCTGTCTTTTGTCTTCACCTTTTATTATTTAAACGAATATCACTTTTAAATAGAACAATTGCAACTAAAAGCTTGTCTTTCTTGAAGAATAATGCTATGAAATATATGTTCGTTTTTAGCATTATCAAATATTTCCACACTTGAGCGTTGCTTGTCCTCAAGCAATATCGTCTTGAAATACTAGAATCACTTCTTTATTCTTCACACTTTGTACATCAGTGATTTTCTATACGGCGGTATAAACAATGGTAGTAACGATATGGTTTACAGTCCCACATGACTATAAAAATTTAGATCCATTAAGGAAATTGGATCTTTATGAAAACATTTGATCTTTTGAAAATTAAATCTAGTTTTTACCCTAGATAAGTTTTCCGGGATAACCCTTTACCGGTGTTTGCAAAATATTTTTGTGGGTTTGGTGGGTTTCAGATTTGAAAATTTTAGCTCAAAACTTGCGGTTTTGTGTCACCCACTTGCTAACCTTGTATTTGGAAAGCAACACGTCCAGTTTACTTGTCCCGTATATTACCTTTCAGTAAACTACCGTCCGGTTGTAAAGGAAAGCGTTGAACAAGCAACTGTTAAGGCAATGTCCCCTGACATGCTTTTAATTATGGTCTATAACGTGTCGGACGCAATTACTATCCTTGGTAGGAGCAATAGTAAAGCTCACCCTTATGATTTTTCGGTAAGGCACAAGGTCATGTCTTTGACCACTATGCAACCACCGTTCTTACGGTTGACACCCGATTTTAGTTCAGGTGACCTAATGAATTCCAGGTGAATTCCTAGGATTTTACGTTCAATGGTAATGAACGCATTGAAAATAGGGTTTTCAGAAAACAAATCGGTTTGTAATTTTGATCAAAATATTTTCTCGTTCAAGCTTGAGTTTAGATATCATTGAATTCCATGAGTTTGTAATTCTCAATCTTTAAGGTCAATCTTAAGGATTGAGTGATATCAGTCTTAAAAGCTGATTTTTTTAATTTTTTAAGGAGATTATCCTTTCTGGGGATCTGATTCATTAGTCTTATCCAGCTAATTTGCATGGTGCCCTCCCCATTATACAAGATAAATCTTTCTCATGGTTAGGATAAATCTGACCACTTGGCGACCCTGTTTAATGCTGAGGTCCGTGGATTTCCTGCTGATTTTAGTGATGACTTTTCTAGATTTTTCGTCAACCTACAGCTGGTCTGGACGACAACTTCATGACCTAAATCAAGAAGCGCGTGTCTTTTTCGGAAGACTTTACTTCCTTTTAATGATGGAATTGATTCATCGTGTAGATCCATCTTTTCTTTTCTTTCATCGGGTAAAACAGTTTAGTTTAGTCCAAAGCAAAAGTATTTTCAGTTATTTGTTACAGATATATGTGACATATGTTTAAGATAACTTGGTAAATTTTCCCACACTTGACTTTTATTTTCCTTTTTATCGTCCTCTATTCTATTTTAAATGAATTTTAACATTTTGGTTTGTTTCTCAATTTATGTCCTTTCCGAGGTAACAATAATTTCGGTGTTAAAACCTAGTTTTATCGTTCATAAATATATATAAACATGAATTTGAGTTCATTTAATTGAAAATTTTTAAAAAATTTACTAGAATTGGGTAGTCAGTATATAAGACTAAGGCTGTTCTTTATTATCAGAGAGCACTAGATTCTAATACAACTACTGCTTTACTAGTATTTTTAATGGTAACCAAGTGTATAAAGTAAAAAATTTTAAAATTCGAAAGAATTTAACCCCTTCCCACACTTAAGATCTTGCAATATCCTCATTTTGCAAGAAATCAGTAACAATTTAAATTATTGAGGGTGATTTGTGTGAAAATGATTAAATTTTTACCAAAGTTTCCAAATATATTGGCGTTTGTTTGCTGAATGATAAATGGTGCACATCATTTGTTCATTCCGTCTTGTTGTTATTTCACATATATTTTGCTTCTTGTCGTCAAAATTAGTTGCTTTTGCTGAACTTAATGCCAGTCTTTGAAAATGCGTTGTTTTACCCTGTTGTGTACATAAGATAAACTGCAAACATATATACATATTTTTGAAGTTTGGTATATTACCCCACATTCAAAAATTATTAAAATCTAAGAATAAAAGTTAGATAATTATAAAAATGATTACAATATTAACAAAAGTATTAAACGTATCAATAATTACAAATTACAAAAAAAAAAAAAAAAAATTATACTAGGGATGATACTGGTACCAATAGGGGTTCCAGGCATAACCATAGGTGCTATAGAATGCTTCGGCAGGGTTATACATAGGATATGGTGGCTGCATCTCTATAGACCAGGGAGGGAAGATGGGTTTCGGTGTAGGAATATAGTTTCTACCTATATGTTGGCAATGAGCTATGATTTGGTTCTGATGAACTTGCCAATCTTCAAATGCTCTCTGTCTAGCATTTTCGTATTCCTGAGAAGCTATAAACCTTTGCATTTCTTGCATCTCATTCCCCCCTCCTACATTACCTTGCTGTTGGTTTCTCTCAACCTGTAGATGTCTACCATGTTATGGTACTGCGGCGTTATTTCGCCTCTTCAAAACTTTCGCACCATGGTATACATTTAAACCTATAGTATCGCGGGGTTCCGGTTCTTCTACTAATAATCCCCCCCGACTTATATCCACACCGAGATATTCACAAATCAAAGTAATAAAAATACCACCTCCTATTATGCTATGCGGTCGCATCCCCTGAACCATAGCTGATAAATAATAACCCACACAATATGGTATACTTACAGTGCTTTGTGGGTCTCGAATACACATATGGTAAAACAAATCCTGTTCATTTACTTTTTCCTTGTTCTTACCCCTTTGTGTAATCGAATTGGCTAAAAACCTATGAATCACTCTTAATTCGGCTCTATCTATATCCAAATAAGAGTAATTTCCCCCTTTGAAACGGTGATGGCTTGTCATTTGACTCCACACACCGTGTGTATCAAAATTTTCATCTATCTTTCTACCGTTTAGTATCAACCCTCTACAATCGGCAGATGCTAACTCCTCAGGCGTATATATACGTAAAGCCTGAGCCATGTCAAGTAAAGACATGTGGCGCATCGAACCGCCTAACAAAAATCTAATAAAAGAACGATCGGTTAAACTAGCTACCCGATCATTCAACTCTATACTACACAACAATTCTTCACACCATACTTTATATACAGGTCTACGCATGGTGAATAAACGTACCCAGTCATTAAAAGTAGAATTACCATACCTCTGTACAAGTAATTCCCTAATTGGCCCGGCCAATTCTACAGCTTCTAAGGGTCCCCATTCTATGACCCTCGGTACCTCAACAACCTTAGAATGAAGAGTATGCAAACCCCTTTGGTATTTTGGATAATCTATCCAAAGTCTGTCAAATCTCAGGTTCGGGTGCAACTCTTCCAAGTGCATATCAGAAAAGGTCATGACTGGATGAGGTATATCCTGCTTGTAGTAGTTATCCACCTCCTGTTGTTCCGCATTCTCAGCAGGAGCATTGCGGGCTTGTGATGAAGATTCACCCCTTTCAGTCTGCAAAACACATCAAACACAATTTTTGTGCATCCAAATATGCATTAGTGTCAGCAAAATCATCAATCAAAATAATCACAATGACATGATCAATTTATATCAAACTTAAGCTCATTTTCACATTTTTATCAAATCTACACTTTTTCAAATAAACATATACGAAAATGTTTGCCAAGTTCATAAGCATTCAACTCAAATAATATGTCAAAATAATCATTACTAGCAATTAAACAAGTCTCAAATGGCATTATCTTTCAAAAATCAAGTTCATGAATTTTAGACTTGAAAAAGTCCACTTTAATTCTCAAAATCATGTTTAGGCTCAAAGTTTGGATCATTTAACTACCTAGACATGTTACACTACTCAATTTAGCAACAATTCATGACAAAAATCGGCCATAACCTGTTTATATCAAAAAGCCACAAATTTGCTCAAGAACACAAACCCTAGATTACTCAAAATTTGAAGTTTAAGGCTTCTAATCATGTTAAACAGCATCAATCTAGGTTATACAAGCATAATACATAAACAATTTAAGCATAATTACACTAAAAAGCATCAAAATCAAATTGGGGAAAAAAATGGCTCAAGAACACTAATTTCGGATTAAATGGTGTTTAGGTGTAGAAATTTACCGTTTTTCTTGAGTAATTCCTAGATAGCATCCTTCTCAACATGATTTTAGTAAAAGATTTGGTGATTAACGGTTAAAAATTGTGATTTTGGGGTGTATTTTTCGGGTTTTTTCGATGCATATTTGCAGTTTTTTTCTGTTGTGGGGAGTGAAACTGAGCTGTTGCAGCTCTTTATTTTTTTTCTGTAATCCGGTCCTCCCACGACTCTCGGGGATTAAACCTCCAAACTCCGCGAGTCGCGGAGTTTGGTATATATATTTTTTTTTTTAATAATCTTTAACTTATAAAACAATTAAGTAATTAATTTTAAAATTTTGTTTCCCTTGTTATTTAGGACGAGGTCGTTTCGGATCGATGTCCTAGTCCGTCCCTCGACAAAATTTTAAAATTTGTCTTTTTGTAGCGATTGTTTTAAAAGCTAAGATTTTTGGTTTTTTAATGTTTTTGGTATACTTTAATTCAATAAGATTAAAAATAATGATAATAAAAGTTCTCGTCCCTCCCTCGGGTAAAGCAATTTCGGTTCAAAGACCTAGTCTTCAACTTACGACGAATTTTAAAAATCATATTTTTAACTTAATGAGATAAAGTAAATTTTTGTTTTTAAATTCACACAACTTAAATATAAAATTCAAAATTAATATTAAAAATTCACACCAAACTTAAAATTTGAAATGCATAAAATTAAAAATTCATATTTTAAAAATTAAATATTCACACCAAACTTAATTTAAAAATTCATATTATAAATTCATACCAAACTTATATTATGGTTCAAATATTTACAATTTTAAATATATTGTTTTTATAAAGTTTACAATATTAATTTAAGATTTAAATATTAATTTTAAAAAAACATGGTGAAAATAAAATTAAAAATCTTTTTGGCTTTTTATCCCACTTTAATCAATCAAATATTATCAAAAATATGCGCCCCTCTTTTCGGTAAAGTAATTTCGGTTACAAGACCTAATTTAACTCATGACGAATTTTTGAAATATTTTGGTTTGATTGATTAAAGATATTTATACCTTAAGAATGAACGTTAAATTTCGCAGTGATGTAATAAATTTTTGAATGATATCAATAATTTCGGTCGCCAAACCTAATTTTATTCAATACCAATTTAATACTTTTTAGCGAACAAATTAGCGTTTATTATCAAAAGGTTAAAAATAAAAATAAAAATAAAAACTGTACAGACATACCTGTGAAATAGATTTCTTAGTTATATGATCTATCCCATTCATAAGATAGTCGGTTTAATTGGTTTTCCATGGCTACATAGGCGTAACCTCGAGCATTCAGTGTCTTTTCTTCTAAACATATGAACGGTCCGTCTCTGCATAAAGTAACAAATTCAGTGTTTGAATAGGTTTGATTATTTGAACATTTACCTCCATGTGACCATTTTCCGCATTTGTGACATCGTTCTAGGTGTCGTGCTCTTCTTTTTGCTGCGGATTTTGATTTTCCTTTACCAAATTGTAACTTATTATCTTCGTATCTGGATTCTTTTCTAACTCCGTCCATTCTTTCTCTGATTACTGATACTAATTCACTCGGTAGTATGTCATTATTACGTTTAGTGATCAAAGCGTGTAGCATTAGACCATGGTTTAGTTCACAGGCAGTCTTCATTTCGTAAAAACCTAAAAAAATTAAAAATTCAGAATGGGGGGAGAAGACTAGTTCTATAGGGTCTGCTAGGGAAAGACCATTCGGGTTCCATTTTTGAGAACTACACAAAAACAGACAATCTAACTCTAACAGAAATACATATTATCCTTTAAAGACTTGATTCTCCCAACACTTAGTTAGCTGTGGTGTCGAAATTGTGATTAACTTCGTTGTCGACTTCCATCGGACCATGTATGTAATGTTTAACTCTGTGACCATTAACTTTAAATTCAATCCCATTTGAATTTATTAATTCTATCGTTCCGTATGGGAAAACTCTTTTGACTATGAATGGTCCAGACCATCTTGATTTCAATTTTCCAGGAAATAGCTTGAATCGTGAATTGAAAAGAAGAACTCTGTCTCCTTCTTTAAATTCTTTTGAACTTCTGATTCTTTTATCATGCCATTTCTTCGTTCTTTCTTTATAGATTAACGAATTATCGTATGCTTCATGTCTTAATTCTTCTAATTCGTTTAGTTGACTTAATCGTAGACGTCCGGCTTCATGTAAATCAAGATTACATGTCTTCAAAGCCCAAAATGCTTTGTGTTCAATTTCTACTGGAAGATGACATGCTTTTCCATAAACAAGTCTAAAAGGTGTGGTTCCAATTGGAGTTTTGTAGGCTGTTCTAAAAGCCCAGAGTGCATCCTCCAATTTAATGGACCATTCCTTCGGATTTGATCCTATGGTTTTTTCTAGAATACGTTTTAAAGCTCGGTTGGTATTTTCAACTTGTCCACTTGTTTGTGGATGATATGCGGTGGAGATTTTATGAGTTACTCCATATCTTTTAAGAACTTTCTCAAGTTGATTATTACAGAAATGAGTACCCCGATCACTTATTAAAGCTTTCGGTGTTCCAAACCTTGCAAAAAGACGTTTTAAAAAGTTGACTACAACTCGTGCATCGTTAGTTGGGAGAGCTTGTGCTTTCGCCCATTTAGATACATAATCAATGGCTACGAGTATATATAGATTATTATGAGATTTTGGAAATGGACCCATAAAGTCAATACCCCAAATGTCAAATACTTCACATACTTGGATGACATTTTGTGGCATTTCATCACGTTGACTTATTTTTCCGGCCCTTTGACATGCATCACAGGATTTGCAAAGAAGGTGTGCGTCTTTGTAAATTGTAGGCCAATAGAATCCAGCTTCATAAACTTTTCTTGCTGTTAGTTGAGGCCCATAATGCCCTCCTGTTGGTCCTGTGTGACGATGGTTTAAAATTTTACTAGCTTCATCTCCAAATACACATCGGCGTATTATTCCATCGGGACAACTTTTAAACAGATGTAGATCTTCCCAGAAATAGTGTTTTATATCACTGAAGAATTTCTTTCGTCTTTGGTACGATAGTCCTTTTTCAAGGAATCCACAAACTAAGTAGTTTGCATAGTCTGCAAACCATGGAATTTCTTTATAATCTATCTTCAATAGATATTCATCAGGAAAGTTGTCTTGTATGGCCGATTCATTTAGAACTTCTAATTCGGGATTTTCAAGACGAGAAAGATGATCAGCGGCGAGATTTTCTGCTCCTCTTTTATCTCGGATTTCAATATCAAACTCTTGTAAGAGTAAGATCTAACGGATTAATCTTGGTTTAGCATCTTGTTTTGAAAATAAGTATCTAAGAGCAGAATGGTCGGTATAGACCACCGTTTTTGCTAGAACGAGATATGATCGAAATTTGTCAAAAGCAAAGACAATAGCAAGGAGTTCTTTTTCAGTAGTTGTATAGTTCGTTTGTGCTCCTTGTAACGTCTTACTAGCATAATATATAGGTTGAAATCGTTTTTCAATCCTTTGTCCTAAAACGGCTCCCATTGCAAAATCACTTGCATCGCACATTAGTTCAAATGGTAGATTCTAATTTGGTGTTATCATGATCGGCGTATTAGTGAGTTTTTCTTTAAGAATATTAAAAGATTTGATACACTCATCTGAAAAGATGAATGGAGCATCCTTTTCTAGGAGTTTATTCATAGGAGTGGCAATTTTAGAAAAATCTTTTATGAAACGTCGGTAAAAACTGGCATGCCCTAGAAAACTCCTAACTCCTCTAACATTGGTGGGATGTGGAAGTTTAGCAATTACATCTACTTTAGCTCTATCCACTTCAATTCCTTCTTTTGAAATTTTATGTCCAAGAACGATCCCTTCTTTAACCATGAAATGGCATTTCTCCCAATTAAGAACTAGATTTGATTGTTCGCATCTAATGAGCATTCGTTCAAGATTAACTAGACATGATTCAAATGTATCACCGAAGACTGAAAAGTCATCCATGAAAACTTCCATGCATTCTTCTATCATGTCGTGAAAAATCGCCATCATACACCTTTGAAAGGTTGCAGGGGCGTTACAAAGTCCAAATGGCATGCGTTTGTAAGCAAAAGTACCATAAGGGCACGTGAATGTGGTTTTCTCTTGGTCCTCGGGTGCTATTGGAATTTGAAAATATCCAGAAAATCCATCTAGAAAACAATAGTAACTATTTCCGGCTAATCTTTCCAACATTTGATCTATGAAAGGTAAGGGAAAGTGATCTTTTCTGGTGGCGTCATTTAATTTTCTATAATCAATACATACACTGAAAGGACCCGTCCTAATCCATCCGGACGAAGTCCATATCGATTATAAATGATTCACAACAGTTGATTACATCGCGAGGTACTTGACCTCTATATGATACATTTTACAAACATTGCATTCGTTTTTGAAAAGACAATCTTTCATTACATCGAAAGTTGACAACATGCATACCATTTTGTAATATATCTTACTATAATTGACTTAATAATAATCTTGATGAACTCAACGACTCGAATGCAACGTCTTTTGAAATATGTCATGAATGACTTCGAGTACTATCTCTAAGATGAGCAAATGCACAGCGGAAGATTTCTTTCGTACCTGAGAATAAACATGCTTTAAAGTGTCAACCAAAAGGTTGGTGAGTTCATTAGTTTAACATAAATAATCATTTCATAATTTTAATAGACCACAAGATTTCATATTTCCATTTCTCATAAACAAACGTCCCATACGTAGAGACAAAAATATCATTCATATGGATTGAACACCTGGTAACCGACATTCACAATGTGCATATAAGAATATCCCCATCATTCCGGGATCCTCCTTCGGACATGATATAAATTTCGAAGTACTAAAGCATCCGGTACTTTGGATGGGGCTTGTTGGGCCCGATAGATCTATCTTTAGAGTTCGCGTCAATTAGGGTGTCTGTTCCCTAATTCTTAGATTACCAGACTCAATAAAAAGGGGCATATTCGATTTCGATAATCCAACCATAGAATGTAGTTTCGTTTACTCGTGTCTATTTCGTAAAACAGTTATAAAAGCAGCGCATGTATTCTCAGCCCCAAAATATAAAGGGTAAAAAGGCAAATGAAACTCACGCATATAAATATTGTAAAACAGTTAATAAAGCATTTGCATGTATTCTCAACCCAAAAATGTAATGAGTAAAAAGGGAGCAAATGAAACTCACTCTATTGTACTTTGTAGTAAAAATACATATGACGACATTGAACAATGCAGGGTTGGCCTTGGATTCATGAACCTATATCATTTGTATATTGGTTAATACACATAATCGAAATCGAGAAATTATATATATAATTTGTTATTAATAAAATACTTGTTATACTATATGTTATTTAGATGAATTTAATATATTTAGTTCATATGTTTTGTATAACTATTATTTACTATAAATGATAAAACTGTATTTTTTAAAGTTTAATATATAATTATATATCAATTGCTATCTTTTACATATAGCTTAATTATTATCTCTTTAATAATAAAATATAGTATAAAAATATCTATTTGTAATAACGTTAATAGTTTTAATGATAACAGTATAATAATGATAGTCATGATAATAAGTTTAATAATACAATACTAATAATCATATTAATAATAATAATGATAGTATTAATAATAATACTTATAATGATAATAATAATAATAATAACTATATTACTAATAATATTAATCATAATAACTTTAATAATATACATATCTTAATAGTAACCCTAATCATAATAATATTAATACATATATTAGTAACAATATTTATGTTTCATAAAGGATACAATTTAACAATAATCATCATATTAATAATACTTATAGCCATAATAATAATAATACTAAATACATTCTAATGTTAGTATCAATAATTATAATGATAATAATACTAATAACTATATTAGTAATTAGTAATAATAATAACAATCATAATAATAATTCTTATAATACTTAATAATAATAATAATGATATAAATAAATAAACAAATATAAAAGAGTATACCCTTCTCTAAAAAGAATTGCCCATGGCAGGACTCGAACCCGAGACCTCTTGCTCACCCTCATCATACCCAACCACTGGACCATTTAGTTTTCTCTGGTTAAACTCCCATATCATTTATTTTTAACCCCTTATTCGTCTGTTTCTTTCCTTCTTCTTTTACTAAAAAAAATAATGACCTGGCCGAGGATTGAACCTGCGAACCCTTGAATACTCAACCACCTCCCTTACCATTCTTCTATTGTTCCATATCTGCTTTAATAAGTAATTTATATTTATTTGAACCGTTTACTTGTGTTCATCTTCTTCACAAACAACTAAAATCGACAAAGCAAAATCATAACTGCCATCGATCGAGATTTGAATTTAGGACTTAATACCTAATACAGAAATTATAATTTGTGATTAATTGGTCAAAAAAAAATATAAAAAAAAAAACTCATCGCTGCTTCGTCGCTGACTCAAAAAAAAAATTGATTTTCAAATTTAGGATGTTATACAAAATATTTACAACATAAAACATGTTGCAAATCATTATTAGAAACTTTATGGATAGTTAATTTTAACAGAAACATCAAAAGAAATACCAATTTTACGATGAACACAGCTTTGACCTTTTTTAGAAATTACCTTTGACTCGTCAATTCGTGCTTGATATAAGGAATTGAAACTTGAAATTTGGTAGAAAGTTTGAGTGGGTGATCCTTAACAACACTACATTAACAGAATTTTAAATTTGAATCGAAATCGAACTAAAAAAAATGGAACCATACAGTGTAGTCGACACTCTTTATTTTTTTGTTTTTTTTTGTTTTCTGTTGTTTATCCATTCTCAAATACAGAGATTACATATAATGTGTAATTTTTCATCTGGTAGCTGAATGAAACTGACATGTAACAACTTGGGAGACAAAAACAAAAACTGAAAAAGTATGAGAGGAACGTGTAACAAATTGGATTCCTTTCCTGATTTTTTTTTTAACTTAATATTAATAATTAGTATAAGTATATATTAATAATAATAATAATAATAATAATAATAATAATAATAATAATATTTATTGATAAAGAATCTAATGATAATAATGTGATAACAAAAATAATAGGTTTAATAATAATTTTTGATGATAAATATAATAATAACAATTCTTAATAATAATATTTAATAATAATACTAATAATAATCATAATAACCATTATTAAAATTTATTATTCATTATGATGATATTATCAATGATAACAATAATATCATTATCAATTTTTTTTTTTTAATAACACTTCTTATAATAATATTAATGTTAATATTAACCTTAACGAAGGTACTGATCATAATACAACATTCATATATTAACATATAATATATTAACTTTATATTTCATTACTTGGGTAATACTTATTTTATTTAATAACATATTTAGATATTTAACATTTATATCTATTCTATATATATATTACAATATAATAATTATTAGTAGCAATCATATATATGTATATATATAATTTCATTGTAAATTGCACCTAAATATTTTGTATCTTATTTTACATATTTAACTCTATTGTTTAAATTATATTTTATTATTATATATTTTTACATGTATTTATATACACATTAGGGTTCGTGAATCGTCGAGCACAGTCAAAGGGTATTTGCATAAATGAAATCAGTTCAAATTTTTAACTCAACATTATAAACTTTGCTTATCGTATCGGAAACATATAAAGATCAAGTTTAAATTTGGTCGGAAATTCCCGGGTCGTCACAGTACCTACCCGTTAAAGAAATTTCGTCCCGAAATTTGAGTGAGGTGGTCATGGCTAACAATAAGAATGTTTTCATGACGAATATGAGTTGATAAATAGAGTTTTATCATTATTGAGTATTATAGATAATACGATTCGATTAGGTGAAGCGTACGAGTGAAGCTGTCACAACAGATATAGATAGAGATTTAACTTTTGACGTGGTCACAGTAGAATTTTGAAAATAAGGTGCATCTTAGCTTTTGACGTTGTCTTGGTTGAATTTCGGATTTCAAGGGATATAAAGAAAATCTTCGAAATCTAACAGATTTGATTCTTCGGCGAATAAGGAAATCAAGATCCCTATAATTAAATACGGGGATCTACCTCAATTACTCTGTCTGATATTTCCATTATAAATTAAGCTCTTCCGTTCCATTATTCTCACCATTCATATACTTTCTTTCTTAGTTCATACATCCAAAAGATTGTGAAAATGCTTAATCCAGTTCTAATCCTTGATATTTTTCTAATTATCATTTCTGTCATCCTTCTTTTCAATCTTCCACCAGAAGAATCTATTTACTTTTACTATTACCTTGGGGTGATACTATTCTTAATTATACCGTGTCTTTTTATTGCTATTCGTATTAATAGCCATGGTTTGTAACCTCCGTGTTGTTATTGGGCTTTATATTTTCTCTTATATTTTGTAGCTCTTTGCCTTTTTATTATCCTCCCGACCTCTAGTAAAGCGAGCAACGGTCCAGAATTCGTAAGTACGGAGTTTCGAATGAACTTAATGTTCTAACCAAGAAAGAACGAAATCATACGATTTGATTTGTCAAATTACCAGAATCACTGAGAATAGAACTATCAAGAATACATTTTCTTGATTTGTTCAGGAGTTAGGTAGAATGAAAGAGTTATATAACATGGCACATGATGACGTTATGATCTGTGAATCATCACGTTCCAATAGAAGCTCAGCATGACTTACTGTAATATAATCACGTTGATCAAGTGTCATTATATTATACTAACTCATGCATCAGTTCCCAACACTACTCCAATAACATTCATATTTTAAGCTCGAAAGTTTACAGAATATAGAAACTAACAGTTTCTATATGATGTAATACTGATAGCACGAAGAGGTTAATGATTTCAGATAAGAATAGTTATAAAAATATCTTCAGAAATATGGAGGATATTTATAATGAAAGATACGATAATATCTCAGAATATCTAAGAACAGAGGATGATAGAAACTATTGTCCGCAAGGGTTTAGAGTAATGAGCAAAATATTCGCTAAAGACTTCAGCAAACATTGAATCATTTAGATTCTTTGAAGTCAAACTTATTCTTTGTGATTTATCCACGGCTTCTTTCATAGTTTCGCATAATCCGCTTTTCGGTACTAAATTTCCTATTGAATGTTTCCACTATAATGATACACCGGAAGCACGTGGAGGTATGACGAGATTATTTATGAAAATATCTTCAAAAATATCGAAGATATTGATGATGATATTTTGGAATTTCTAAGTTCGATGGTTGATGGGGAAAGATTTTTCTCAAGATTTTAACATGACTTCGGAGCAAGATATTCTCTATGGATTTCAACGGATCCAGAATTACCTGAATCCTTTAAATATAGGGTTTGGTCCTTGTATTTGTCCTTGGTCTCCTTCGTGGTTAGCTCAATCCGTTTTTCAGTTCCAACTTTTCTGAGCTTTTCCAACATTCTATTCTTCATCATCAATCTTTCGATGATTAGGGTCGTTTACAGTTTTTTTTTTTTTTTTTTTTTGCTTCATTCAACTTTTCAAAATTCAGAGTATTGGTTCACAGACTGGGTGCTTTTTAGAATTTCAGAATGGAAGATCATTATTCTAAGAGATAAATGTTATACATATAACTGTTGATGTAGATATACTGTGAGTTTTCAAAGTACTGCTTGCCGATTCTTCTACATTTACTGCTACCATATCTGAATCATTGGTTATCGATCTGAGGTGATTTCAAGAGAATTGTGTTTTTAGATGATTAAACGTTGACGGTAATATGGTGGAATATAAAAGGTTCCCCGGTAACAATAAAAGAGCATACATATAAATCAAGGTGATAATAAGGTTGTTTCGAACGAAAAGTTAACGTTGATTTGCTGGAGCTGTGACAAAATTTGCTACTTTGAAAGGAATTACCAAGTTGTTTTAGGTAATAATAACACTAAAGGAATTAGCACAACTATGTGTTAAACGTTTACTCAGTTTTCGAGAATTTTTCAGATGCATAACTATATGCATCAATCTTTTCTCCCGTAGATGAAGTGCGGTTGATTCATCATATCGATTGAGGTGTTTTCAAGAATCATGAAAGGTTTGAAAGCAGATTGTAATTATGATGATACGAATGGGGTTTAAAATGAAATCAAGTGGCAAACTTGAAGAATTGTTTAGTTTCATATGTTATAATCAATATTTTAATTCATTTTAATTGTCCAGTGTTGGTAGTCCACAGTTGATAGTCCACAGTAACAGTCCAGTAATTCATATATAGTTTAATATATAATATTCGAATTAATTAATAAATATCGTGACCCGTGTACATGTCTCAGACTCGATCACAACTCAAAGTATATATATTATTTGAGAATCAACCTCAACCCTGTATAGAGAACTCGATCATTACTGCATATAGAGTGTCTATGGTGATTCCAAATAATATATATAGATGCGTCGATATGATATGTCAAAACCTTGTATACGTGTCCCGATATTTAAAGTGCGTAAAATAAATAACAGAAATTAAATGACGATAAATAAAGTGCGTAAAGTAAATAACAGAAATTAAATGACGATAAATAAAATTGCGAGAATGTAAATTGCGATAAATAAACTGCGATAAATAAATTGCGATAATTAAATGGTAATACGGAATTAACAGTTAGCTAGGAACAGTTAGCTAGGATTTTGTTAGCGTGGATTCTTAATAGAATTTCATATTGTTAATTAATCTGTTTCTAATCAATTTTTATTGTGTCCATTATTTCTTCATTATGCCACTTGTTGGATTCTGATAGGTCAAAATCCAAATATGTAATTGGATGAATATGGTTATTCTGTGGTGAATGGATTTGTATATCGGTGGGTGTAAGTTAGGATAGTATATGACTGTTGAAACAGATTCGAAGAACGTACAATGTAACTTATTAATGTGAAATCTAAATATTTCTCGGGTATTACCTACCCGTTAAAATATTTTCACCATTAACAGTTTGTACAAGAGAATTTTAAATTACAATCTTTATGAAAACATATATGCATATATATTTTCTTCAGATGTATTCATGGATTTAATGAGTTAATATGATATTAAACTCATCTGCTTTTCGGTTGGAACTAGAATAAATAATCTCTAAAACTTTAGAGATTACATATTCGCCATGTCGAACGATGATAAATGAGGTAGAACGATACGTAGAACAAAGATCATACTCAAAGTACAGATGATGATATTGAAGCATGGATTGTTGATGGTACTGGTGCTGTTATTGATGGTACTGTTAGTGCCGGTGATGTTGCTGAAGCTGGTACATTTTGCACCATATTCTCCGAATTGATTATTCGAGCGTGAAGTTCGTTGACTTATTATTCCAGGATGATTGGCGGCCGGAACAAGCGGATGAATAAGGTTCAGAATTGTGGATAGAATATAATCTTGTCGAGTTACCCTGGAAATGAGACTGAAAATAGTGTCTCGAACAGGTTCGCCGGTAAACGCTTCCGGTTCATTGTCAAGAGGTGCTTTTGGTTGGTGGAAGGGATTGCCTTTTGCGCGTTTCCATTAATTAAGTCGACTACGAACCCATCAGATGAATTGATAATGGCTGATTGGTTGATTCATTCTGGTGACACTGCTTTCGGAGCTTTGGTGAAACTCCATATCGGAATAGCTGTTGGAATCTGAGGAATTCGAACTGGTTGAGGGATTCATCTCGTACGATCAGCTGAAGGATTTTCGATAAGAAATAGATTATATGATATAGATTAGTACCCTGCAATACATAATTTACATATGCATATATAATACTAAAATCCCATAAGTTACGGAGAAATCTACGAAAGCTGTCAGGCAAAGGTAACAATAACAGCATACGCTAAGATATGAATTTATCTATACACTGTCTATGCAATAGAGGCAGTAAGACATGTCTAGACTAAGAATGATAAGCAGGTAATTTCCTAAGGATGATAAGCAGATGATTTTCGACTAGAAATGATAAGCAAAACTTTTGACATGCAGACACGGTCGAAGTCCAGACTCACTAATGCATCCTAACGACTTATCAGTTAGACACACTAATGCAGACATGGTTGGCTAAGACCACCGCTCTGATACCAACTGAAAGGACCCGTCCTAATCCATCCGGATGAAGTCCATATCGATTATAAACGATTCACAACAGTTGATTACATCGCGAGGTACTTGACCTCTATATGATACATTTTACAAACATTGCATTCGTTTTTGAAAAGACAATCTTTCATTACATCGAAAGTTGACAACATGCATACCATTTTGTAATATATCTTACTATAATTGACTTAATAATAATCTTGATGAACTCAACGACTCGAATGCAACGTCTTTTGAAATATGTCATGAATGACTTCGAGTACTATCTCTAAGATGAGCAAATGCACAGCGGAAGATTTCTTTCGTACCTGAGAATAAACATGCTTTAAAGTGTCAACCAAAAGGTTGGTGAGTTCATTAGTTTAACATAAATAATCATTTCATAATTTTAATAGACCACAAGATTTCATATTTCCATTTCTCATAAACAAACGTCCCATACGTAGAGACAAAAATATCATTCATATGGATTGAACACCTGGTAACCGACATTCACAATGTGCATATAAGAATATCCCCATCATTTCGGGATCCTCCTTCGGACATGATATAAATTTCGAAGTACTAAAGCATCCGGTACTTTGGATGGGGCTTGTTGGGCCCGATAGATCTATCTTTAGAGTTCGCGTCAATTAGGGTGTCTGTTCCCTAATTCTTAGATTACCAGACTCAATAAAAAGGGGCATATTCGATTTCGATAATCTAACCATAGAATGTAGTTTCGTTTACTCGTGTCTATTTCGTAAAACAGTTATAAAAGCAGCGCATGTATTCTCAGCCCCAAAATATAAAGGGTAAAAAGGCAAATGAAACTCACGCATATAAATATTGTAAAACAGTTAATAAAGCATTTGCATGTATTCTCAACCCAAAAATGTAATGAGTAAAAAGGGAGCAAATGAAACTCACTCTATTGTATTTTGTAGTAAAAATACATATGACGACATTGAACAATGCAGGGTTGGCCTTGGATTCATGAACCTATATCATTTGTATATTGGTTAATACACATAATCGAAATCGAGAAATTATATATATAATTTGTTATTAATAAAATACTTGTTATACTATATGTTATTTAGATGAATTTAATATATTTAGTTCATATGTTTTGTATAACTATTATTTACTATAAATGATAAAACTGTATTTTTTAAAGTTTAATATATAATTATATATCAATTGCTATCTTTTACATATAGCTTAATTATTATCTCTTTAATAATAAAATATAGTATAAAAATATCTATTTGTAATAACGTTAATAGTTTTAATGATAACAGTATAATAATGATAGTCATGATAATAAGTTTAATAATACAATACTAATAATCATATTAATAATAATAATGATAGTATTAATAATAATACTTATAATGATAATAATAATAATGATAACTATATTACTAATAATATTAATCATAATAACTTTAATAATATACATATCTTAATAGTAACCCTAATCATAATAATATTAATACATATATTAGTAACAATATTTATGTTCCATAAAGGATACAATTTAACAATAATCATCATATTAATAATACTTATAGCCATAATAATAATAATACTAAATACATTCTAATGTTAGTATCAATAATTATAATGATAATAATACTAATAACTATATTAGTAATTAGTAATAATAATAACAATCATAATAATAATTCTTATAATACTTAATAATAATAATAATGATATAAATAAATAAACAAATATAAAAGAGTATACCCTTCTCTAAAAAGAATTGCCCATGGCAGGACTCGAACCCGAGACCTCTTGCTCACCCTCATCATACCCAACCACTGGACCATTTCGTTTTCTCTGGTTAAACTCCCATATCATTTATTTTTAACCCCTTATTCGTCTGTTTCTTTCCTTCTTCTTTTACTAAAAAAAATAATGACCTGGCCGAGGATTGAACCTGCGACCCCTTGAATACTCAACCACCTCCCTTACCATTCTTCTATTGTTCCATATCTACTTTAATAAGTAATTTATATTTATTTGAACCGTTTACTTGTGTTCATCTTCTTCACAAACAACTAAAATCGACAAAGCAAAATCATAACTGCCATCGATCGAGATTTGAATTTAGGACTTAATACCTAATACAGAAATTATAATTTGTGATTAATTGGTCAAAAAAAAAAAAAAAAAAAAAACTCATCGCTGCTTCATCGCTGACTCAAAAAAAAATTGATTTTCAAATTTAGGATGTTATACAAAATATTTACAACATAAAACGTGTTGCAAATCATTATTAGAAACTTTATGGATAGTTAATTTTAACAGAAACATCAAAAGAAATACCAATTTTACGATGAACACAGCTTTGACCTTTTTTAGAAATTACCTTTGACTCGTCAATTCGTGCTTGATATAAGGAATTGAAACTTGAAATTTCTTAGAAAGTTTGAGTGGGTGATCCTTAACAACACTACATTAACAGAATTTTAAATTTGAATCGAAATCGAACTAAAAAAAAATGGAACCATACAGTGTAGTCGACACTCTTTATTTTTTATTTTTTATTTTTATTTTTTTTCTGTTATTTATCCATTCTCAAATACAGAGATTACATATAATGTGTAATTTTTCATCTGGTAGCTGAATGAAACTGACATGTAACAACTTGGGAGACAAAAACAAAAACTGAAAAAGTATGAGAGGAACGTGTAACAAATTGGATTCCTTTCCTGATTTTTTTTTAACTTAATATTAATAATTAGTATAAGTATATATTAATAATAATAATAATAATAATAATAATAATAATAATAATAATAATAATAATAATAATAATAATAATAATAATATTTATTGATAAAGAATCTAATGATAATAATGTGATAACAAAAATAATAGGTTTAATAATAATTTTTGATGATAAATGTAATAATAACAATTCTTAATAATAATATTTAATAATAATACTAATAATAATCATAATAACCATTATTAAAATTTATTATTCATTATGATGATATTATCAATGATAACAATAATATCATTATCAATTTTTTTTTTTAATAACACTTCTTATAATAATATTAATGTTAATATTAACCTTAACGAAGGTACTGATCATAATACAACATTCATATATTAACATATAATATATTAACTTTATATTTCATTACTTGGGTAATACTTATTTTATTAAATAACATATTTAGATATTTAACATTTATATCTATTCTATATATATATTACAATATAATAATTATTAGTAGGAATCATATATATGTATATATATAATTTCATTGTAAATTACACCTAAATATTTTGTATCTTATTTTACATATTTAACTCTATTGTTTAAATTATATTTTATTATTATATATTTTTACATGTATTTATATACACATTAGGGTTCGTGAATCGTCGAGCACAGTCAAAGGGTATTTGCATAAATGAAATCAGTTCAAATTTTTAACTCAACATTATAAACTTTGCTTATCGTATCGGAAACATATAAAGATCAAGTTTAAATTTGGTCAGAAATTCCCGGGTCGTCACATACACGCCATCCTATTACAGTCCTAGTAGGAATAAGCTCATTTTTCTCATTTGTAATGACAGTCATGCCACCCTTCTTAGGTACGCATTGAACTGGGCTTACCCATGGACTATCAGAAATTGGATATATCAAACCTGCATCTAGCAGTTTAATAATCTCTTTTTTAACTACATCTTGTATATTAGGATTTAGTCTTCGTTGGCGTTGCACATACGTTTTATGACCTTCTTCCATAAGGATTTTATGTGTGCAATACGAAGGACTTATTCCTTTAATATCATGAATCTTCCATGCAATGGCTGGTTTATGAGCTTTCAACACAGAAATGAGTTGTGATTTCTCATTTTCAGTAAGAGAAGATGATATTATTACAGGTAATTTAGATTCACCATGTAAATAAGCGTATTCCAAATGGTTTAGAAGTGGCTTTAACTCTAATTTCGGAGGTTCTTCTATCGATGATTTGTATCGATATTTGTCTTCTTCTTTTAGCATTTGAATTTCTTCTGTTGTTGGTTCATATCCATTAGCTATAAGTGTAGCTAACATTCCAGCTTCATCAATTGGTTCATTACCTTCTCCTAAAGAACATTCTCCTGTTCCTTGTAATTCTGGAAATTCTTCTAATAATTCTGCATGTGCATCTATAGTTTGAATATAATAACATGTATCATCTGCAGATTGTGGTTGTTGCATTGCTCTATCAACTGAAAAGGTAACACTCTCATCCTCTATACTTAGGGTCAGTTTCTTACCGAACACGTCTATCATTGCTTTAGCCGTGTTTAAGAATGGTCTTCCTAATATGAGAGGAACTTGAGAATCTTCTTCCATGTCCAGAACAACAAAATCTACTGGAAATACTAAAGTACCAACTTTAACTAGCATGTTCTCCATTATCCCTCTAGGATATTTTATTGATCTATCGGCTAGTTGTATGCTTATTCTGGTTGGTTTCAATTCTCCAAGATCTAGTTTAGTGTATAGTGAATACGGCATTAGATTTATACTAGCACCTAAGTCTGCCAATGCTTCTATTGAACTAAGACTACCCAGAAAACATGGAATTGTGAAACTTCCTGGATCAGATAGTTTTTCTGGTATCTTATTCAACAGCACTGCTGAACAATTAGCATTCATAGTAACAGCCGAGAGTTCTTCCATTTTCTTTCTATTTGAGATTAGATCTTTCAAGAATTTAGCATATCTAGGCATTCCTGAAATCACATCAATGAAAGGAAGATTTACATTTATCTGTTTAAACATATCCAAGAATTTGGATTGCTCGGCTTCAAGTTTCTCTTTCTTCATTTTACTTGGGTAAGGAAGTGGTGGTTGGTATGGTTTAACATAAGGTTTATCCTTAACTGTGTTATCTTCATTAACCTTTTCAACTACCGGTTCTTTTTCCTTATCTTGATCAGGTTGTGGTTCTTGTGGAGTAGGAATAGTTTCATCAGAAGTTACAGGTATTTCCGGTGGTTTAAGTGTTGTACCACTTCTTGTGGTAATGGCTTTAGCTGTTTCATTCCGGGGGTTAGCATTTGTATCACTAGGTAGATTTCCCGGTTTTCTTTCACCTATTAACCTTGCTAGGTTACTTACTTCTTGTTCCAAATTTTGAATAGAAGCTTGTTGATTTCTAAATGCTTGAGCATTTTTTTCATTGGTTTGTTTCTGAGATGTGAAAAACTGTGTTTGAGTTTCAACTAGCTTCGTCATCATATCTTCTAAATTCGGCTTTTTATCATCGGTTTGTTGTGGTGGTTTGTTTTGAAAATTAGGTCGTTGCTGATTGTAAGTATTATTGGATACTTGTTGATTGCTAGGACCTTGTTGGTTGTTGTATGGAATATTTCTGTTATAATTCTGGTTTTGATTGTAAATCGGTCTTGGCGGTTGATAATTATTCTGATAATTATTTCCAGGCCTTTGGTTTATGTATGAAATATTCTCTCTTTGTTCCATTGTTAATTCAATACTGAGACAATCTTTTGTCAAATGTGGTCCTCCACACTGCTCACAACTAATTCGTATTGAGTGAATATCTTTAGTCATCTTTTCCATTCGTCTCTCGACAGCATCTATCTTTGCGGAAATGGAATCTAAGTCATGGCTAGAATCGGCTCTAGCTGCTTTAGATGATCTAACGATGTCTTTTTCTTGGTGCCACTCATGTGAGTGGGAAGCAGTGTTATCAATAATTTTGTAAGCATCAGTTTCGGTTTTCTTAATAATAGAACCACCAGCTGCTATATCTATGTCTTTTCTTGTAGTGATGTCGCATCCTTGGTAGAATATTTGTACTATTTGACAGGTGTCTAAACCATGTTGCGGACATCCTCTTAATAACTTTCCATATCTTGTCCACGCCTCATATAGAGTTTCATTCGGTTTCTGTGTAAACGTAACAATTTCGGCTTGAAGTCTTACGGCTTTAGATGCAGGAAAGAATTGTTTAAGAAATTTGTCAACTAAAACATCCCATGTATCAATCGCCCCTTCAGGTAACGATTCCAACCAATCTTTGGCTTCTCCCTTTAAAGTCCAGGGAAATAACATGAGATATATCTGTTCATCCTCCACTTCTCGGATTTTAAATAGTGTGCAGATCCTATTAAAGGTACGTAGATGTTCATTGTAACATCCCGTATTTTTCCGTTAAACTATTTTAACGCCCGTCTTTTCTTTTTAAATAATACCCTTCATATCTAGATTCGTATCCTTTGTTAAGTAACATTTTAAATATTCTCGTTATCGGATTTTTAATATCTCCCGTACTTCCGTGTAATTTAAAATAATTCGTTTGGTCAATTCACGCACCCGCAACCGAACGCGAGGGACTAGTTTCGCCATTGGAGCAAAGATGTGACTAGCTTGACTAGTCAACACCCACCTCCCCATTTTCCTTTTCATTTTCATTTCCATTTTCTTTCTATACTTTCCAATTTTCTCTCAAACACCACTACAAAGAATCATCATCTAAATTCGGATTTGGAAGCTTCAACCAAAACAAATTACATATTTGGAATCCTTGCAACATCCTCTTCGATTCGATACCGATTTCATCAATTTTGGGTAACTTTCTAAAATCACTAATTTTATGTGTTCTTGAGATTTTTGAGTTAAAAGGTTGTTGATTAGTGTCTATGGCTCAAGTCTAGCATGATTATGTGATTTGTATGCTTGTTCTTGCAATTTTGATGTAACTAGTTCATTATGAAAGAACACTTGCATAATCTTGAGTTTTAGGTGTTCATATGTTGTTTGATGATGAAAGTTCATGTTTTAATTGTGTTCCTAACATCACTAGCTTCAAATTGGTATGTAGGTTGACATGGATTAGTTTCATAATCATGATTGTTGAATTTGTGATTTTGGGTTAGGGTTTGATAGAAGTAAATTGAATCTTGATGCATTAAATGCTTGATAATGTTAATTGTAAGTGTTAGGTTGTGTTGTATGCTTAATTACCTTCGAAACGGCATATCACATGTGTGAATTGGATTCCCGAAACTTAAAATGCATTTGATGAACTTGAAACTTTGAAAATGGATTCTTAATGATCACTTGATGGAAAATCGGTTATTGAAATTGATGTTTTTGTTTGATGAAACGTGTTTAGTTGTTTTCCTTGTCAAATTACCTTTCCAACGATATATAGTATGCATTTTGGATGTTTTCGGTTCATAAAATATGTTAATTTGAGTTTTGGTTCGTGACTTGGACCATTTTTCTGCAAACTGCATGTTTCCCAGGCATTGCGCGCCGCGCATATACCCGCGCGCCGCGCAGAATTAGAAATCCCAGATGTTTGCCTTCGTGGTTAAGTTCTGACCAGGATTTACACTTGGGTGCGCGCCGCGCAACCCATTGCGCACCGCGCAAATGGCCCAGGCCAACTTCCTTGCCTTTAAACGCTCCCAAAATGTTTCCCGCTTAACCGTAACTCCGATTAACATGAAACTTGACTATTATGCTCGTATATGACTTCTCATCATGAGAAAATTGTCGGACACCCGACCCGACCCCGTTGACTTTGACTTTGACCAAGTTTGACTTTTAGTCAAACTTAACCAAACGATTATACAATCGTTCTAACATACTTAACTACTTGTATCGTGCATGAAACTTGACAAATTGATTCACATGCTATATTAATCGAGTCGTAACGAGCCATAGGACTAATTGAACATCTTTGACCGTTTGTGTTTACCGTTATTGATACAACCTATATGTTTAGGTCAAGACTAGCTTTGTCTTTGCACGCGTCTACTTGTTGAAGTACTTTATTAACTCTTGCACTCAAGGTGAGATCATAGTCCCACTTTTTACTCTTTCGAACTTACTTTTGGGATGAGAAAACATAAACGATTCTTTTGAACTAAGCGAACACAAGAACGGGAAAACAAACATTCTACATACGAGTTTAGAACAGAAATCCTCAATCCGATTATCATTAGTTACATCAGATGGTGTAAGCGAGAACTTATGTTATATGGCCATATGGGTTTGACAACCCTCATCTTTGACGGTTCGCTACCGTCTACGGATGAAATATATTTTCGGGAACAGTGTAGTTCTAGCACTAATTTATGGGGTATTCAACGGACGGAATGTTAAGCTTTGATAATTGGGTGCTCGTGAATATTAACTTTTAGAATGTGTTACTATTATTTCAACTTTGCAAACCTTGTGGTTCGGCTTACTTTACTTTTACTCACTACTTACTTAAACCTATGATTTCACCAACGTTTTCGTTGACAGATTTCTATGTTTTTCTCAGGTCTTGCACGATATGTGAAACATGCTTCCGCTTACTATTTGATACTTGCATCCGATGTCGAGTATACATGCATGTCATGGAGCGTCTTTTGACTTTACTATAAACCGTGTCGCCTAGATTTCAATCGTACTTATAACGTTGTAACTTAACTTTTGGTTGAACAATTCTTGTAAACTTTGAAACAATCTTTATTTTGAAATAAAGGCGACATATTTTGGTCAAACGTTATCTTAAAGACTTATAATCAGGTAATGGGACCCACGTAGCCGACGCCGTCACTTGACGATTTGTCGGGGTCGCCACAAGTGGTATCAGAGCCTTGGTTGTATTGATTTAGAGTTCATTTGTGTCCACCCCGAGTCATAGGGTACATAGGTGAATCTAGACTACAACCGGCATATAGACTGAAGTAGGAATTACTTGACTATTTGTGCATTTATACTCGAACTCTTCTATCATATCTAAGTCGTATTCGATCTTGATCTTACGTTGATAAATTTTGTTGACGCGCCACCTTGACTTTATGAAGTAATGTTAAATGCAAATGAGAATCAGGGTAATATAATTTCCGGGATTATATTACGGTGATTCACATGGACGTTCCGACATTATGACATAAAGAATTTAAGGCGAGTCAAGGAAAATTTTTCTCTATATCCTTATTCCATATCACGGTTAGTATTGTTAAGAATACTAATCAACGATATTCTTGTGTCATGAAGGAACAATGGCTCACCAAGGTCAACACAATACTCCTCTCGAAACTCTAGAACAAGCTCTTCAACGAATGATAACCACCGCCGTGGGTACGGCCGTGGCCGATCACTTTTCTAACAACACCAATCGTGGAGCCGGTAATTCAAGCGAAGGTTGCTCTTACAAGAACTTCATGAAGTACAACCCTCCCACTTTCGATGGAACCGGAGGACCGGTTACTCTCACCCGATGGTTTGAACAAATGGAGACCGTCTTTGACACAAGCGGTTGTCGAGACCTAGACAAGGTCAAGTTTTCCACCCTCACCCTTACCGGTATTGCTCTCTCATGGTGGAACACGTATGTACAATCAGTGGGTATCGATGAAGCCCACACACTCTCTTGGACCGAATTAAGGGAAAGAATGATCACCAAATACTTCCCGCGCGACGAGACTCGAAGGCTCGAGCAGGGTCTAAGGAATTTAAAAACGGTCGGGAACGACCTCGAAGCTTATAATCAACGGTTTACCGAACTAGTCACAATGTGTCCAAATATCATGACTCCCGAATCCCTAAGAGTCGAACTTTACATGGATGGCCTCCCTAAGAGCATTCAACACAGGGTAATGACACCTCGACCCACTAATCTACAAGAGGCTTTAACAATGGCCCGCCATACTTTAGACACGGCGAATGAAATGGAAACGCCGGCACCAATGGTCGAGAACCAATCGAGCGGCAATAAAAGAACATGGGAAGCCTCTCAATCAAGCAACCACAACCACAACAACCTCTCCAAGAAGCCTTTCGCCTCCAACGACAAGAAAGGCTATACCGGAAAACTACCTTTTTGTAACGAATGCCGCAAGCATCACTTTGAAGGATGTGGCAGGTTCCGCCACCGGCGCCAAGGAAGTGGTCACATCGCCAAACATTGTGGAAGTGCCACCCCCATCACTCAAAAGGGACCCAACCCACGAAAGTTGGTCACTTGCTACGCATGTGGCCAAACGGGTCATTTTAGGAATGAATGCCCAAATAAGAAAATCAACCCCAACGCACGCCGTTGAACTTTCAACATCAACGCCTAGGATGCCCGAGACGACGATGGACTAGTCACGGGTACGTTTCTTCACAACAAACCGTATGTTTCATACTTATTCGATTCAATTACCGCTAGACGTTTTACAACCAAGACTTTGACTTGTACTCATTACATTCCACCTTTTTTTCCCTTAGATACTACTTAGGCAATTTAAGTGACCAACGGAAAGATATTGTGTGTCTATAAATTCTATCGGAGGATATACGTTAAGAAAATTGACTTGACACCTATAGAACTAGGGAGCTCAGAACCTATTCGTTAAGGAGAAATTGTTTCCCTACAACTAGGTATAGATTATTGTGAACTAAATAATTTTCGATTGAAAACCGATACCCTCTTCCTCGTATCCATGACCACCTGATTACTTGCATGAATCCCGTGTGCATTCCAAAACGACCTCCGTTCCGGTTATCATCAATTGGGGGTTAAGGGAGACGATGTCTCCTAAGCCATTTCCGAACTCGCAACGTTAGTTGTAAATCTCTCTTAGTACCGTTTGATTTATTTAGGACTCCGTCCGTATTCATGAACCTCCTAAACCACGTATGCAACTTATCTAGACAAATCTGTTATCGTATTTATAGATGACATCTTAACTTATTTAAGTAAAGAGGGAAAACGAACAACATCACCATCTTACGCTAGAACTTTTGAGAAAAGAGCAACTCTATACCAAAGTCTCTGAGTGAGAATTTCTGTTGAACGAAGTCCAATTTTCTAGACCATGATGTTTATGGTCAGGTCGTTACAATCAATCTCGAAATCAAGCCACATGTAATCAGGAAACTCTCCCAACTCAGACTTGTATTCGTAAAAATCTTAGATCTCACCGGTTGTTACCGAAGATTCATTTCTGACTTTTCTCGTGTCACACGACTTTTAAACTCGTTAACTCACTAAGGAAAACTCTAAACCTCTCCGTGTTCGAACCTTGAGCGTGATTCTTCACACCAACATTTCTAGTTAAAATCGTATAGCAACAGATGGAACTCAAACATGGAAATATTTGTACTTGAACGCCGAAAGGCATACTCTCTCGTCTCAAAAATCAACATAACTAAAATTCGTTATTTTGCACGAAGAATTCGAATACTAAATTGTGGATCCGATCAATTTTCTCGTCATCCCGTACCACACTACCTACCTCTGTTATTTCACCGTCACCGTCTAATATTACTGGAATTTAAGATAACACACAATCCAACGATACTTCACTCTTCTTTGACTTAACGCCCTTGTGTTTCTGATAATCGGTCAACTATTATTCAACCCCGAACTATACAACTACGTCTACTACCTCGTTTCTCTTTCAGACTTCAACTTTTGACAACTAGAGGCACGTTATGGCAACCCCGAGATGTAAGCTCATCCTATTCTAAGTCCTCATTTCACTCCTATCTTTATCGCTCGCATTTCCGTTTAAGGAAACTCCTTGTAACATTTCTCCATGGATAGAGAAACTCTTCATATTACAATAGTATTCGCCACGAGGGTGAATAGTTCTAACGAACATTTTCGAACCCTAACTAACTTGTTCAAACGTATATTAAGAGATTCTATTCCAACACGGTGCATCTTTGTCAATTATCACGTATCGAAATACTCGTTTCACTTCTAGTTTTGCAAGAAACCTTGGAGACCCGCTTAGACATGAGTACCGCGTACCACCCACAAACCGACGAACCGAGCAAACGAACGATTTACGTCTTGGAAAGACATGTCACAAACTCGTATTGTCACCTTTAGTAGATCACTCTTACAACAGTAGATACCACTCGTGTGTTCACACGCACTTTCCGAAACCCTATATGACCGCTAATGTCATACCCCTGTTCATTTAACCAAAGCATGCGGCAAGCAAATCGCCGAATCTGAACTCCATCAAGAAACAACAATTGAGATCGTTCAAGTCCGAGGAGGGCTAGAGACAACCCATGGTCGCCAGAAGAGTTATACCAAACTTAGATGAAAACCTCACAAATCCCAGTGTGTAACCGCGTAATATTGAGAAACCGCACCTTGGAAAGGTGTAATCCATTTTGGGAAATCGAGAAAGGCTATAGCCGCAATATTGAACCTTTTGAAACCTTGGGGCGTATTGGAACCGCTTACTACCGTTTAGAACTTCCGACTCAATTAAGTTTCCGTTTACCTTACATTTCGTGTAACAAACATAGAAACGTGTCCTGCGGAACAGGAACGTGCAATTCTTCTAAATGCACCGACTATCGATGACAAACTACTCTTCATAGGAAAACCAGTTGAAACCAGGGATCGTAAAAACCAAACCTTAATACAACGTGAAACCCTAACTATCCAAATTCATGAGAACACTCAAGGACGTACCTTCACTTATTCATAGCATTGACATCTCCGGTCTCGAGTGAGAGGCATCGATTATTACTTCCAACTAAATTTCGGGACGAAATTTCTTTTGAGGTGTGGATAATGTAACATCCCTCATTTTTCCGTTAAACTATTTTAACGCCCGTCTTTTCTTTTTAAATAATACCCTTCATATCTAGATTCGTATCCTCTGTTAAGTAACATTTTAAATATTCTCGTTATCGGATTTTTAATATCTCCCGTACTTCCGTGTAATTTAAAATAATTCGTTTGGTCAATTCACGCACCCGCAACCGAACGCGAGGGACTAGTTTCGCCATTGGAGCAAAGATGTGACTAGCTTGACTAGTCAACACCCACCTCCCCATTTTCCTTTTCATTTTCATTTCCATTTTCTTTCTATACTTTCCAATTTTCTCTCAAACACCACTACAAAGAATCATCATCTAAATTCGGATTTGGAAGCTTCAACCAAAACAAATTACATATTTGGAATCCTTGCAACATCCTCTTCGATTCCATACCGATTTCATCAATTTTGGGTAACTTTCTAAAATCACTAATTTTATGTGTTCTTGAGATTTTTGAGTTAAAAGGTTGTTGATTAGTGTCTATGGCTCAAGTCTAGCATGATTATGTGATTTGTATGCTTGTTCTTGCAATTTTGATGTAACTAGTTCATTATGAAAGAACACTTGCATAATCTTGAGTTTTAGGTGTTCATATGTTGTTTGATGATGAAAGTTCATGTTTTAATTGTGTTCCTAACATCACTAGCTTCAAATTGGTATGTAGGTTGACATGGATTAGTTTCATAATCATGATTGTTGAATTTGTGATTTTGGGTTAGGGTTTGATAGAAGTAAATTGAATCTTGATGCATTAAATGCTTGATAATGTTAATTGTAAGTGTTAGGTTGTGTTGTATGCTTAATTACCTTCGAAACGGCATATCACATGTGTGAATTGGATTCCCGAAACTTAAAATGCATTTGATGAACTTGAAACTTTGAAAATGGATTCTTAATGATCACTTGACGGAAAATCGGTTATTGAAATTGATGTTTTTGTTTGATGAAACGTGTTTAGTTGTTTTCCTTGTCAAATTACCTTTCCAACGATATATAGTATGCATTTTGGATGTTTTCGGTTCATAAAATATGTTAATTTGAGTTTTGGTTCGTGACTTGGACCATTTTTCTGCAAACTGCATGTTTCCCAGGTATTGCGCGCCGCGCATATACCCGCGCGCCGCGCAGAATTAGAAATCCCAGATGTTTGCCTTCGTGGTTAAGTTCTGACCAGGATTTACACTTGGGTGTGCGCCGCGCAACCCATTGCGCACCGCGCAAATGGCCCAGGCCAACTTCCTTGTCTTTAAACGCTCCCAAAATGTTTCCCGCTTAACCGTAACTCCGATTAACATGAAACTAGACTATTATGCTCGTATATGACTTCTCATCATGAGAAAATTGTCGGACACCCGACCCGACCCCGTTGACTTTGACTTTGACCAAGTTTGACTTTTAGTCAAACTTAACCAAACGATTATACAATCGTTCTAACATACTTAACTACTTGTATCGTGCATGAAACTTGACAAATTGATTCACATGCTATATTAATCGAATCGTAACGAGCCATAGGACTAATTGAACATCTTTGACCGTTTGTGTTTACCGTTATTGATACAACCTATATGTTTAGGTCAAGACTAGCTTTGTCTTTGCACGCGTCTACTTGTTGAAGTACTTTATTAACTCTTGCACTCAAGGTGAGATCATAGTCCCACTTTTTACTCTTTCGAACTTACTTTTGGGATGAGAAAACATAAACGATTCTTTTGAACTAAGCGAACACAAGAACGGGAAAACAAACATTCTACATACGAGTTTAGAACAGAAATCCTCAATCCGATTATCATTAGTTACATCAGATGGTGTAAGCGAGAACTTATGTTATATGGCCATATGGGTTTGACAACCCTCATCTTTGACGGTTCGCTACCGTCTACGGATGAAATATATTTTCGGGAACAGTGTAGTTCTAGCACTAATTTATGGGGTATTCAACGGACGGAATGTTAAGCTTTGATAATTGGGTGCTCGTGAATATTAACTTTTAGAATGTGTTACTATTATTTCAACTTTGCAAACCTTGTGGTTCGGCTTACTTTACTTTTACTCACTACTTACTTAAACCTATGATTTCACCAACGTTTTCGTTGACAGATTTCTATGTTTTTCTCAGGTCTTGCACGATATGTGAAACATGCTTCCGCTTACTATTTGATACTTGCATCCGATGTCGAGTATACATGCATGTCATGGAGCGTCTTTTGACTTTACTATAAACCGTGTCGCCTAGATTTCAATCGTACTTATAACGTTGTAACTTAACTTTTGGTTGAACAATTCTTGTAAACTTTGAAACAATCTTTATTTTGAAATAAAGGCGACATATTTTGGTCAAACGTTATCTTAAAGACTTATAATCAGGTAATGGGACCCACGTAGCCGACGCCGTCACTTGACGATTTGTCGGGGTCGCCACATTCATTTGGATCTTCCTTCGGCGCACCACTAAATTGGCATTGATTAGTCACCATGTGTAGAATTTGTCCTTTGATTTCATAATCTGGTGCATTAATGTCTGGATGAGTAATTGCGTGACCTTGGCCAGTGCGTTTAGCTCTCATTCGGTCTTCCATACTTAAAGGTTCCAGATTCTCCATAATTGAATTTGTTGAATCGGTATCACTAGATGATTCTGATTTAATGGTTCGTTCCTCAACAATCTCTGTTTGAATGATTGGTGGCTCCGGAGGAAAGTTTAATGGTTCGGGATCTACGAACCGTTCCTGAATATTCTCCGGATTCTCAATTGTGAGGTCGGGTTCAAAAAATGGATTATCGGAAATTTGAACTGAAGTACTTGGTCGACTGGATGACGATTCTAAAGAAAAATCAACGGCGGTTATATTTGCTAAATGTCTTGATCTAGTTACAGGTGGTGAACGTACAAAAGGTGGTGAACGTCTTGCTCGGTGCATTCACTGAATATCCTATTAGTTTTTAAAAGGAAAGAAAAATTATAATAAGTTATCCAACCAATAGACTTTTCTGATTTTGCCCACGTTTCGAATAGCCAAAAGATGCAGCAGAGGGGCAGGATTCGTTTGGTCTCAATATAATTGAGGACTGTTTGGCTCCAATAACCCGGTCCACGTACAAATCCAACTATTACTACGAACCAGAAAATTTTGATGTCTATCAATTTAACCACTCAAAATAAATTTTCGTAATTTTAAGAAATTTAGATAAGAAGTAGAATAAAAATCTATGTCCTAAAACTAGAATAGCGAGAAATAAGAAAGAAAAAGAGTTCGTCGGAAAAAGGTTGAAAAAGAAAAATGGTTGAAAAATAAAAGGTGACGGAAAAATAAAAGAAACTTATAAAAACTTAAAAATACTTGACTAACCTAACCTTATTACTACAACTAACTTAAAATTATAATCGCAAATTGAGATTACTAATTGGAATGATAATTGATACATAGGTAAAAATCGTCTAAAAATATTAAAGCTTACAAGAAAAACTAAATCCCAAATGGAATTAACTTAAAAAGAAACTAAAACTTAAAAAGGCGTCGCCAAATTCTAAAGTACCTAAATCTTAGTCTAAAGAAAAAGCACTTAAGGAATTCTACGGCAAAGCCTAAAAATCTAGAAGTAAAAATAACTATGGCAAAATCTAAGTTTAAAACTAAATATGAGCTAAAAATACAAATATTACGCTACAACGATTAAAAAGGGACAAAATATAAAAATATACAAAAAGTTGTAAAAATTACAATTTTTATAAAAATATTATTTTTGTATTATTTATTTATTAAAACTATTAATTTTATAATTTAATTAAACTAATTTAAACAAAATATACAAAATAATAATAATAACTAAAAACTAATTAAAAACTAAAAACATAATTAGGGTTTTAATTAATAAATAATAATAATAATAACTCTGTAATTAATGCCGGATTAAGGCTTCTGGCAGGCGTGTCAGAAAAAGCTCCGCGAGTCGCGATATTTCAAACATCAAACCCCGCGAGTCGCGGGGTTTCAAAATTCAACCCTGGAACAGGAAATTTACGCGTTTTTATTTATTTATTTTTTTTATATTTTTAATTTCTGTTTTAATAAAAGTATTTATATAATAAAAACTTATATCTAAAAACTAAAATAGAAATATTTTATAATTTTAATAATAAAAATCTTAAAACTAGAATTATATATTTTTTTATATGTTTTTAAATAAAAACAAAATACTTAAATAAAACTTATATAAAAATAAAGAAACTTTATAAAACTTAAATATTTAACAAAATCTTAAAAATACAAAAAAAAAATTTTTTTTTTATGTAGCGTTGCGCTTCCGGCTTTTAAGAGACTCCCCGGCAGCGGCGCCAAAAATACTTGATGTGGTAGCGGAGTGGTATAAAATAGTTTTAAATTTTTACAGGAAATACTATTAAATACGATACAATTTTACACAAGATATTTATTTATTTATAGAATGGATATACTTAAACCTTGCTACAACACTTATAGGCAGTGTACCTAATCGTACAGTAGTGTAGTTTTTAGTAAGTCCGGTTCGTTCCACAGGGAATCTTTTTTAAACAAAGCTCAACGCTATATTAGTTTACTTTTATAAAAATACAAACATATATATAAGTAATATTATTATTATAAAGGGGGGTTTTTACCGTTTAATGACCGGTTTGTCAATTTTAAAACTTTAGTCGCAGTTAAAACCAAATGTAAAATATTAAAAATAAATACAAGACTTAAATTAAAGCATAAAATAAATAACCATAAATGAAATTACGATAATTAAAAGTGCGATTAAATACAATAACAATAAAAATGCGATAATTAGAAGTGCAATTAAATATAAAATAAAGGAAATTAAATATGAAATAAAAGAATTATGCTTATTTAAACTTCCGTAATCATGATGTTTGACGTGTTGATTTTAGTTTTATGCTCATGGGTTAATTGTCCTTTGTCCTGGATTATTTAATATGTCCGTCTGGTTTTTGTCCATAACAGTCCATCAGTCATAAATATAAAGTGCGAGTGTCCTCGTCAAATTATCCTTATACCCGAAGTTAAATATTCCAACTAATTGAGGACTTAAACTGTAACAAGATTTTAATACTTTGTTTAATAATTACACCAGGATGTCGACTGAGTGTAACCCAAGGTTTTAATATTTTGTTATCAATTATACCAAGTGTCCTTTGTACATAATTTCACCCCTGTTTTAATTATTCTAGTGGCTATTAATCCATTCCCGTGTCCGGTTAAATGAACGATTATTCATACATATAAATACCCTGCCCATCGTGTCCGATTGAGTGTATATGGTAATTTATAGGGACGCCCAATTGTAAATCTTTATATTAACATTAACAAACTATCATTTAGTTAAACAAATATAAAGCCCATTAATAGCTCATAGTCTAATTTCCACAAGTGTCGTTCTTTTGTCCAAACCCCAATTATGGTACAAAGCCCAATTACCCAATTTTAGTAATTAGCCCAACATCATGATTACTTCATTTTAAATAAGCATAATAATAACTTAGCTACGAGACATTAATGTAAAAAGGTTGAACATAACTTACAATGATTAAAAATAGCGTAGCGTTACACGGACAGAATTTCAACTTACACCCTTACAACATTCGCTAACATACCCTTATTATTAGAATTATAATTAAAATTAAAATATAAATTATAAATATATATATATATTTTACGTATGAGGAGAAGAAGAAAAAGATGATGATTTGCGATCAGAATTCGGTTGCTTTTATAGGGATTTTTGACTTTTGGGGCTCCGCGACTCGCGGCATTTTTGCCTTCAAACTCCGCGAGTCGCGGAGTTTGAAATTGCAGCTCATATCAGTTTGGAGTCTTTCTTGCCGACAGATTTATAAATATATATAATATATTAAATAATTATAAGAATTATTTAAATATTATATTATATTTATGTGCATAGTTGATTTGTAATTTTTAGTCCGTTGCGTCGAGCGTTGAGAGTTGACTCATGTCCCGGTTCCGGATTTTCGAACGTCCTTGCGTACAATTTTATATTTTGTACTTTGCGTTTTGAATCTTGTACTCTTGTAATTTCGAGACGTTTCTTATCAATAATTGGAACCTCTTTGATTGTCTTTTGTACTTTTGAGCTTTTTGGTCGTTTGCGTCTTCAATTCGTCGAATCTGTCTTTTGTCTTCACCTTTTATTATTTAAACGAATATCACTTTTAAATAGAACAATTGCAACTAAAAGCTTGTCTTTCTTGAGGAATAATGCTATGAAATATATGTTCGTTTTTAGCATTATCAGTATGCGCAATCTTAATCCTATTATATCTCATTAATACAACTATATAATGTCAAAATTGTAGGATTAATGTGCAAGGTACAACATATAACTATATGACCAACTTCATTTGAGCCTTCGGGGTCACACACATATACACCGAGACGTCAAATAATATATATATATATATATATATATATATATATATATATATATATATATATATGATGTATATATATTACTCAAGTAATAAAATAGTAAATCAAAATTAATTCATTTACTATTCATATGAATAGTAAATGAAACTAAATTAATTAATTTACTATTCACATGATAGCGACATGATAGAAATTATTAATTATAAGTTACATAACATACCCCTAAAGTATTTGAGAAATACGATTTTATCGTTTAATGAATTTATACTCCGTATCTTATTTCTATTTCAATATCTTTTTTTGAAAAAGTTGTTTGTCTTATAAAGGAAAATATATCTGTGATTCAGATTGATTGATACGTTTTACTTTACTTCATATTATATATATGGTCTTTTGCCTTCATAAAAACAAATGAGAGAATTGAAAAGAGAAAAGAGAGAAAGTAAGAAAAGAAATAACATTGTTTCATACAGAGTATTATTTTGGGTTCATAATATTAATCAAAGGTTGATTAATTATTACTTGGTTTTGAACTAGCATCCATTGACGTTGTTTGAAGTGTAGTGTGGACTATCCAAAGAGACGGTCATACTTTTGATTGTAGGTTTCTCTCCGTTCATCAGTTTCTTTAAGAAAGGTATATCGTTAACTCATCTTATGATTTAATATTCATGACAATTATTATGATGTAACAGAATCTTTGGGATCGTTAATCATGTGCATGTTTTATTAAATTTAAATATATTAATATTTAATTTTGTAAATGGTTTATAAAATAATAATTGATTATTATTTCAACTATCCACTGTGTTAATCTGATTTAAAAGTACACACTATTTTCCAACAGTGGTATCAGAGCCGCTTTTACACTATCTTAATTGTCGCGTAATTTTCTTTAGATTTAGCTTTGTGGTGAATTGGTAAAAGTCAAAACCTTTATGGTTTTGAAAGTCAATTTTGTTGATTACCTCATGACGCACGAATAAGATCTGAAAAAATCACTGTTATAAATTTTGAATTTATTTATTATGGCTTGAATAATTGTTGTTTATTTCGTTCCATGGTTGTACACATGCATTGTAACCATGGGCAAGTCATATGTTGGTTTTAATAATGTAGTTATTAAAATTGTGATTGTACACATAGCCCATAATGCCCCGACCTACGTATGATTGTTGTGATTGTTGATTACGGCAATATTATGTCATGTTAATTATTTATTTTATTAGAAAGGCCATTTTGAAGCCAAAGTTGTATTGTATTTATTTTTCATTTTCATAGTATTGTTTAACATCCCGCCTTTTTCTGTTTACCTTCCGTTATGTTATTTTAAAGTCCGTTATATAATTATAACATCTTCCGTTAATACGCATTTTAAAATATTTCGTTTAGGTAATTCACGCAACCGTTTCCTAAGTTGAGGGACTAATGTTGTCATTTGAGCAAAGATTTGACTAGGTCAAGGGTCAAACCCTTCCTCATCCATTCATTCATCCTCGTCTTTCTCTAATACTTCCACATTTTCTCTCAACACACTCAATCAAAGAATCATCATCTAAATCCAATCTAGCAAGTGTGCATCAAAACAAATTACATATTTGGAATCCTTGCATCTTCCTCTTCAAATCTATACCAATCTCATTGCATTTGGGTAACTTTATAAAAACACTAGATTTTGTGTTCTTGACAATTTTAACTTATAAAAGTGTTAATTAGTGTCTATGGCTCAAGTCTAACATGAATATATGATTTGCATGCTCGATCTTGTGTTTTAGTGTAACTAGCATGAACTTGAAATTTGGTGAGTTTGATCTTGTAATTTGGTTGCTTAAATGTTGTTAGATGTTAAAAGTGCATGTATTAAATGTGCTACTAGCATCACTAGCTTCATTTTAATGTGTAGGTTGATCAAGAAAGCTTCATTAACATGATTATTGATTTTGTGATTTTGGTTAAGGTTTGATAGACTTAATTATGAACTTTTGATGCATTAAATGCTTGACAATGTTGTTGGTAAGTGTTTAGTTGCAATGTGTGTTTAATTACCTTCGAAACGGCATATCATGTATGTAAATTGGATCACCGAATCAAGAAAAGCATTTAATGAACTTGAATGTAATAAATGGTGAGCATTTAATGCGATTTTAGTTGTTGAAAATGTTGAATTGATTGGTGAAATGTGCTTAGTTATTTTCCTCGTCAAAATACCTTTCCAACGATATAAGATACTTGTTTTGATTATTTGCGGATCATAAATTGTGTTTGTTTGAGTTTTGATTCGTGCACTTGTGTAATTTCAGCAAGCAGACCTGTGCACTGATCTGGACTCCGTCCAGATTCTTGGACGCCGTCCAGGCCTTCACATCTGGACGCCGTCCAGATGAACTACCAGGTTCTGATTTGGTTGGCCGTTTACCATTTAATTCTAACTATGCTACGCACCTCCGATTCACATGTAACTTGTTCTAACATGCTCATATATGATTAAAAATCTCAGAAAAATAGTTCGGGACCTGACCCGAACGTGTTGACTTTTTTGTTGACTTTGACTCGACCAAAGTTGACTTTTAATCAAACCTAACCGTATCCTTATGCAATCATTCTAATATGCTTTTCTACTTGAATCGTGCATGAAACTTGACAATTTGATTCACATGCTACATTAATCGAGTCATAACGAGCCATAGGACTAATTGAACACTTTGACCGACCGTGTTTACCGATATTGATACAACCTATTTGTTTAGGTCAAGACTAGCATTCGTTCTTGCACACGTTACTTTGTGAAGTACTTTATTACTCGTGCACTCAAGGTGAGATCATAGTCCCACCTTTTCAGCAACTTTTACTTTTAAACTATGGGATGAGAAACATATACGTATCATACTTTTATGCTTTGAACACAAGTACGAAAACAAACATTCCACAACGAGTTTGAACAAAAAGCCTCAATTCAATTATCATTAGTTACACTTACAGGGTGTAAACGTGAACTTATGTTATGTGATCACATTGGGCTTGACGAGCCCTCATTCGGACGGTTCGCTACCGTTAGCGGATGAAATATATTTTCGAGTATAGAGTATGTTCTAACACTACGTAACAGAGTACAAAACAGTTAAGTCTTGATAATTGGGTGCTCGCGAACATACTTTTGGAATACAAACAATTTGGATAATCAACTATATTAAATCTTGTGGTTCAAAAACAACGTTACTATTACACCTATGATTTCTCCAACATTTTTCGTTAACAGTTTTCTATATGTTTTCTCAGGTCCTTTGTCACACCCCCAAATAGGGCCTGGGGTATTTGTGACTAATTATATCAAATCACAGTTGTATAAACGAGAACGACTCTATATGAGATGTTTCATTGAGTTTTGCAGCTGAAGATAAATAGATTACATTGTGAACAACGCATTAAATATCTTTAATTGATATGATATGTAATGAAGACTCCAAGCATAGCAAGCAATCATCATCAAATTAGCAAATGCAAGTCCTTCAAATTATCCATGAATGACTCGTTGAAATGTTGCTTTCAATTAGCAAATACACAGCGGAAGCATTATGTAGGACCTGAGAATAAACACGCTAAATAGTGTCAACCAAAAGGTTGGTGAGTTCATTGGTTTATCATAAATAATAATTTCAATAATAGTGTTAGACCACAAGATTTAATAAGAGTTGATTGATATAGAAATATCAATCTAAAAGTATTGCTGAGTTTGTAATATCGCGACTAAACAAAAGTTACCCCGTGACACTTGTTATTCATGTCGTTGAATCATTATTATGTAGCCAAAGACCAACGGTCAACTGGCTAGAGACGTCACTCTCAGTAGCGCTACTCACAATAACTAAGTTTGCATCTTATACCTCAGCAATTAACGATATTACGATCGGGATTTAGCATGTATATAGCATAAAAGTTTGAGTACTTGTGTCTAACGTGTAAAACAGTTATAAAAGTTGCGCATGTATTCTCAGCCCAAAAATATATATATAAAGGGAGCTATGAAAACTCACGATATCGTATTTCGTATTTTACGAGTATGATGGCACTGAACAAGTGCAGAGTTGTCCTCGGATTCACGAACCTATATTAAGTATATATATTAACACATATACTTGTAATCGAATAAGTTTATATATATTATTTCACCTGTTATATATTTCTATGTATATATATATATATATATATATATATATATATATATATATATATATATATATATATATATATATTCTATGTATAAGTATTTGTTTGATAAAATGATTTTAATAATGATAACGAATAAAGAGTTGTATTATTTTGTAATAACAATAATAATACTAGTAGTAAAATGATAATAATCATAATAAGGTGTAAAATTAATAATAATAATTATTATAATAATTGTAAAAGTGAAAGTTCTTATAATAATTAAAATGTTATATGTTTACAGTAGTACTAATATTAATAATTTTTGTAATATCTTAAATAGTAATACTAATAATAATAATAATGAGTTTAGTAGTAAAAATAATAATAATAATGATAGTAGTTTTTAATGAAAATGATAATAACAATAGTTCTTAATAATAATAAAAATACTCATTTTAATAATAAAATGATTATGAAAATAATAACTTTTGATAATAATACTTGATACTAGTAATAATAATAATAATAATAATAACTATAATAATAATAACAAAACTTAATGATAATACTAGTAATAATAATAATGATAATACTAATAATTATAATGATAATACTAATATTTATAATGATACTTTTAATAATAATAATACTAGTAACAATAATTAACAATGATTATAATTAGTGATAACAATAATAAAGATAATAATAATAATAATAATTTTGATAAAGGAAAACTACCTCAAAAAGCTTTTTAAAAAAAATTGCCCAAGACGGAGCTCGAACCCGTGACCTCTCGTTTAACACACATACCCCCAAACCATTGCTCTGCTTGTATTTATCTGATTTATCTTACCTTCTAAAATATATGAACCGTATTTCTGTTTCTAATCTCTTCTCCTTCTCAAATCAAAAGTCGACCAGAGGATTACAAAATTCACAACAGTCATGTAAAGGTTTGATTAGGACTCGAATTTGGAATAGAAATAACCGGTTGAGGTGATCTTAATTGACAGAACAGAGATAATATATATATATATATATATATATATATATATATATATATATATATATATATATATATATATATATATATATATATATATATATATATATATATATATATATATATATATATATATATATATATATATATTATACATATATATAAAGCAGTAGCAGCAACCTTGCGATGAAGATAAAGAACTCCAAAATTGATTTTAAATTCTAGACAGTTTTAAATTAAGATTACAACACGAAATACGTTTCAAATCATCTATAGAAACTTTAGGATTCATTAATTTCAACAGAAACATCAAAATGGACTCAAATTTCTCGAAGAACAATTTGTTGACTTTTTAATTTTAAACCTTTGACTCGCAAATTCGAAATCACTAAAAGGAATTGGAAGCTAAGATTTTGCAGTTTGTTTGAACTAAAGATTCCTAACACAACTGCGTTTAAGGATTTTGAAATTCGATTCATTTTTAAAGATTTTGAAAAATAGAAGATGAACAGAGGTATCAAGAATAATAATTAAAATAAATTTCTGTTTTAATTCACTCGACAGAAGCAGTTACACTTAATGATTAATAATTGATGATAGAAGAGTGAATGAATTCACTATAAACACAGCTAATCGATTTATATACAGATGAATGGGTCGACTAAAACAAAAACAAAACCAGTAGCAGAATAAAAAATAAGCAGGAAAAATAAAAAAATAAAACTGGATCATGATGCAGATTGCGATAAATAAAAAAAATAAAAGAAAAACAGATAGTGTTATAATACAGATCAAAAGCAGATTTCATATATCACAATTTCATAAAAAAAATTAAAAAGCAGATAATACCTAATTGCTTTTTGTAAAAAATAAAATAATAAAAGGCATATAAAGATCAACAATTTGATGTATTATATATATATATATATATATATATATATATATATATATATATATATATATATATATATATATATATATATATATATATATATATATATATTATTTTAATTAATAATCAATAAAGATATTAATAATAATAATACTATTAATATTATAAAGATAATAATAATAATAATAATAATAATAGAATTGATAATAATATTAATAATAATAACAATTATATTAGTAATAATAAAAATTATATTAATAATAATAATACTTTTAATATTATGAATAATACAATAATAATAATAGTAATAGAATTAAATATTAATCATAATAATTATAATGATAATAATAATAATAATATTGTTTTTTAACAATATTGATAATGATATTTGTAAATGATAATGATAATATTGTTAAATATAATAAAAAAGTAATAATATAACAACAATATTATTTTGTATAAAGTTTTACATTTTTAGTTATAACAATTAAGTCGTATTATATTTCAAGTTTATATATTTATTTAAAATTATTTGTTCGTGAATCGTCGGACTTTGTTCGAAGTTAAGTTTAGATTTAGTCGGAAATTTCCGGGTTGTCATATCCATGAACGCTAGGTGATACATGCCTTCACACATTATTTTTGATACTTGCTTGGATGTCGAGTATACATGCAAACGTGGAGCGTCTTTTGACTTAACTTAATTTGTGTCGCATAGGTTTCAATTGTACTTAAAATGTTGTAACATGTTTTGTCGTTGAACTACTTTGTAAACTTTGAAACATCTTTATAAATGAAATGAATGCGACATATTTTTGGTCAAACGTTGTTTTAAAGACTTATGACCACGTAACGGGACCTAAGTAGACGGCGTCGTCAATGACGATTTTGTCTGGTCGCTACAGATGGTATCAGAGCATTGGTTGTAGGGATTTAGAGTTCATTGGTGTCAACCCCGAGTCATAGGGTACATTAGTGAGTCTAGACTACAACCGGCATATAGACTTGAAGTAGGAATTACTTGACTACTTTTGCATTTATACTCGAACTCCTCTATTCATATCTAACTTTTATTCCATCTTAATCTCACGTTGTTTAATTTGATTGACACGCCACCTTGACTAAGTGAAATAATGTCGAATGCACATATGAATTAGGGTAATATAATTTTTAGAATTATAGTACGGTGACTCATATGAACGTTCCGACATTATGACATAAAGAATTTAAGGCGAGTCAAGGAAAATTTTCTCTTATTCCTCATTTTATATCACGGTTAGTATTATTGAGAATACTAATCAACGATATTCTTGTGTTTTGAAGGAACAATGCCTCCTCACCGTGTACCACACCATGAAACACCCGAACAAGCTCTACAACGAATGATAGCCACCGCCGTGGATGCGGCCATGGTCGGTAACTCATCCAACAACAATAACAATAACAACAACCACAACAACAACAACAACAACAACAACAACAACAACAACAACAACAACAACAATGGAGCCGGTAATTCAAATGAGGGATGCTCCTATAAAGCTTTCATGGTATGCAAACCTCACACCTTCGATGGAACCGGGGGACCGGTTGTGCTCACCCGATGGTTTGATCAAACGGAAGCCATCTTTAGCATAAGCGGTTGTCGGGACCAAGACAAGGTCAAATACTCCACTTACACTTTCGCCGGTATCGCTCTCACTTGGTGGAACACCTATGTACAATCGGTGGGTACCGATGAAGCTCACGCCCTCTCTTGGGCCGATTTAAGGGAAAAGATGATTATCGAATATTTCTCTCGTGAAGAAACCCGAAGGCTCGAACAAGAGTTAAGAACTTTAAAAGCGGTCGGAAATGATCTCAAGGCCTATAATCAACGATTTTCCGAACTAGCCTTAATGTGCCCAAACCTTGTGAACCCCGAATCTTTAAGGGTTGAACTTTACATGGATGGTCTTCCAAAGAGCATCAAACACGGGGTAATGTCATCCAAACCCACTAATCATCAAGAAGCTTTGAATATGGCCCCGCAAATTGATTGAAACGGTGGATGAAATCGTAGTACCGGCACCTAAGGCCGAGGATAGATCGGGTGGCAACAAAAGAAAATGGGAACCCACTCCATCGAGCAACTACCACAACAACACCTTCACCAAAAAGCCTTTCACCTCCGACGACAAGAAAGGTTATGTCGGGAATAAACCATTTTGCAACAAGTGCCACAAACATCATTGAATGTGGCAAGCCATTTTGCAACAAATGTCAAAGGAGTGGCCATGTAACCCACGATTGTAGAAACACCGCTCCCGTTGCTCAAAAGGGGCCCAATGCACCAAGACCGGGTGTTTGTTTTAAATGTGGACAACCGGGTCATTATAGGAATGCGTGCCCAAAGAAGAAAGCTAACCCCAATGCACGCGGCCGAGCTTTCAACATCAACACTGAGGAAGCCTGAGATGACAATGAACTAGTCACAGGTACGTTTCTTCTCAATAATTCTTATGTCTCTTGTTTATTCGATTCGGGTGCCGATAAGAGTTTTGTAACCAAGACTTTGACTCATTCTTTTAGCACTCCATATAGACTTGATCCATCTGAAATACAAGAATTGCAAAGTCAAATCCAAGAACTACTTGACCGTGGTTTTATCCAACCTAGCCATTCGCCATGGGGCGCTCTGATTTTGTTCGTTAAGAAGAAAGATGGATCCCTACGAATGTGCATTGATTATTGTGAACTAAAAAAATTGACGATTAAGAACTGATATCCTCTTCCGCGCATCGACGACCTCTTTGATCAACTACAAGGATCTCGTGTTTATTCAAAAATCGATCTCCGCTCGGGTTATCATCAATTAAGGGTTAAGGGGAAAGATGTCTCCAAAACTGCTTTTCGGACTCGCTATGGTAGTTGCGAATTCCTTGTCATACCATTTGGTCTAACAAATGCACTGGCGGTGTTCATGGACCTCATGAACCTCGTGTGTAAACCGTATCTCGACAAATTCATTATCGTGTTCATCGATGATATTTTGTTCTATTCTAAAAGCGAAGAAGAACACGAACAACACCTTCGAAACGTGCTCGAACTCTTGAGACAAGAATGACTCTATGCCAAATTCTCCAAGTGTGAATTTTGGTTGAAGGAAGTTCAATTTCTCGGTCATATCGTAAGCGACCAAGGTATTAAGGTCGATCCCGCAAAAATTGAAGCCATTAACAAATGGGAGACTCCTACTACTCCTACTCAGATTCGTCAATTCTTGGGTCTCGCCGGGTACTATCGTAGATTCATCGAAAACTTCTTTTTGGTTCCACATCCTTTAACCGTGTTAACTCACAACGGAAAGAAATTTGTTTGGGCAACCGAACAAGAGTCCGCGTTTCAAATCTTGAAGACAAAACTAACCACCGCTCCTATCTTGTCACTCCCCGAAGGCAATGATGATTTTGTTGTATATTTCGATGCCTCGAAACATGGTTTTGGGTGTGTATTGATGCAACGAAAGAAAGTCATTGCTTATGCCTCTCGACAACTAAAAATTCATGAACGAAACTACACGACACATGATCTCGAACTCGGAGCCGTTGTGTTTGCACTCAAAATGTGGAGACACTTCTTTATGGAACCAAGAGTACCATCTTCACCAATCACAAAAGCCTTCAACACATCTTCGATCAAAAACAACTAAACATGAGACAACAACGGTGGATTGAGACCTTAAACGATTACGATTGTGAGCTTCGTTACCATCCCAGAAAGGCAAATGTAGTAGCCGATGCCTTAAGTCGAAAAGAAAGAGCGGTGCCTCTTCGTGTCCGAGCTTTAAACATCACCATCCACACCAATCTCAATAGTCAAATTCGTGTAGCCCAAGACGAGGCTCTCAAGTATAAAAACATCTCTCTCGAACACTGAACGTCTTCACCTCTCGATTCGAAGTTAAGGAGACCGGACTCCGATATTTTGCCGGAAGAATTTGGGTGCCTAATTATGGGGACTTGCGAAGCCTTATTTTAGACGAAGTCCATAAGTCAAGATATTCGATTCATCCCGGTGCCAATAAGATGTACCACGACCTCAAAGAACAATATTGGTGGCCGAACATTAAAAGGGACGTTGCTACTAATGTTGGACGGTGCCTAACTTGCTCCAAAGTCAAAGCCGAACATCAAAGACCGTCCGGACTACTTCAACAACCCGAAATCCCGCAATGGAAGTGGGAAAGGATAACGATGGATTTTATCACCAAACTACCAAAGACGGTGGGCGGTTACGATACTATTTGGGTTATTATTGACCGTCTCACCAAATCCGCGCACTTCCTAGCCATGAAGGAAACCGACAATATGGAAAAACTTGCACAACTTTACATTAAAGAGATCGTAGCCCATCACGGTGTACCTTTATCGATTATTTCGGACCGAGATGGCCGTTTTGTTTCTAGATTTTGGCGTACCTTACAAGAAGCGTTGGGAACGCGTTTAGACATGAGCACCGCATACCATCCGCAAACCGACGGACAAAGTGAACGCACAATTCAAACCTTGGAAGATATGCTACGAGCTTGCGTTATCGATTTTGGAAAAGCTTGGGACAAGTACTTGCCTCTCCCCGAATTCTCCTACAACAATAGTTATCACGCGAGTATTAACGCCGCACCATTCGAAGCGTTATATGGCCAAAAATGCCGTTCACCTCTTTGTTGGGCCGAAGTAGGCGACACACAAATCACCGGACCCGAACTCATTCATGAAACCACCGAGAAGATCGTTCAAATTCGAGATAGGCTTAGGACGGCCCGTAGTCGTCAAAAGAGCTATACCGACATTAGACGCAACGACCTAGAATTTCAAGTCGGTGACCGCGTAATGTTAAAAGTCGCACCTTGGAAAGGTGTAATCCATTTCGGGAAATGCGGGAAGTTAAATCCGTGGTATATTGGTCCTTTAGAAATCTTGGAGCGTGTTGGAACCGTTGCTTATCGTTTAGATCTTCCGCCTCAACTGAGCTCCGTTCATCCTATTTTCCATATATCAAATTTTAAGAAGTGTCTCGCCGAAACCGAACTCATTATCCCTCTCGAGGAGCTTACTATTGATGACAGACTTCATTTTGTAGAGGAACCGGTTGAAATGATGGATCACTCCGTCAAAACGCTAAAACAAAGCCGAATCCCAATTGTCATGGTCCGTTGAAACGCCAAAAGGGGACCCGAGTTTACTTGGGAAAGGCAAGATCAAATGCAAAAGAAATACCCTCATTTATTCGTGGATTCGGAAACGCAAGATCTCGAGGAAGAAGCAACGACTGCTACGCCTACTTAAATTTCGGGATGAAATTTCTTTTAAGGAGTAGGTAATGTAACATCCCGCCTTTTTTTGTTTACCTTCCGTTATGTTATTTTAAAGTCCGTTATATAATTATAACATCTTTCGTTAATACGCGTTTTAAAATATTTCGTTTAGGTAATTCACGCAACCGTTTCCTAAGTCGAGGGACTAATGTTGTCATTTGAGCATAGATTTGACTAGGTCAAGGGTCAAACCCTTCCTCCTCCATTCATTCATCCTCCTCTTTCTCTAATACTCCCACATTTTCTCTCAACACACTCAATCAAAGAATCATCATCTAAATCCGATCTAGCAAGTGTGCATCAAAATAAATTACATATTTGGAATCCTTGCATCTTCCTCTTCAAATCTATACCAATCTCATTGCATTTGGGTAACTTTCTAAAAACACTAGATTTTGTGTTCTTGATAATTTTGACTTATAAAAGTGTTAATTAGTGTCTATGGCTCAAGTCTAACATGAATATATGATTTGTATGCTCGATCTTGTGTTTTAGTGTAACTAGCATGAACTTGAAATTTGGTGGGTTTGATCTTGTGATTTGGTTGCTTAAATGTTGTTAGATGTTAAAAGTCCATGTATTAAATGTGCTACTAGCATCACTAGCTTCATTTTGATGTGTAGGTTGATCAAGAAAGCTTCATTAACATGATTATTGATTTTGTGACTTTGGTTAAGGTTTGATAGACTTAATTATGAAATTTTAATGCATTAAATGCTTGAAAATATTGTTGGTAAGTGTTTAGTTGCAATGTGTGTTTAATTATCTTAGAAACGGCATATCATGTATGTAAATTGGATCACCGGATCAAGAAACGCATTTAATGAACTTGAATGTAATAAATGGTGAGCATTTAATGCGATTTTAGTTGTTGAAAATGTTGAATTGATTGGTGAAATGTGCTTAATTGTTTTTTTCGTCAAAATACCTTTCCAACGATATAAGATACATGTTTTGATTGTTTGCGGATCATAAATTGTGTTTGTTTGAGTTTTGGTTCGTGCACTTGTGTAATTTCAGCAAGCAAACCTGTGCACTGATCTGGACGCCGTCCAGATTCTTGGACACTATCCAGGCCTTCACATCTGGACGCCGTCCAGCCAATCTGGACGCTGTCCAGATGAACTACCAGGTTCTGATTTGGTTGGCCGTTTACCATTTAATTCTAACTATGCTACACACCTCCGATTCACATGTAACTTATTCTAACATGCTCATATATGATTAAAAACCTCATAAAAATAGTTTAGGAGCCGACCCGAACGTGTTGACTTTTTCGTTGACTTTGACTAGACCAAATTTGACTTTTAATCAAACCTAACCGTATACTTATGCAATCATTCTAACATGCTTTTATACTTGAATCTTGCATGAAACTTGACAATTTGATTCACATGCTACATTAATCGAGTCGTAACGAGCCATAGGACTAATTGAACACTTTGACCGACTATGTTTACCGATATTGATACAACCTATTTGTTTAGGTTCAGACTAGCATTCGTTCTTGCACACGTTACTTTGTGAAGTACTTTATTACTCGTGCACTCAAGGTGAGATCATAGTCCCACCTTTTCAACAACTTTTACTTTTAAACTATGGGATGGGAAACATATACGTATCATACTTTTATGCTTTGAACACAAGTACGAAAACAAACATTCCACAACAAGTTTGAAAAAAAAGCCTCAATTCAATTATTATTAGTTACACTTGCAGGGTGTAAATGTGAACTTATGTTATGTGATCACATTGGGCTTGACGAGCCCTCATTCGGACGATTCACTACCGTTAGTGGATGAAATATATTTTCGAGTATAGTGTATGTTCTAACACTACGTAACATGGGTACAAAACAGTTAAGTCTTGATAATTGGGTGCTCGCGAACATACTTTTGGAATACAAACAATTTGGATAATCAACTATATTAAACTTGTGGTTCAAAAACAACATTACTATTACACCTATGATTTCACCAACGTTTTTCGTTGACAGTTTTCTATATGTTTTCTCAGGTCCTTGAACGCTAGGTGATACATGCTTCCGCACATTATTTTTGATACTTGCTTGGATGTCGAGTATACATGCATACGTGGAGCGTCTTTTGACTTAACTTAATTTGTGTCGCATAGGTTTCAATTGTACTTAAAACGTTGTAACATGTTTTGTCGTTGAACTACTTTGTAAACTTTGAAACATCTTTATAATTGAAATGAATGCGACATATTTTTGGTCAAACGTTGTTTTAAAGACTTATGACCACGTAACGGGACCTAAGTAGACGGCGTCGTCAATGACGATTTTGTTGGGTCACTACATATTGTATTTAAGTTTATTCTAAATTGTAAAAGTATTAGATTAGTTGTATTTTTCAATTTTAAATAAATGTAATAAGATGAAGATTAAAGATAAAGATACAACATGGAGTTTAACTTAGAAGATGGCGAACAGGTCAAGTTGACAACGATGGCGTTTGTCAAGTTTTCAATTGATTCTTGAATTAAGTGGGAGCTACGATATTACCTTTAGTTTGACCTCTTGATCCCATGTCGGCTCATGGGATCAAGCATAGGATTTTTAGGCTAGGCTATGTGTGTGTGATGCATGATATGGTTGTGTTTTATTTTTGCATTTATATATAATTGTTGATTAGAATATATGCTAAATGTTTTTGATGAAAACATCAAATAAAACCGAAAACAGTTTCAAAGATTAAAATTGATGATTTTAAAAGTTAAACTCAAATGAGTTTAAAGTTAAATGATTTTTGAAACACAAATTATATATGACCGAAATCTTTTAAAATTGTTTTAAAACGATACACGTTTGTGTATTTGTTATTTTTATATTTAAAATAAAATAACAAACTAGATACATAAACACGATCAACATATATAAAACTGGTTAAAATGATTTTTGACAAATAGTGTAGCGAATCTTGTGTGCATGCATTATTCGTTAACACAAACTTTTTTAAATACATGTCAAATTTAAGTCATGCCATCTAATGAGCTTGCAAACACTCCTTGTTATTTTTTGATTACGGTGAGACCTAATTGAATTATAGCCACGAGGTGGATTTTCAGTTACGAGTGAGACTAGGCTGAATTTTCACAGTTCCCAAATTGAACGACTTATTCGTATTCACGGTGAGACCTGAGTTCGAGGCAAGGATGGGACAAACATGCCAATTAAGATAATAGTGGTTTGTTGGACTACACATATTTCTAGGTCCCATAAAGATCTAAGAGTTGCATCTGTGATGCAATTGGTACTCGCTACCTACCAGTAAACTCTATAACTGCTAGTTGATCAACAGATGTGGCTATAGAACCTCTATGTGGATCTTAGGCTTTAGTAAATTAATTGTTTTTTAAAAATATTATAAAAACTTGGGTAGTTAATTTATTAAAGCTCAATATCGAAAATACTAAATTGAATCTTATATCTATTGTAGATGTCAAATAATCAAAACGTAAATCAAAACACACTTCCTTCTTTGTTGGAGAAGGATAAACTCAATGTTCAAACTTTCTAGACTGGCACTGTAACCTGAGAATTGTTCTCAAGAATAATTGAAAGTTGAATAAAGTTTAGAACCCATATCCTTTCTTCCTGTTGTGGCAGTTGCTGCTGCTCAGCAAAATGATTATCGAATGTTGTTCGATGATCAGGAAGAAATAGGATTGAAGGGTGAAAAAGAATAAGCCGAATACTTTGTAGAAGGAAAATGACAAATCATTTGCTAAGAAAAATATTCCACCTTCCAAGAAGGAAAGCCCAACAAAAGACGCCGAATGTTTCCATTGTGGAAAGGTTGGCAATTGGAGAAGGAAGTTGTCCTATCTTCCAATCTGAGCTGAGAAAAGGCAACGCTGGTGAGACTAGCAAATCAGGTCTATTCCATATATAGTTATATACTTCTTCTAGTGATTTCTAGATCTTTGTTAACTGGTTGTGGCCTTCACACCTGTAACAATATGAAGGGAATGAGAAGAAGTAATAGACTGAAGAAAGACACACTGGATTTTCAAGTAGGCAAGGGGGATCAAGCTTTTGTTAAAGCTATTGGTACCTCTGAACTTACTTCTCTAAGTGGTCTTATTGTTTTGTTGGAACAATAGCATTATGCTCTCAATACTGCGAGCAACATAGTTTGAAAGATGTTAGTATTGAACTTGCATTTACACACTTAGGTATTTCAGTTTCTAAGGATAATATATTTATCTTAATACATATCCACGTGATGGTATTTTTGAAATTGATATGCATAGTGTAATTTCAAATGAGAATTCTGTGTATACCTACATCGTCAAAGTCTTCAAGCAAGACTTGAATAAGACCTATCTATGACATTGTCATATTGGTCATATAAACAAACAATGCATTTCAAAACTCCAATCTAATGGACTTTTGGAATCAATTGACTCTGAGTCATTTGATGTATGCGAGTCATGTTTATGTGAAAAGATGACAAATGCTTCTTTCTCCGATTTAGGTAAAAGAGCTAAAGATCTTTTAGGACTAATACATACTGTTGTATGTAGCCCTTTAAGAACAATGTATAGATTTAGTTAATTTTACTTCATTACATTTACTGATGAGTACAGTAGCTATGATTATGTTCACTTACTGAAACATAAACATAAAGCTATCTTAACATTCAAAAGTATTCTAAAATGAAGTAGATAATCAGCTTGGAAAGACCATTAAAGCACTTCGCTCCGATGGAGTAAGTAAGTTTATGAATCAAGAGTTTTTTGGACCACCTGAAGAATTGTGGGATTGTCTCACAGTTCACTCCACCTTACACATCACATCACAATGGTGTGTCGGAACAGAGGAATCGAACTTTACTTGATATGGTTCGATCTATGATGAGTCTAACTGCTCTACTGATGTCTTTTTGGGGTTATGCATTAGAGTCTGCTGCACGCATACTCAATATGGTTCCAACCAAGAAGGTAGAAAAGACACCATATGAGTTATGGCATGGAAAGGGTTCTAAGTTGTCTTATTTGAAAGTCTGGGGTTGTGAAGCGTATGTGAAACGTGACACATCAAACAAGTTAGAACCCAGAGGTATCAGATGTTACTTTGTGGGATACCCAAAGGAAACAATGGGTTACTACTTTTACTACCAAGCTGAAAACAAAGTGTTTACTGCTCGGTTTGCTGAATTCATTGAAAGAGAACTTCTCTTACAAGAAGTCAGTGGGAGTAAAGTAGTTCTTGAGGAAATTCAAGAATCATAAAGTAACACACCTTCTGAAGGCACTAGCCAACCGAACGTTGAAGCTGAACACACTGTTGTGAGCCCGAACGTGTTCCACCTATACTTCGTAGATCTAATAGAACCTCTCATCAACCTGAGAAGTTAAATCTTCTGATTAATTCAGATGAACCTCATCTAGGGGATTATGATGAGCCCTCTAGCTACAGTGAAGCCATGTCAGATCAAGAATCTGAAAAAGGGCGAGATGCTATGAAGGCAGAGATGCAGTCCATGAAAGATAATCAAGTATGGGACTTGATTGATCTTCCACCCAATTGCAAAATAGTGGGGAGTAAATGGGTCTTCAAGAAGAAGTCTGGTATGGACGGTAATGTTGTAACGACCCGACAAAATCGTCATTGAAGGCGCCGTTAACTTAGGTCCCGTTACGTGGTCATAGTCCTTAAATGAGACGCGTTTGACCAAAATTATGTCGCATTCATTTGAAACGTGTAAGACTTGCAAAGTTTAGTTACCAAACGGTTCAACAACAAGTTAAGTTTACAAAAGTATAAAGTATAATTGAGATAACTTGCGACATAATAAGTTAAAAATCACGGTTGCTATAAATAGCGTAAGTATGTATGCTTTAAGTTTGAATCCAAAGGTGCTATCACTAGCGTATGCATGTATGCTTAACCCCAAACAAGTATTCAAAGTATGCGGAAGCATGTATCAAGTAGCCAAGTATGAACCTGAGAAACATATAGAAAACTGTCAACGAAAAACGTTGGTGAAATCATAGGTGTATTTATAAACGTTGTTTTTGAACCACAAGATTTTGTATAGTTGATTATCTAGATCGTTTTCATTCCAAAAGTATGTTTGCGAGCACCCAATTATCAAGACTTAACTGTATACGAACCCCATTGAATTAGTGTTAGAACCTACACTATACCCGAAAATATATTTCATCCGCTAACGGTAGTGAACCGTCCGAATGAGGGCTCGTCAAGCCCATGTGATCACATAACATAAGTTCACGTTTACACCCTGCAAGTGTAACTAATGATAATTGAATTGAGGCTTTTTGTTCTAACTCGCTGTGGAATGTTTGTTTTCGTGCTTGTGTTCAAAGTATAAAAGTATAAACCGTATATGTTTCTCATCTCATGATTTAAAGTATAAAAGTTGTTGAAAAGATGGGACTATGATCTCACCGTAGTTGCATGCCAAAGTACTTGTAATTAAACGTTGTGCAAATGAAAGTTGCTTAGCCTTGACCTAAACAAATAAGTCGTATCAATTACCGGTTACGGTACAAGGTCGGTCGAAATGTGTTCAATTAGTCCTATGGCTCGTTACGACTCTATTAATATAGCATGTGAATCAAGTTGTCAAGTTTCATGCGAGAATCAAGTATAAAAGCATGTTAGAACGATTGCATAAGCATTTGGTCAAGTTTGACTAAAAGTCAAACTTGGTAAAAGTCAAAGTCAACAAGGTCGAGTCGGGTATCCGACAAATTTTTTTCAATTAGTAGTCATATATAAACATGTTTGCCAAATTTCATGTTAATCGAAGGTGCGTAGCATAGTTAGAATTAAACGGTAAACAACCAAACGAAGCAGAAATTTGTAGTTCATTTGGACGGCGTCTAAATAGGCTGGACGGCGTCCAGATGTGAAAGCCAGGAGGGCGTCCAAGATATGGGACGGTGTCCCAATGAACTACAGGTTGCTGAAGCTGAAATTTGACAAGTCTCGAACCAAACTCATTTCAAACACAACTTATGAACCGAAACACTCAAGACACGTATCATATATTTTTGGAAAGGTATTTTGACGAGGAATACAACTAAACACATATCATCAAACAAATACATCAATTAAAATGACCAAATCCTCGTCGAATGATTTTTAAAAGTTCATCATTGATGTTTCAAGTTCGTAAAACGCATTTTATGATTCGGGCAACCAATTTACATGTATTATATGCCGTTTCGAAGGTAATTTAATATACATTGCAATTAAACACTTTCTAACAACGTCTCATGGCATTCAAGGCATCAAAAATTCATTTTAAAATCTATTACACCCTAACCAAGAATCACAAAATCAATAATCATGTTATTGTAAGGTTTTCATGTCATCCAACACACCAAAACAAAGCTAATGATGCTAGTAACACTTTTAACACATAAGGTTTAACATCTAACAACATTTAATCAATCAAAACCAAGGATTAAATAAACACTTTTTCAAGTCCATGCTAGTTATGCAAAATAACAAGATCGAGCATACAAATTATATATTCATGTTAGACTTGAGCCATAGACACTAATTAACACCATTTCAAGCCAAAAACACTAAGAACATGAAATCTAGAGTTTTTAGAAAGTTACTCAAACGAGATGAAATCAGTATCAAGTTGTAGAGGATGAAGAGAGGATCACGAATATGTAGTCGGATTTGTTGTGAGCTTCCTAGATCCGAATTAGATGATGAATCCTTCTTTGTGTGAGTTGAGAGAAAAAGGGAAGTAAGAAAAGAGAAATAGATGGTGAATGAATGAGTGGAGGTGGTGAGGTGGTTGACTAGTCAACCACTAGTCACCTCTTTGGTCAAGTGGCAAAACTAGTCCCTCGAATTCGGATGCGGGTGCGTGAATTAACCAAACGAATTATTTTGAAATACACGAGAGTAAACGGGAGATGTTATAATCTAATAACGAAAATATTAAGAATGTTAGCTAAAGGAGGATACGAATCTAGATACGAACGATATTATCAAAATAAAAAGACGGGCGTTAAAATAATTTAACGAAAAAATGTGGGATGTTACATTACCTACACCTTAAAAGAAATTTCGTCCCGAAATTTAGTTGGAAGTAGTAGTCGTTGTTTCTTCCTCGAGATCTTACGTTCCAATTCTACGAATAAGCGAAGGTACTTCCTTGGGCATTTCAACGAACTTTGACAGTCGGGTTTTTACTTTGTTTTAAAGTTTGGTTTCACGATCCATAATTCCAACCGGTTCTCCTAGAAAGTGGAGTGTATCGTCGATAGTAAACTCATCGAAAAGGATAACAAGTTCTTGTTTTGCAAGACACATCTTTAAGTTTGATACACTGAATGTAGGATGAATGGAGCTTAATTGAGTTGGAAGTTCGAAACGGTAAGCAACGGGTCCAATACGCTCCAAGATTTTCAAAGGATCATAATATTGTGGATTTAGCTTTCTACGTTTCCCGAAACGGATTACACCTTTCCTAGGTGCGATTTTTAACGTTATGCGGCTACCCACTTGGAATTCAAAAAGTTTATGTCTAACATCGGCATAGCTCTTTTGACGACTACGGGCCGTCTTGAGCCTTTCTTGAATTTAAACGATCTTAACGGTTATTTCATGAATGAGTTCGGGTCCGGTGGGTTGCTTGTCACCTACTTCGGTCCAACGAATAGGAGAACGACATTTGCGGCTATATAAAGTTTCGAAAAGGTGCGACGTTAATACTCGAATGATAACTATCGTTGTGAGAGGAATCAATTAAAGGCAACAATAAAAGTTCGTGATATATTTTTCCAAGATTTGAATCGTACGTTTACTTGGTCTGTCGGTTTGTGGATGATACGCGGTACTCATGTTTAAACGTGTTCGCAAGGCTTCGTGTAAGGCACTCCGAAATTTAGAAGTGAAACGAGTATCTCAATCTGAAATGAATGACAATGGCACACCGTGTCGAGATAGAATTTCCTATAACGTATAGTTGTACAAGTCTTTCCCCATCTTGTCGATTTTTGAAAGTTGTTTGTTAGAACAAGTTTCTTATTGGTTTCTGAAAAATGTTTGTTAGGACTATTCACCCTCGTGGCGAATACTAGTATAACGTGAAGAGTCTCTCTCTCCATTGAGAATTTAGATAAAAGATTTCCTTAAACGGATGTACGAGTGTAATACGAGAGAAGTTTCTGCCTCGATGTGAGCATATCAAGCATATTGTAGTTCGTCAATAAAACTTTGCAAAAACGAGATAGTATACACGTATAGCATATGTTTTGAAGTTGGAAGAATTGGTCGTTCGTTCAGTAGCATAAATATGATTTGACAATATCAAGATATGTCCCTGGTATGGTTGTTATCAATATTCTCGAAGTTTTTGGATGGCAACAAGGAAAAACAAAGTCATGTACATGGCACATGATGGTGATTAGGTTGATCGAGTCCAATCACCATCACGAGTCATTAGAACTTTGGTATGACTTACCATAATATAACTACGTTGATCGAGTGTCGTTATATTATGCTAACTCATACCTCCATTCCCATATCACTCCATAGAATCAAGTTCGTGTAATCGTGAAGATTTAAAATGAATAAAATGTAACGGCGCCTCTAACGTGACTCGTATCGAATCGAAGGAATTTGTGCAACTCTGAAGAAGTGTTTCCCGAAGGAAGTGTATAAACGATTGTTCACGTCAATGCGGTTCAAGTCAACCAATAATGTCTTTGAGTACGACAAGAGTAACGAATCGTGATAGCGAGTAGTATGCGACCGTAGTGATAAGCGGTGATGACGATACTCATCTAGAGTAGTGATAGTAGCAACAAGAAGTGGGAGATATTAAAAGTTACCGGTGTAACATCGATAGTGGTTAGTGATTTCCATGGTGGTGGAAACTTTACAGCGCTCGTGGATAGTAAGCTGAGACGGTGGCGAATAACGACCGAGGAGACAGAATTCCCGAACTACTATAACTAATGAAGTCGTCATCATCCTCACGTGTATGAATCTTGAATTTACATGTGTTATCAGAAAGTGGCAGAGTACGAGTTCGTATGATGAAAATTTGGTACCATTAAGAAGTTTGCCTAAGAATGATTTAAGTATAAATGCACAAGTAGTCAAGTAAGTGCTATCTATAGCAAATTCAAGTCAGAATGCAATGATTAACTATCCGGTTGTAGTCTAGATTCACTAATGTGTCATAACGACTCTGTCAGACACACTAATACATATCCTAGTTCCCTACAACCAACGCTCTGATACCATCTATAACAACAGATGGGGTAGAAACCCACCCAGTGCCTTTCCAGCTAACCGCTTGGTGACCACTGAGCGTACCTCAGACACTAACTTTACGGCCCGCATTTCTGCCAAACTGCCAACCCTCCTGCAAAGGGATCGCAAGGGGTAAGAGCCAATGCTTCGTCACAGGTAACACTGTGAGAACCCCCTCTACGATTAACCCGCTAAAAATCATAGTCCGCCCCGGCGTGACAGCCGGATGCGCAACTACCTTTATGACTAAAGTTAAACCAGCTTTGATACCATCTGTAACAACCCGACAAAATCGTCATTGACGGTGCCGTTAACTTAGGTCCCGTTACGTGGTCATAGTCCCTAAATGAGACGCGTTTGACCAAAATTATGTCGCATTCATTTGAAACGTGTAAGACTTGCAAAGTTTAGTTACCAAACGGTTCGACAACAAGTTAAGTTTACAAAAGTATAAAGTATAATTGAGATAACTTGCGACATAATAAGTTGAAAATCACGGTTGCTATAAATAGTGTAAGTATGTATGCTTTAAGTTTGAATCCGAAGGTGCTATCACTAGCGTATGCATGTATGCTTGACCCCAAGCAAGTATTCAAAGTATGCGGAAGCATGTATCAAGTAGCCAAGTATGAACCTGAGAAACATATAGAAAACTGTCAACGAAAAACGATGGTGAAATCATAGGTGTATTTATAAACGTTGTTTTTGAACCACAAGATTTTGTATAGTTGATTATCCAGATCGTTTGCATTCCAAAAGTATGTTCGCGAGCACCCAATTATCAAGACTTAACTGTATACGAACCCCATTGAATTAGTGTTAGAACCTACACTATACCTGAAAATATATTTCATCCGCTAACGGTAGCGAACCGTCCGAATGAGGGCTCGTCAAGCCCATGTGATCACATAACATAAGTTCACATTTACACCCTGCAAGTGTAACTAATGATAATTGAATTGAGGCTTTTTGTTCTAACTCGCTGTGGAATGTTTGTTTTCGTACTTGTGTTCAAAGTATAAAAGTATAAACCGTATATGTTTCTCATCCCATGATTTAAAGTATAAAAGTTGTTGAAAAGATGGGACTATGATCTCACCGTAGTTGCATGCCAAAGTACTTGTAATTAAACGTTGTGTAAATGAAAGTTACTTAGCCTTGACCTAAACAAATAAGTCGTATCAATTACCAGTTACGACACAAGGTTGGTCGAAATGTGTTCAATTAGTCATATGGCTTGTTACGACTCGATTAATATAGCATGTGAATCAAGTTGTCAAGTTTCATGCGAGAATCAAGTATAAAAGCATGTTAGAACGATTGCAATTTTTCAAATAAAGATCTCCCACTTACCGACGTATTTAGATGAAACGCTTTTCACCACATGTTCATATATGTAAAACTAACACGAATCAATCATAAAACAAGTTTTACAAAATGGGGCCCACATCGGCCGTTTTACGAGTTTCGTACAAATCATGAGTTTCGACCACATTAGTTTAATTTCCAAATGACACTATGAGCATGGTGTTTTGGGGTTAAACTACCCAAATCTCGGTCAAACTCCAAATGCTATCACATCCCAAAAGCGTACCCTAACAACACGCGGGATCTCTAATCCAATCGAATGCCCTTACCCTTGTCAACGCCGGAGCCTATAAAAAGGTAAACAACGAGAGGGTAAGCAAGGCTTAGTGAATGCAATAATTATACCCATACATATATAATATACCTACTTGCATACACTTACACACATACCGCATACATGCTAGTAACACAATTAGCTTATCATCTCAACTACAAGCTATTAACCTCCAATACCACAAGCTAGCAATACAATAGCATATATACAAATCGTACAATATAATATGCATACGCTACAACATGAAATCATGGTTAACCAAAAGCACAAGGAATGGTACTCAAATTTCCCATCGGTGTTCATAACAACCATTAGAGTACTTAACACGTCGTACACTAATCCCACGGGTGGCATCTTAACACGTCGATGCTTCACCCCGGGTAGCGTCTTAACATGTCGACACTTCACCCGTGATAGTCCTTGGAGTGGCATCTTAACACGTCGATACTTCACTCCGAGTGGTGTGTTAACACGTCGACACTTCACTCTTTGTCTTACTTGGGGTGGCATCTTAACACGTTGATACTTCACCCCGAGTGATGTCTTAACACATCGACACTTCACTCATTACCTTTCATGGAGTGGTGTCTTAGCACATCGACACTTCACTTGTCATGTAATTGTGGTATCTTAGCACATCGACACTTCACATCTCACGCTACACAAATAAATACATTATATACCTACGCATATAATTATGCCACTCACCTTAACGATTCGGTGACGGCTTTATACTTCCACAAGCTTCAAAGCAAAGTACCTAATATAATAAGTACTTCAATCAACACACAAACTAGTTGGACTAAATACCAACAATTCGCCTATGTGCATTTAATGACTTAGATGCATTAAATGCCCCATTATCGCCAAATCCGTCCCATTAAGGTCAAAAGCATCATAAACCACTAAAAGCTAGTGATTAATGTCTAACAACACCGATTTACACAAACTTAGGACATTTCACACCCATCTTGCCCAACTAGGTCAATAATTACTCATTTAATCAATAATGACAACACACCCATTTCGGGTCTTCCACAAACCCACCTAACACCCATTTACTAAACATCTAGGTGTGCTAGTAATTAACTAACCAATTTATGTTCATACACCCCAAATAACACTTTAAAATCCTAGGTTAGTTACTATTGAGTCTACATGACTCAATCTTACCCAAGAACACCCAAAATCGCCAAATATGGGTTTTATGTTCATCACTAACCCAAACCCTAACCCTTACACCAATTAAAATAAGGAAATCAAAGTTAGGACATACCACCACAATCAAAATGTAGCTAAGGTCTAGATGAACAACTTTAATACTTGAGCTTTAACCCGGATCAAGCTTCTTCCTCCTAGAATCAGGCTTTCTCTCTCTTAAAGGGTTTCTCACTCTAGAAATTGAATTGGAGAGATGATGATGTTGGTGGTTGTGTTGAATGTGTTTCAACCACCATAAAACTGGCCAATAATGACCTAAACCCGGCCTCAAGTGAAAGGACAATATTTCCCTTCATTTAACCTTTTATTAAAAAGCATAAAACTGGCCCAGGAGCAGTGCGCGGCGCGCACGAGTGTTCTAAACAGATTCTGCCCTAGTTTAAATACACACTGCACCCCACACTATATGTACCTTGTTTACACTGCTGTACAATAATTAATCGGGTCTTACAACTCTCCCCCACTTGAATCGGAGCGCGTCCTCGCGATCCAAGGCGCATGACAAGAGGGAAGATAAACCAACACGAATTCTTCGGGCTCCCAAGTAAACTCGGAACCTTTACTATGACGCCATTGAACCTTAAAGGTTCTCACCTCTTTATTTCTCAACCTTTTGACTTTCTCATCAAGTATAGCAATCGGCTCCTCTATATACTCTAACTTATTGTTTAGCTCGATCTCGTCTAATGGCACCCAAGAAGAATCATCAATAAGACACTTACGGAGATGGGAAACATGAAATGTATTATGGATCCTCGCAAGCTCTTCGGATAATTCCAAACGATACGCAACTTCACCAACACGAGCTAAAAATTTAAAAGGACCAATAAACCGAGGAGCTAACTTTCCCCGTTTTCGAAACCGAATAACACCTTTCCATGGCAAAACTTTAAGCATCACCATGTCGCCTTCTTGGAACTCAATTTGTCATCTTCGCTTATCGGCATAAGATTTTTGTCTATCTTGGGCCTTTTGAAATGAGTCCAAAATCATATCAATCTTGCTATTCGTCTCTGAAACCAAATCGGTACTCCCGATCTCTCTTTGGCCCACTTCACCCCAACAAATCAGAGTTCGACACCTCCGCCCATAAAGCATCTCGTAAGGTGGCATTCCAATACTAGTATGATAACTATTATTGTACGAGAATTCCACCAAAGGTAAGTGCTCATCCCAACTACCGCTGAAATAAATAATACACGCCCGTAACATATTCTCCAAAGTTTGATTCGTACGTTGGGTTTGACCGTCCGTTTGAGGATGATACGCTGTGCTCAATTTCAATTGTGTGCCCATATCTTCATGAAACTTTTCCCAAAACCGAGATGTGAAACGGGTATCTCGATCCGAAATAATAGATATAGGAACCCCATGTCTCGCTATCACCTCCTTGATAAACAACTTAGCCAAAGTCTCCGATGATATCGCTTCCCGAATGGGAAGAAATAAGGCACTCTTCGTCAATCGATCAACTATTACCCAAATCGAGTCAAATTGGTTTCTCGCCATCTTTGGTAACTTTGTGATGAAATCCATGGTAATGTGCTCCCATTTCCATTTCAGGATTTCTAACGGTTGTAACTTACCATACGGCTTTTGGTGCTCGGCCTTAACTTGCAAACACGTGATGCATTGTTCAACATACTTTACGACATCACGTTTCATGCCCGGCCACCAATACTCATTTTTCAAATCAAGGTACATTTTCGTAGCACCTGGATGAATATAATACTTTGACTTATGTGCTTCATCAAGTAGCACTCATCGATGATCACCCATTTAAGGCACCCACACTCTTCCTTGAAAAGATAACAAACCATGCAGACCTAAGGTAATAAACTCCGTTTGTCCCACGATTCGTTCCTCATGCTTATTGTTAACAAAAGCTTCAATTTGAGTCTCGCCAAGCTTTACAAGAAAATCGTTAGTAATAATCATGCATAACGATCCTACTCGTATCGCCGGATGTTGACTCTTCCGACTTAACGCGTCCGCGACCACATTCGCCTTACCCGGATGATAAAGTATTTCGCAATCATAGTCTTTCACCACATCCATCCATCTACGTTGACGATAGTTCAAATCTCTTTGATCAAAAAGGTGTTTTAAGCTCTTGTGATCCGAATAAATCGTACACTTGACACCATACAAGTAATGGCGCCAAATTTTCAACGCATGCACAACCACCGCCAACTCAAGATCATGAGTCGAATATCTCGTTTCGTGTTCCTTTAATTATCAAGAGGCATAAGCGATGACTTTACCCCTTTGCATTAGAACACACCCGAGTCCATTTAAAGACGCGTCACAATAAACCGTCATGTCTTCCACCCCTTCTGGCAAAACTAACACCTGAGCTTGACATAACTTCTCTTTTAACAATTGAAAAGAAATTTATTTCTCGTTCTCCCAATTAAATCTTGCGTTCTTTCTCGTCAATTTCATCAATGGAGAAGCGATCTTAGAAAAGTCTTGGATAAACCGACGATAATAACCGGCCAATCCGAGAAAACTTCGGATTTTCGTTGGCGTAGTCGGTCGTCCCCAACTCTTTACCGTCTCAATCTTCCCCGGATCTACTTGAATACCATTTTCGTTCACAATATGGCCAAGGAATTGAACTTCCCTTAGTCAAAATTCACATTTGGAGAATTTAGCATACAACTTCTCCTTCCGTAACATCTTCAACACACCACGCAAATTGTCACATCCCCCAAAATGGACCAGGGGTAATTGTGACCAATCATATCATAACACAGTTGTATAAACGAGAACGACTCTATATGAGACTTTTTAAATAAAACCTTTGTTAATAAAACAGCGGAAGCAGTAATACATGTTTACATTATTATTAAAACGTAAAATAAATGTTTATGAACTAAAATATAATATGCGATGTGGACTCCATGCAAGCATCAAATCTATCATCACAAAGTTGCAAACAGCTAGCTCAATCATCACCTGAGACAAAACATGCTTAAAGTGTCAACCAAAAAGGTTGAGTGAAATTCACTTGTTTATAAATAATATCCAAAGTTTTAGACCACAAGATTTAGTTTAAAGTTGATTGATATAGAAATATCAATCTAAAAGTGTTGCTGCATTTTGTAATATCGCTACTAAAAAAGTTTACCCTATGGCACCTTGTACTGTCAGTGTCGTGGAATCATTATTATGTAACCAAAGACCAACGGTCGAATGGTTAGAGACGTTACTCTCAATAGGCCTACTCACAATAATTAAGTTTGCATTTAAACGTAGAAATTGATGATATTACGGTAGGGATTTAGCATGAATCAAAGCATGACAGCATAGTTAACAATTTAGTACTTGTGTCTAAGTGTAAAACAGTTATAAAGCAAGCATGTGTCTCACCCCAAAAGTTATAAATAGTTAAGTAAATAGTAAAAGTTGGGCTATGAAAATCACCTTAGTAGCACAAAAGAGTATTCCACGAAAGAATTGAACGGAAGGACGTAACCGAGATCTCAACCTAGAGATAGAACGTATGATCAGACATTGCCTAACAGACAATAGTATATAGTACTATATTGATAGTAATGGTTCACTAAAGAATTTCCATTTTCGAAAGGTTACTATTTATGGAAAGTTTCCACTTATAGTAATTTCCCAATTTTAGAAAGTTCGGGTTAATCTTTAGCAAGACGTTGTATAACTTTACTCAAACTTTATTGCTATCAAATAAGTCAGGAATGACCAGATATAACCGGGGGCCCAGGACTCTTGACTAGAATCTAAGTCATGGCATTCGAGATCCACAAACTTACCCATAAATGGCAACCTAGACATCATTCACTTACGACCGTGAGTAGCGACGAAGTTCACATGAATTGTACATTATCTTTGATTAACCTTCACTTTAGGTTTATATGTTATTATATATGTTATATTATATTTATTAATGTATTAACAATTTGATTATCTTATATTATATACTATAAGTTATTATTATTAAATTAGTATAGTTATAAAATAAGTGTTTATTAATAATGTATTGTTATTAACTTACATTATAAGCATTATACTTTATTATATAGTATACTTAGTTATTAACCGTAAGTTATAATAATAATATTAATTTAGTATATGTAATATACTTATGTTAATCGAAAATCATACTAATATATGTTAATTCAAATATTAATTCATTAAATATTATATTTATAATTTTTATAAACTTAGTTAATTATACAATTCAGTAGGATATTTTATAAAAATAATTTTATCAAGTTTTTGTATTTATTTCCCACTTTTCTTTATATATATACTTGGTTTATATTAATCAAATTTAATTAGGTAATAAATATTAAATCGACCTAAATAAATAATTTTTTTATTTTTTACAGGTTCTATATTATGTAAAAATTTTATAAAAATTATTAAATCAAATTTTATATCAAAATATTATTTATTTAACGTTTTCTAATTATTTAACCATTGTAATTGGCCTATAATTAAATAAATAGGAAAAATAATTTAAAATTAATTTTTATATTTTTTTAAAGTATATAATGATGCTACTAATCATATAAAAATTTTATAAAAATATTTAATACATGTTTGTATTTATTTTGTATTTTCTTTATTATTTCTCTCAGTTTAGAATAATGCAAAAGTAAATTCTTTTTAAATAGTAATCGTCCCATTTATTTAATTTTTATAATTTTCACTTGTTTATAAAAGTATAATAATCTCAAAAAAAATTATAATTATTTTTATTACTGTTTAATATTTTATTACGAATTTTATATTGTTTTTATGTTTAAATAATACATAATTCGTATTTAATTATAAATAATATTCCATAAATTATCAAAATTATTTTCATACATCATAATACTTATAATACTAATTATAACATGTAAAAATAATTTATAAATATTAAATTCAAATTTTTAAAGAATATACAAAAAAATAAAAGCAATTCGATAAAAAATATAGAAAATACCTCAAGTACTTTCCCAAGTTTGTGAGAGAGTTTTTCAAAGATTTGATACAAGTTTTTATGAAATGAAAGTGGGTATTTATAGGTAAAAATGGTTGGTGAAAAGAAAAAATATAAATAAAATAAAGGTGCCAATTTTGACAAAAATAAAAACATGTTAAAAATATTTTTAATACGTTTTTGTTTTTGAAAATATTTAGTCAAAATTCATGGGCTCATTATTTAATTTATAAAAAAATCTCTTTTTTTATAAGCTAAAAATATATATATAATGATTAAAATAACTTATCATTTAATTAATAATTATGTTTCATATAGTTTTAAATATAATACGCATTAATATTAATCTTAACTAAAGTTATTTTATATAATTAGTGTCAACTTTAGTTAACAAAAAGTGTCGACTAAAAATAAATATTTGATCAATGTCAAATTTAATTATATATTACGTATGGATAACAACCCTATAGTCAAATTAGTCAATTCATGTATGGAAACATGAGGGTTGTTATAGTACCTACCCGTTAAAAGAAATTTCGTCCTGAAATTTAGTTGTTGCCATTAATCGGTGTTGTTCGTACATAGACGAGGATATTTACGTTTTATTTGGTTTTCACGTTCCCAGGTATGCTCGGGGCCTTGCGTGAATTCCAACGGATAGAATATTGTTCTGTTTCAAGAATTAAAATCATACAAACCATAATTTCTACAAGTTCTTCTACGAAGTGCATTTTATTATTAATGCAGAGATCATTCAAAATGATGATGTTATACAAGTCATTTCAGTAAATTGGATATATAAAATGTGTTATGAATAATATCGAGCTCATTTAAACCTTAAGCGTTTATGCCACCACGCTAGGGTAGACAAAATAGAGAGGAGTTCATGAAAATCATAGTCGTGAAATTTGATAGAGATTGTCATTCTTTACAACAAGAATGATGAATATGAGTTGAAAATATTGTTTTATCAACATTGGGTAAAATAGATAAAATGATTCGATTATAGGAAGAGTATAAATGAAGTTATCTTAAAAGTTTGAAATAAGGAAATATCAGTTTGCCTTAACTTTTGACATAATTAAAGGTGATTTTCGGAATTCAAGGGATTTAAAGGAAATCTTTATAATTTGTATAAGATTTGATTCTTCGGTAATTAAGGAAATTAAAATTGCCTTGATTGTTGTGTCTAGAATTTTGCTATAAATTAGCTTCTTCTGTTTCATTATCTTCACCACTTCTATACTTTCTTTCTCGATTCATACTTCCAAAGATTGTGAAAATGCTCCATCCAGTTCTTATCCTGGATATTTTTCTGACTATCGTTTCTGTCATTCTTCTTTTTCATTTACCCCCAGAGGAATCTGTTTACTTCTATAATTATCTTGGGGTTATAGTGTTTTTAATTCTCCCGTGTCTTAATGTTGCTATACGCATTGATATACACGGTTTGTAATTTCTGTGTTGTTATCGGGCTTTATATTTTCCCTTATATGTCGGAGCTTTATGCTTTTGTTTCTTCTTCCCGACTTCAAGTCAAGCGAATAATGGTCCAGAACTCGTAGGTATGAAGTTTCGAATGATCATAATTTATAAAGTAGAAAGGAAAGGTAATAGCATGATTTGATTTGTCAAATTACCAGAATATTCAGAAAAGACCGAATCATCAAGAAAAATATTTTCTTGATATGTTTAGAGGTTACATAGAATGTAAGAGTCGTGTAACATGGCAAATGGTGATTTATACAGTCTATGAATCATCATCTTCCATTAAAAATTTAGCATGACTTACTGTAATATAATCACGTAAGCCTGACGTCATTATATTATACTAACTCATGCTTCAATTCACAACACTTCTTCAAATCATTCATAATTTAAACTTGAATTTTACAGAATACAGAAACTAATACAGTTTCCTTTATGATGTGATAAAGATATCGCAAAGAGATAATTAATTGCGGACAAGAATCGTTATGATGATATCATCAGAAATATAGAGGATATTTATGATGATATTTTGGAATTTCTAAGTTCGAAAGTTGATGAAGAAAAATTTTCCGCAAGCTTTTAACATGACTTCGGAGCAAGATATTCTCTAAAGAATTCATCGGACCCAGAATTACCTGGATTCTTTGAATATAGGGTTTGGTCCCTGTATTTGTCCTTGGTCTCCTCCATGGTTAGCTCAATCCGTTTTTCAGTTCCAAATTTTCTTTTGAGCTTTTCCAACATACCTTTCTTTATTATAAAACTTTTGGCCATTGAGACCATCTACAATTTTGATGTATCCTCTGCATTTAATGCAGCCATATTTGAATCATTGGTTATCAATCCGTGATGGTTTCAAGAAATTTCATTTTTAGATGATTAAACACTGATTGTAATCGTCAACGGATCTAATGGTTGATGAATAGGCGTTGTTGATTTCAAAAGAAATGAACGATAATTTCGGTGGTTTGATGTGATAATTCATCATAGAATACGAATGAATATAATTCATGAATGTAGTGATTTTTTTAGAAGGATAACACCTGCTAAAGCTTTACTTGGATTCTGATATGTCAAAATTAGAATTGATAATTGAATTTGTATGAAGATGGTTGTTCTTTTTAGTGAATGAATACATATATCTTGTGGATGTATAGTTACTGATTATTGAATCAGAATTTGTAGAATGTACGGTGTAACATATTAATGTGAAATCTAAATATTTCTCAGGTATTACCTACTCGTTAAAATATTTTCACAATTAACAGTTTGTACAAAAGAATTACAATCTTTATGAAGATATACGTTCATATATGTATTCTTCAGATAGGTTTAATGAGTAATATAATATTAAACTCATTTAATTTGCTGTTGAAACGAGAGTAAATAATCTCCAAAATCTTAGATATTTCATAATTGTCGCGAAATATTTCGCTAATGAAGTTATGATTCAATAGTTCATCGTTCATTGTTATAGATATACCTTGGTGTATGATGTTGGTGCTCGTGTAATCCTTGTGAAATTCACAAGACACGAATAATGTTTTTCTAAAAAGTTCCGAGTATATCAAAAATGGAAGTATACAATCAATCTTGTATTTGAGTAATACACTTTGTTTATTATGAAACGGAGTTTATTGTGTTGAAGCAGTGATTAACGATTGTTAAGTCGTTAACAAAGGATATACATCATAGCATATTGTGATATGAATTAACCAAGTAGTACATACTAGTTAAGATTCACACGTAATAGCTTAGTACGAAAAGATTTATTATTGTTCCAATCCATATATATAAAGTATACATATATAGTTCTTCAGGAAAAATGAGTCAATACATCTTAACTCATTATTACTAATATTCCTTGGTATCTATGGGGCGTATGATGTTGATGTTCGAGGTACTGAGTGTGATGTTGAGGCGTGGGATGCGGATGTTGTTGTTGGTGAAACTGATGCTGTTGGTGGTGATGCTGATGGTACTGGTTATGCTGCTGGTGCTGCTGCTGGTGTTCGTAGGTTTCGCACCATATTTTCCAGAGCCACCACTCGAGCGCGAAGCTCGTTGAATTCTTCTATTATTCCGGGATGATTGGCGGTTCGAACAAGTGGATGAATAAGATCTAGAATTTTAGATATTATATATTCATGACTGGATATCCTGGAAATGATGGTGAAAATAGTGTTCCGAACGGGTTCGCCGGTAAGTGCTTCAGGTTCTTCACCAAGAGGTGAATTCGGTTGGTGGAAGGGATTACCTTCTTCTTGTCTCCATTGATTAAGTTTACTACGAACCCATCCTCAATTCATCCAAAATAGATGATGGCTGATTGGTTCGTTTGTTCCGGTTACGCTGCCATTGGAGCTCGAGGAATCGGTTGAGAAATCCATATTATGTGATTTGAATTAGGGTTTGATATGAGATTAGTGTTGAATACTGGATGATATATTCATCTCCTTGAATATGTATATGTAGCAAAAAGATTTCCGTAATTTACGGAGGAAATTTAGGAAAAGTGTTAGACAAAGATTATTGGGATAGATACGATAAGATATAATAAGATAAGATGTGTCTATACTCTAATAATGGTAGTATGACGTGTCTAGATAATAAGTATGTAATCTGATAATCTTTTGATTAAAGATTTTCAATTCGTAATGTCCTATTCAGGTCCAGGGGCTTGAGCTATAGGATCCTTTAAATCAGTAATCCAAACGCTTTATATTCTATAGTTTCGTAGACGTCATCCGTCAGGAAAATTCAATGATCAAAACAACAAGAAAGCAAAGAAAGTAATGAATATGAATAGTGATGACATTATAATGTCTTTGAGATTCTCGATAACTCAATAACATTTTCTGGTTCGCAAACCGATGCATAAAGGCATAAGGCATATAGGTACGTGATATAACAGGGAGTTATATACGTTTGAGTATGAATAGTAACAAATATAGGAGTTTCAAAATTCATGGATAATATTTCATGTAATACATATGTAATACATATGTAATATACAAACCATGATAGATGACTTAGGAATGTCAAGAATTTCAGAAATCGTAGTGTCGCATTTAAACGCGGTGGCGTAATTGGATAGTATTTAGAAAAGTGAACAGAGTTCTTAGATTGACTTGGCATTCTAAGATAAGTAAAGTTTCTAAAGTATAGTGTAGCATTTAACAATTAAAGGCACAATAGTCAAGGAAAGTTGTAGTCCTACATTGCTAAGGTACCTAATTGTATAAGGCACACTTAAAATGCAATCCTGGTTCTCTACAACAGCACTGCTCTGATACCAATCTGTCACACCCCCCAAAATGGACCTGGGGTAATTGTGACCAATCATATCATAACACAGTTGTATAAACGAGAATGACTCTATATGAGACTTTTTAAATAAAACCTTTGTTAATAAAATAGCGGAAGCAGTAATACATGTTTACATTATTATTAAAATGTAAAATAAATGTTTATGAACTAAAATATAATATGTGATGTGGACTCCATGCAAGTATCAAATCTATCATCACAAAGTTGCAAACAGCTAGCTCAATCATCACCTGAGACAAAACATGCTTAAAGTGTCAACCAAAAAGGTTGAGTGAAATTCATAGGTTTATAAATAATATCCAAAGTTTTAGACCACAAGATTTAGTTTAAAGTTGATTGATATAGAAATATCAATCTAAAAGTGTTGCGGCATTTTGTAATATCGCTACTAAACAAGTTTACCCTATGACACCTTGTACTGTCAGTGTCGTGGATTCATTATTATGTAACCAAAGACCAACGATCGAATGGTTAGAGACGTTACTCTCAATAGGCCTACTCACAATAATTAAGTTTGCATTTAAATGTAGCAATTGACGATATTACGGTAGGGATTTAGCATGAATCAAAGCATGACAGCATAGTTAACAATTTAGTACTTGTGTCTAAGTGTAAAACAGTTATAAAGAAAGCATGTGTCTCACCCCAAAAGTTATAAATAGTTAAGTAAATAGTAAAAGTGGGGCAATGAAAATCACCTTAGTAGCACAAAAGAGTATTCCACGAAAGAATTGAACGGAAGGACGTGACCGAGATCTCAACCTAGAGATAGAACGTATGATCAGACATTGTCTAACAGACAATAGTATATAGTACTATATTGATAGTAATGGTTCACTAAAGAATTTCCATTTTCGGAAGGTTATTATTTATGGAAAGTTTCCACTTATAGTAATTTTCCAATTTTAGAAAGTTCGGGTTAATCTTTAGCAAGACGTTGTATAACTTTACTCAAACTTCGTTGCTATCAAATAAGTCAGGAATGACCAGATGTAACCGGGGGCCCAGGACTCTTGACCAGAATCTAAGTCATGGCATTCGAGATCCACAAGCTTACCTATAAATGGCAACCTAGACATCATTCACTTACGACCGTGAGTAGCGATGAAGTTCACATGAATTGTACATTATCTTTGATTAACCTTCACTTTAGGTTTATATGTTATTATATATGTTATATTATATTTATTAATATATTAACAATTTGATTATCTTATATTATATACTATAAGTTATTATTATTAAATTAGTATAGTTATAAAATAAGTGTTTATTAATAATGTATTGTTATTAACTTACATTATAAGCATTATACTTTATTATATAGTATACCTAGTTATTAACCGTAAGTTATAATAATAATATTAATTTAGTATATGTAATATACTTATGTTAATCGAAAATCATACTAATATATGTTAATTCGAATATTAATTCATTAAATATTATATTTATAATTTTTATAAACTTAGTTAATTATACAATTCAGTAGGATATTTTATAAAAATAATTTTATCAATTTTTGTATTTATTTCCCACTTTTCTTTATATATATACTCGATTTATATTAATCAAATTTAATTAGGTAATAAATATTAAATCGATCTAAATAAATAATTTTATATTTTTTACAGGTTCTATATTATGTAAAAATGTTATAAAAATTATTAAATCAAATTTTATTTCAAAATATTATTTATTTAATGTTTTCTAATTATTTAACCATTGTAATCGGCCTATAATTAAATAAATAGGAAAATAATTTAAAATTAATTTTTTTATTTTTTTTAAAGTATCTAGTGATGCTACTAATCATATAAAAATTTTATAAAAATATTTAATACACGTTTGTATTTATTTTGTATTTTCTTTATTATTTCTCTCGGTTTAGAATAATGCAAAAGTAAATTCTTTTGAAATACTAATCATCCCATTTATTTAATTTTTATAATTTTTGCTTGTTTATAAAAGTATAATAATCTCAAAAAAAAATATAATTATTTTTATTACTGTTTAATATTTTATTACGAATTTTATATTGTTTTTATTTTAAATACTACATAATTCGTATTTAATTATAAATAATATTCCATAAATTATGAAAATTATTTTTATACATCATAATACTTATAATACTAATTATAACATGTAAAAATAATTTATATATATATATTAAATTCGAATTTTTAAAGAATATACAAAAAAATAAAAGCAATTCGATAAAAAATATAGAAAATACCTCAAGTACTTTCCAAGTTTGTGAGAGAGTTTTTCAAAGATTTGATACAAGTTTTTATGAAATGGAAGTGGGTATTCATAGGAAAAAAATGGTTGGTGAAAAGAAAAAATATAAATAAAATAAAGGTGCCAATTTTGACAAAAATAAAAACATGTTAAAAATATTTTTAATAAGTTTTTGTTTTTGAAAATATTTATAATTATATTTCATATAGTTTTAAATATAATACGCATTAATATTAATATTAACTAAAGTTATTTTATATAATTAGTGTAAACTTTAGTTAACAAAAAGTGTCGACTAAAAATAAATATTTGATCAATGTCAAATTTAATTATATATTACGTATGGATAACAACCCTATAGTCAAATTAGTCAATTCAGGTATGGAAATATGAGAGTTGTTATACAAATGATGTTCATGTTCCTTCATACTCTTCGAATAGACAAGTATGTCGTCAATGAACACAATTACCGACTTGTCCAACATAGGTTGGCACACTCGGTTCATAAGATCCATGAATGTCGCCGATGCATTCGTAAGACCAAAAGACATTACTACGAATTCAAAAATCCCGTAACGAGTTCGAAAAGCCGTTTTCTCAATATCTTCCTCACGGACCCGCATTTGGTGATAGCCGGACCGTAGGTCGATTTTAGAGAAATACGTTACACCTTGGAGTTGGTCAAACAAATCGTCAATCCGAGGTAAAAACAAATCGTCAATCCGAGGTAATGGATAACGATTCTTGATCGTCACTTTGTTCAACTCCCGATAATCGATGCACATCCGCATACTACCATCCTTCTTCTTCACGAATAAAACCGGAGCGCCCCATGCCAGTCGAATAAAACCCTTTTCAAGTAATTCTTGGGTTTGATTTAACAACTCTTTCATTTCCATCGGCGCTAAACGATAAGGAGTTTTAGCAATGGGAGTAGCTCCCGGAACCAACTCAATGCGAAATTCAACTTGTCTTTCCGCCGGAACACCCGGTAACTCATCCGGAAAAACGTCTTCAAACTCATTTACCACCAGAATTTCACGAATGGGTGGTGGCTCATCTTGAGTATCAACAACATGGGCAAAAAAAGCCATGCCACCACTAACAAGGAAACGACGTGCCCTGCAAAAGTGCATATCGGCACAAGTCTTCTTCGCTTATCACCGTAAATAATTAACTCTCCCCCACATGGAGTCTTCACACGAATAGATTTTCCATGGCATGCAATATCGGCTCTATTATGATCGAGCCAATCCATACCAACAACGATATCAAAATCGCCCAAGGTCATCGGAATGAGATCAATTTTAAAGTTTTCGGCACCAAACACAACATTACAATTTATACACACATCAACCACTAGCACCGTCTTTCCATCCGCTATTTCAACTTCTACCGGACGACTTAACTTAGCTAACGGTTTATTAAGTTTCGGCACAAATTTTGGTGACACAAACGACAAGTTAGCACCACTATCAAAAAGTATCCTTGCCGGATTAGAATTAACCATGAAAGTACCTGAGACAACTTCGTTAGATTGCTTGGCTTCCTCATTGGTCATCAAATAATTGCGACCCCTAGCCGTACCCACCGCCTTCTCTAGCTGTTTAACATTATCGTTGCGCAAATCGGGACACTCCAGCCTCTTGTGCCCTTCTTTACCATAATTAAAACAAGTAAGCTTAGTTGTAGATGATGGTTTCAGACATTCACGTGCCATATGGCCCTTTTGTCCGCAATTGTAGCACGCATAAGAAAACTCTCCGGAAGCACCTTTCTTCACACTACCAACACTCTCGGAACCCTTCTTGTTCTTTTTTGTTTGAAAAGTTCGAATGGCTCGAACCTTCTATCTTTCTTTTGCCAAAAGTAAAGCCACTCTTCCTCAACACAAGAGCCTCAAAACCTTTGGCCATATTGAACAACTCGTCGAAGCTTTTCACCACATTCACACTTATCTTCTCTTGATAACTATCATTTAAGGTTTGATAGAAGTCTTCCTTCAACATTTTATCATTCCCGACATACTCCGGGCAAAATTGAGTCTTGGAAAAAAAACACGGATTTGAGAGTGTTCAAATCCATGACCCTTGCCTCAAGGAACGCAACTCGTCCTTAAGCCTTGTGAGATCGGCCGAAGTTCGGTACTCATCGAAAAATTCTGCCTTGAATTCATTCCAATTGAATTCCATGCATTGTTCTTCACCATAAACTTGGATCTTTGCGTCCCACCACAATTTAGCATCACCTCTTAACATGCTACAACCATACCTCGTCTTTTTATAGAGAGGGAATTCGCATGTACGAAAAGCCCCCTCCATATCGGAGATCCAACGGGCACTCTTAAGTGGGTCACGTTCACCGTCGAAGGTGGGAGGTTGAGAGTCCTTGAAATTCTTATAAAAGAAGTCCCGTCTCCCCATATTATCCTCTTGTAGAACAAGCTTAACTTGTTCCCTAACCACATTAACTAGTTGCTCGTCGATTGTATCTAGAAACATCTACCTAACGTCTTCGAGAAACTCTGCTTTTTGACGTTTAAATATGGCCTCAACTTTGGCCGTGAACTCAACGTCCTCACTTGTACTTCCGTCGTTGGTGTCGTGTCCATTTCTCATCTTAATTCTATAAAACGGAAAAGATTAAGCAACGAAACGAAAGGACTTAACACATATGTATATACATATACACCACATTACCCCATCTTGCTCAACAATCGTCGTACACCGCTTGTTTGACATGATTTGAACCCGTAACAATGGTAGCTAATCATTGTTACGTGAGCACATCGCATTAACTTGCTAGTACAATGTCTATCTCGCTTGATGATTGCTAACACAACACAAAACAATTAGCGCAAGGTTAGTTCACATAAACCTAAACACTAATCAACTCCCGGTTCGACCCGTCTCCTACAAGTCCCTCATTAAACGCATGCACAATACAAGTCTAAGTCTAGGCACCTATCTCAAGTCGCCTAAATCCCTTAGACCATGCTCTGATACCACTTGAAACAACCCAACCCATTTAACAACTGAAAATACGAATTTTTTTTTTAAACATTATAGTGCGCGGCGCGCACACCATAAGGTGCGCGGCGCGAACAAGCCCCAACAGCTTCTGTCCGAAATTGCAATTTTTCAAATAAAGATCTCCCACTTCCCGACGTATTTAGACGAAACGCTTTTCACCACATGTTCATATATGTAAAACTAACACGAATCAATCATAAAACAAGTTTTACATAACGGGCCCACATCGGCCGTTTTACGAGTTTCGTACAAATCATGAGTTTCGACCACATTAGTTTAATTTCCAAACGACACTATGAGCATGGTGTTTGGGGGTTAAACTACCCAAATCTCGGTCAAACTCCAAAAGCTATCACATCCCAAAAGCGTCCCCTAACAACACGCGGGATCTCTAATCCAATCGAATGCCCTTACCCTTGTCAACGCCGGAGCCTATAAAAAGGTAAACAACGAGAGGGTAAGCAAGGCTTAGTGAATGCAATAATTATACCCATACATATATAATATACCTACTTGCATACACTTACACACATACCGCATACATGCTAGCAACATAATTAGCTTATCATCTCAACTTCAAGCTATTAACCTCCAATACCACAAGCTAGCAATACAATAGCATATATACAAATCGTACAATATAATATGCTTACACTACAACACGAAATCATGGTTAACCAAAAGCACAAGGAATGGTACTCAAATTTTCCATCGGTGTTCATAACAACCATTAGAGTACTTAACACGTCGTACACTTATCCCACGGGTGGCATCTTAACACGTCGATGCTTCACCCCGGGTGGCGTTTTAACACATCGACACTTCACCCGTGATAGCCCTTGGAGTGGCATCTTAACACGTCAATACTTCACTCCGAGTGGTGTCTTAACACGTCGACACTTCACTCTTGGCCTTACTTGGGGTGTCTAATGCCCCGTCCTAATCCATCTAGACGAATACATTACATTTGGTTACATCGCAAGGTACTTAACCTCTATATGATACATTTTACAAACATTGCATTCGTTTTTGAAAGACTAACTTTTGTTACATCAAAAGTCGACGGCATGCATACCATTTCATAATTTATCCAACTATAATTTACTTAATAATAATCTTGATGAACTCAATGACTCGAATGCAACGTCTTTTGAAATATGTCATGAATGACTCCAAGTAACATCTCTAAAATGAGCAAATGCACAGCGGAAGATTTCTTTCATACCTGAGAATAAACATGCTTTAAAGTGTCAACCAAAAGGTTGGTGAGTTCATTAGTTTAACATAAATAATCATTTCCATCATTTTAATAGACCACAAGATTTTCATTTTCAGTTCTCATAAATATACGTCCCATGCATAGAGACAAAAATATCATTCATATGGATTGAACACCTGGTAATCGACATTAATAAGATGCATATAAGAATATCCCCATCATTCCGGGACATTCATCGGACATGATATAAAAACTCGAAGTACTAAAGCATCCGCTACAACGGATGGGGTTCGTTAGGCCCAATAGATCTATCTTTAGGATTCGCGTCAATTAGTAGATCGGTTTACTAATTCTTAGGTTACCAAGCAAAAGGGGCATATTCGGCTTCGATCATTCAACCATATAATGTAGTTTCAATTACTTGTGTCTATTTCGTAAAACATTTATAAAAGCGCATGTATTCTCAGTCCCAAAAATATATATTGCAAAAGCATTTAAAAAAGAAGTAATGAAACTCACCTAATGTATTTTGTAGTAAAAATACATATGACTATACTGAACAATGCAGGGTTGGCCTTGGATTCACGAACCTATACCATTTGTATATATATATTAAAACATATAATCGTAACCGAATAAGTTTATATATATAACTTATTAATTATATCATTTTTTATATTAATAATATATTTATGTTTCATATATTCGTTTTATATATATATATATATATATATATATATATATATATATATATATATATATATATATATATATATATATATATATATATATATATATACTTTGTTATGTTGTATGTGTTAAATATATTTATGTATATATATATTTCATTTGTTTATCAAAACAGTAGTTCTTATAATACTAAGTTAATATTAGTAAAGATAAAAATAATGATAATAACATTAAAAATATACTTATGTTAATAATAATAGTTCTACTATATATAAAATGATAATAATACTAATATTTATGAAAGTACTAATAAATTGTATCATTTTTATAATAATGTTACCAATATCAATCATAATCATAATATTTATAATAATACTAAAATCGTACGATTGATAATATTAATATTACTTATAATAATACTAATGATAATATTAATAATATTATTACTTAATAATAATACTAGTGATGAGAATAATATTAGTAATGATGATAATAATAATAATAGTAGTCATAATTGTAATTTTTAATTGTGTTAGTAATAATAAATGGTAACTTTTATTAGTAATAATGATAATAATAATAATAATAACAAAAAATGATAAGTGTAATAATAACAATAAAAATAATAATCATAATAATAATAGTAATAATACTTAAATGATAATATTAACAATAATAACTATATTAATAATACTTATAAGACTAATAATAATAATATTAGTTATAATACCTATAATTATGATAATATTACTATTACTAATAATAATTATAATTATAATACCAATAATAACAATAACAATAATTATAATCTTAATAATAACAATAATATTTTTAATCATAATAATAATAATAATAATAATAATAATAATAATAATAATAATAATAATAATAATAATAATGAAAGAAAAGAAAACTACCTTAGAAATCAATTTTTTTTTTTTTTAAAATGCACCAAGCAAGGATCGAATCCGAGACCTCTCGATACCCGACACCATCCTTTAACCATTCCTCCAGCCCCTTAATTCTGTTTTTAACACACAGTTATTTATATATAATCCGTATATTCTGTTCTTTATATCATCATCTTCTTCTTAAAAACAAATCGACCAGGCTAATCATGATAACGAATTGCTGATTTGAATTTGGAGTTGTAAACGAAACAGAAACAATAAGAGATTGATTGAGTTAATTAAAACAAAAAAACAAAATAAATAAATAAATAAAAAAAGAGCAGTAGCAGCTTCGTTGAACACATTTAAACTCAAACTTAAATCTCAAAATTTTGAGTGTTTTAGAACATGATTCCTAAATGAAATAAGTCCTAATCCGTTCATAGAAACTTTATGGAAAATTAATTTAACTTGAAACACAAAAACGAATCGGAATTTTGCAGAAAGAACAAACAGTTGACTTTTATTTTGTAAAACTTTGACTCAAAAATTCTCGATTAATAAGAAGAATTGATACCTTAAATTTTGCAGAAAGATCATTTATAATATTCCTAACAAAACTACATTGATACATTTTGAAATTAAATTTGAAATCAAGGTTTTTGTGAAAATGTATCAAGAACAGGGAGACGTCTGTTCTTCCCTTTTTTGTTTAAAATTAAATTGATACAGAAAATATTATTTGATATTTGATAATGATAAAGAGGTAGCAGAGTGAATTAACTGATAACCCAGAACTATTTGACTGATTTATAGTGCATTTGATCAACAACGTTTAATATCAGAAAAATAAAGAAAATTAAAAGAACAGGTGGGTACGATTTTCTAATCTGAGTTTGTTTGATTCCCTAATTGATACCGACTGGGAACAGATTACATACATGAAAACAAAATTTTTAAAAAGGTGATAAGGATGTGAAGCTAAAATTGATTCATTAGCTGTAAAAAATACGTATACTTTTATTATTAATTACTAAAACAATATTAATACCGATTATATATATATATATCAGTATTTATATAACTTATGTATGTACCTGTATTTATATATAATAATTAATTAATAAGTAATTATAACGATAGTAGTAATAATAATACTCTTAATATTACAAATATGAATAACAAAAATTTATAATAATATAATAGTAATAATAATATCATTATTCATGATATTGATAATAATAATTATAAAATTTATTACAACTATAATTATGATAATAATGATACTAATATTTTTAATAATATTAGTAACTATAACACTTCATATATATCAAACTCATATTTATTTTTATTTTTTTATATATTTAAAAAATATATTAAAACACTAGTATTGATATCAATATTAAAGGTAATAACAATATTATTACTCATTTTTATTTATAATTAAATTTAACACATTGGTATTTCATATTATTGATTATGTAATGTAGCTATATAATATACATTTCATAATAACTTATTTTGGGTAATAAATTTTAAATGTTTAGATTATATTTTTATCATTTTCAATTATATTTATTTTTATATATGTAAACATACTTATTTACAAACAATTGTTCGTGAATCGTCGAGCATAGTCAAAGGGTAATTGATTATATGAATATAACTCCAATGTTTTTGAGACTCAACATTACAGACTTTGTTTATCGTGTTGAAACATATAAAGATTAAGTTAAATTTTGGTCGGAAATTTCCGGGTCGTCACAGTACCTACCCATTAAAGAAATTTTGTCCCGAAATTTGAGTGAGTTGGTCATGGCTAACAATAAAAATGTTTTCATGACGAATATGAGTTGATAAGTAGAGTTTTATCATCATTGAGTAATATAGATAAGACAATTCAATTATTCGAAGAGTACGAATGAAGCTATCACAAAAGAGTGAAATGAGTACATGTAGATTCGTCTTAACAGATGACTTAGTCACAGTTGATTTCCATAATTCAAGGATTTAGAGAAAATCTTCGTAATAAGATTTGATTCTTTGGTAATTAAGGAATAGGATCTTCTTTGGTTAAATGCGATAATCTGTTTTGATTGTTCTGTCGGATATTTCACTATAGATCCACCCTCTTCATTTTCTTTATATTTTGTAGTTCCATCCCTTTGTTTTCTCTTCCCGACTTTAAGTCAAACGAAAAATGGTTCAGAATTCGTAGGTATGAAGTTTCGATTGATCATAATATATTAAGCAGAAAGGAACGGTAATAGCACAATTTGATTTGTCAAATTACCATAATCACTGAGAATAGAACTATCAAGAATATATTTTCTTGATATTTTTGAGGTTAAATAGAATACAAGAGTTGTGTAACATGGTACATGATGACGTTATGGTCTGTGAAGCATCACGTATCATTAGAAACTCAGCATGACTTACTGTAATATAATCACGTTGATCAAGTGTCATTATATTATACTAACTCATGCATCAGTTCCCAATACTACTTCAAAAGCATTCATTGTTTAACTTGAAAGTTTACAAAATATAGAAACTAACAGTTTCTTATATGATGTAACACTGGTAGCGCGAAGAGATAAATGATTTCAGACAAGAATATTTATGAAAATATCCTCAGAAATATCGAAGATATTTATGATGATATTTTGGAATTTCTAAGATCGAAGGTTGATGATGAAAAATTTTCCGCAAGATTTTAACATGACTTCGGATCAAGATATTCTCTAAAGATTTCAACGGATCCATAATTACCAGGATTCTTTGATTATAGGGTTTGGTCCTTGTATTTGTCCTCGGTCTCCTTCATGGTTAGCTCAATCCGTTTTCCAGTTTCAATTTTTCTGAGCTTTTCCAGCATACTATTTTTTTTATCACCAAACTTTCGACAATTAAGGAAGTTTACGGTTGTCTACAGTTTCTGCTGCTTCATTCAGCTTTTTCAAAGTTCAATGCTTTGATTCGTAGGGTGGGTACTTTTCAAAATTTCAGAATGGAATATCATAATTCTAAGAGATAAATGTTATATGTATACATATAACTGTTGATGTAGAAATGTTACGAGATTCAAAATACTGATTGCTGATTTCCTGTAATTGGTATGGCAATTCTTGTTACAGGATACGGATGAGTATATGATAGGGTTTTAATGAACAAATATAATGATTCTTCAGAGAGACTTAAGTCAACGAGTAATAAAATTGCTGGTAAGTTTACTGCTAAAGTGATGGAATATAAACGGTTTCCCGATAACGATGACGAAAGGCAACTTAGATCTCGCGGTTATAATAAGACTAATCCAAATGAAAGGTCGAAGTTGACTTGCTGGAGCTGTGACAAAATTGGCTAATTTGAAAAAGAATTGTAATGTTATTTTCGGTAACAACAATGTAAAAGGAGCTAGCACAAATACGTGTTAAACGTTTACTCAGGTTCTGAGTGTTTTCAGGTGCATAACTATATGCATCCATCTTTTCTTTCGTAGATGAAGTGCGGTTACTTCATTCTCTCAATTGAAGTGTTTTCAAGAATCATGAAAGGTTTGAACGCGGATTGTAATCGTCAAGATACAAATGAGGTTTAAGATGAAATCAAGTGGCAAACTTGAAGAATTGTTTAGTTTCATATGTTATAATCAATATTTTAATTCATTTTAATTGTCCAATGTTGGTAGTCCACAGTTACTAGTCCACAGTTAGCAATTCAATAATTCATATATAATATTCGAATTAATTAATACGTATCGTGACCCGTGTACATGTCTCAGACTCGATCACAACTCAAAGTATATATATTATTGTAGAATCAACCTTAACCCTGTATAGAGAACTCGATCATTACTGCATATAGAGTATCTATGGTTATTAAAAATAATATATATAGATGCGTCGATATGATATGTCAAAACCTTGTATACATGTCCCGATATTTAAAGTGCGTAAAATAAATAACAAAAATTAAATGACGATAAATAAAATTGCGATAATTAAATTGCAATAAATAAATGTACAATAAGGAATTAACAGTTAGCTAGGAACAGTTAGCTAGGATTTTGTTAGCGTGGATTCTTAACAAAATTTCTCATAGTTATTTTGTTTGTTTCTAACAAATTTTATTTTGTCCAATGTTTTCTTCATTATGCCACTTGTCGGATTCTGATAGGTCAAAATCCAAATATGAAATTGAATGAAAATGGTTATTCTGTGGTGAACGGATACGTGCATCGGTGGATGTAAATAGGATAGTAAATGACTGTTGAATCAGATTTGAAAGAATGTACAGTGTAACTTATTAATGTGAAATCTAAATATTCCTCGGGTATTACCTACCCGTTAAAACATTTTCATCATTAACAGTTTGTACAAAAGAATTTTTAATTACAATCTTTATGAAAACATATATACATATATATTTTCTTCAGATGTAATCATAGATTTAATGAGTTAATATGATATTAAACTCATTTGATTTACCGTTAGAACAAGAATATATAATCTCTAAAACATTAGAGATTACATAATCGCCATGTCGTACGAAGATAAATGATGTAGAACGTCATGTAGAACGAAGATAATCGATGTAGGACATCATGTAGTATGATGATGAGCTGGAGGTACAGACTGAGAGTTTGAGACGTGTAGTGTTGAGGCTTGTGCTGTGGATGTTGTTGTTGGTGGTACTGGTGTTGCCGGTGCTGTTGCTGAAGCTGGTAGGTTTTGCACCATATTCTCCAAATTGATTACTCGAGCGCGAAGTTCGTTGACTTATTCTATTATTCCGGGATGATTGTCGGACGAAACGAGCAGATGAATAAGGTTTAGAATTGTAGATAGAATATAATTGTGACGAGATATTCAGAAAATGAGGGTGAAAATGGTGTTTCGGACTGGTTCACCGATAAGTGCTTCGGGTTCTTCATCAAAAGGGCAATTTGGGTTGGCTAGGTAAGCGCCCTGTAGTAAGAGGAGTAGTTATGAACCCTGTAGACCATCCACATGGGGGTGGTGAAGGGAGGGCCCCAATTGGTAGAAAAAAACCCACAACCCCTTAGTGGAAAGGATCGCCTTCTTCTCGTCTCCATCAGTTAAGTCGACTACGAACCCATCAGATGAATTGGGGATGGATGATTGGTTGATTCATTCTGGAGACACTGCTTTCGGAGCTTAGGTGAAACTCCATATCGGAATAGTTGTCGGAATCCGAGGAATTCGAACTGGTTGAGGGATTCATCTCGTACGATCAGATGAAGGATTTTCGATAAGAAATAGATTATAGGATATAGATTAGTACTCTGCAATACATAATTTACATATGCATATATCATACAAAAATCCCATGAGTTATGGACAAATCTACGGAAGCTGTCAGGCAACGGTAACAATAGCAGATACGCTAAGATATGAATTTTGTCTATACACTATTCATGCAGTCAATGCAGTAAAACGTGTCTAGACTAAGAATGATAAGAAAGTAATTTCCTAAGGATGATAAGCAGGTAATTTTCGACACGAAATGATAAGCAAAACTTTTGACATGCAGACACGGTCGAAGTCCATACTCACTATTGCATCTAAACAACTATCAGTTAGACACACTAGTGCAAGACCTGGTTCGCTAAGACAACCGCTCTGATACCAACTCTAATGCCCCGTCCTAATCCATCTGGACGAATACATTACATTTGGTTACATCGCGAGGTACTTGACCTCTATATGATACATTTTACAAACATTGCATTCGTTTTTGAAAGACTAACTTTCGTTACATCAAAAGTCGACGGCATGCATACCATTTCATAATTTATCCAACTATAATTGACTTAATAATAATCTTGATGAACTCAACGACTCGAATGCAACGTCTTTTGAAATATGTCATGAATGACTCCAAGTAACATCTCTAAAATGAGCAAATGCACAGCGGAAGATTTTTTTCATACCTGAGAATAAACATGCTTTAAAGTGTCAACCAAAAGGTTGGTGAGTTCATTAGTTTAACATAAATAATCATTTCCATCATTTTAATAGACCACAAGATTTTCATTTTCAGTTCTCATAAATATACGTCCCATGCATAGAGACAAAAATATCATTCATATGGATTGAACACCTGGTAACCGACATTAACAAGATACATATAAGAATATCCCCATCATTCCGGGACATCCATCGGACATGATATAAAAACTCGAAGTACTAAAGCATCCACTACAAAGGATGAGGTTCGTTAGGCCCAATAGATCTATCTTTAGGATTCGCGTCAATTAGTAGATCGGTTTACTAATTCTTAGGTTACCAAGCAAAAGGGGCATATTCGGCTTCGATCATTCAACCATATAATGTAGTTTCGATTACTTGTGTCTATTTCGTAAAACATTTATAAAAGCGCATGTATTCTCAGTCCCAAAAATATATATTGCAAAAGCATTTAAAAAGGGAGTAATGAAACTCACCTAATGTATTTTGTAGTAAAAATACATATGACTATACTGAACAATGCAGGGTTGGCCTTGGATTCACGAACCTATACCATTTGTATATATATATATTAAAACATATAATCGTAACCGAATAAGTATATATATATATATAACTTATTAATTATATCATTTTTTTATATTAATAATATATTTATGTTTCATATATTCGTTATATATATATATATATATATATATATATATATATATATATATATATATATATATATATATATATATATATATATATATATATATAATACTTTGTTATGTTGTATGTATTAAATATATTTATGTATATATATATTTCATTTGTTTATCAAAACAGTAGTTCTTATAATACTAAGTTAATATTAGTAAAGATAAAAATAATGATAATAACATTAAAAATATACTTATGTTAATAATAATAGTTCTACTATATATAAAATGATAATAATACTAATATTTATGAAAGTACTAATAAATTGTATCATTTTTATAATAATGTTATCAATATCAATCATAATCATAATATTTATAATAATACTAAAATCGTACGATTGATAATATTAATATTACTTACAATAATACTAATGATAATATTAATAATATTATTACTTAATAATAATACTAGTGATGAGAATAATATTAGTAATGATGATAATAATAATAGTAGTCATAATTGTAATTTTTAATTGTGTTAGTAATAATAAATGGTAACTTTTATTAGTAATAATGATAATAATAATAATAATAATAATAATAATAACAAAAAATGATAAGTGTAATAATAACAATAATAATAATAATCATAATAATAATAGTAATAATACTTAAATGATAATATTAACAATAATAACTATATTAATAATACTTATAAGACTAATAATAATAATATTAGTTATAATACCTATAATTATGATAATATTACTATTACTAATAATAATTATAATACCAATAATAACAATAACAATAATTATAATCTTAATAATAACAATAATATTTGTATTAATAATAATAATAACAATAATAATAATAATAATAATAATAATAATAATAATAATAATAATAATAATAATAATAATAATAAAGAAAGAAAAGAAAACTACCTTAGAAATCATTTTTTTTTTAAATGCACCAAGCAAGGATCGAACCCGAGACCTCTCGATACCCGACACCATCCTTTAACCATTCCTCCAGCCCCTTAATTCTGTTTTTAACACACAGTTATTTATATATAATCTGTATATTCTGTTCTTTATATCATCATCTTCTTCTTAAAAACAAATCGACCAGGCTAATCATGATAACGAATTACTGATTTGAATTTGGAGTTGTAAACGAAACAGAAACAATAAGAGATTGATTGAGTTAATTAAAACAAAAAAACAAAATAAATAAATAAAAAAGGAGCAGTAGCAGCTTCGCTGAACACATTTAAACTCAAACTTAAATCTCAAAATTTTGAGTGTTTTAGAGCATGATTCCTAAATGAAATAAGTCCTAATCCGTTCATAGAAACTTTATGGAAAATTAATTTAACTTGAAACACAAAAAATAATCGGAATTTTGATGAAGAACAAACAGTTGACTTTTATTTTGTAAAACTTTGACTCAAAAATTCTCGATTAATAAGAAGAATTGAAACCTTAAATTTTCCAGAAAGATCATTTATAATATTCCTAACAAGACTACATTGATACATTTTGAAATTAAATTCGAAATCAAGGTTTTTGTGAAAATGTATCAAGAACAGGGAGACGTCTGTTCTTCCCTTTTTATTTTTAAAATTAAATTGATACAGAGAATATTATTTGATATTTGATAATGATACAGAGGTATCTGAGTGAATTAATTGATAACCCAGAACTATTTGACTGATTTATAGTGCATTTGATCAACAACGTTTAATATCAGAAAAATAAAGAAAAATAAAAGAACAAGTGAGTGCGATTTTCTAATCTGAGTTTGTTTGATTCCCTAATTGTTACCGACTGGGAACAGATTACATACATGAAAACAAAATTTTTAAAAAGATGATAAGGATGTGAAGCTGAAATTGATTCATTAGCTGTAAAAAAATACGTATACTTTTATTATTAATTACTAAAACAATATTAATACTGATTATATATATATATATATATATATATATATATATATATATATATATATATATATATATATATATATATATATATATCAGTATTTATATAACTTATGTATGTACCTGTATTTATATATAATAATTAATTAATAAGTAATTATAACTATAGTAGTAATAATAATACTCTTAATATTACAAATATGAATAACAAAAATTTATAATAATATAATAGTAATAATAATATCATTATTCATGATATTGATAATAATAATTATAAAATTTATTACAACTATAATTATGATAATAATGATACTAATATTTTTAATAATATTAGTAACTATAACACTTCATATATATCAAACTCATATTTATTTTTATTTTTTTATATATTTAAAAAAATATATTAAAACACTAGTATTGATATCAATATTAAAGGTAATAACAATATTATTACTCATTTTTATTTATAATTAAATTTAACACATTAGTATTTCATATTATTGATTATGTAATGTAGCTATATAATATACATTTCATAATAACTTATTTTGGGTAATAAATTTTAAATGTTTAGATTATATTTTTATCATTTTCAATTATATTTATTTTTATATATGTAAACATACTTATTTACAAACAATTGTTCGTGAATCGTCGAGCATAGCCAAAGGGTAATTGATTACATGAATATAACTCTAATGTTTTTGAGACTCAACATTACAGACTTTGTTTATCGTGTCGAAACATATTAATATTAAGTTAAATTTTGGTCGGAAATTTTCGGGTCGTCACAGGGTGGCATCTTAACTCACCCCGAGTGGTGTCTTAACACATCGACACTTCACTAATTACCTTTCATGGAGTGGTTTCTTAGTACATCAACACTTCACTCGTCACGTGATCGTGATATCTTAGCACATCGACACTTCACATCTCACGCTACACAAATAAATACATTATATACCTACGCATATAATTATTTCACTCACCTTAACGATTCGGTGACGGATTTATACTTCCGCAAGCTTCAAAGCAAAGTACCTAATATAATAAGTACTTCAATCAACACACAAACTTGTTGGACTAAATACCAACAATTCGCCTATGTGCATTTAATAACTTAGATGCATTAAATGCCCCATTATCGCCAAATCCGTCCCATTAAGGTCAAGACCATCATAAACCACTAAAAGCTAGTGATTAAGGTCTAACAACACCGATTTACACAAACTTAGGACATTTCACACCCATCTTGCCCAACTAGGTCAACAATTACTCATTTAATCAATAATGTCAACACACCCATTTCGGGTCTTCCACAAACCCACCTAACACCCATTTACTAAACATCTAGGTGTGCTAGTAATTAACTAACCAATTTATGTTCATACACCCCAAATAACACTTTAAAACCCTAGGTTAGTTACTATTGAGTCTACATGACTCAATCTTACCCAAGAACACCCAAAATTGCCAAATATGGGTTTAATGTTCATCACTAACCTAAACCCTAACCCTTACACCAATTAAAATAAGGAAATCAAAGTTAGGACATACCACCACAATCAAAATGTAGCTAAGGGCTAGATGAACAACTTTAATACTTGAGCTTTAACCCGGATCAAGCTTCTTCCTCCTAGATTCAAGTTTTCTCTCTCTTAAAGGGTTTCTCACTCTAGAAATTGAATTGGAGAGATGATGATGTTGGTGGTTGTGTTGAATGTGTTTCAACCACTACAAAACTGGCCAATAATGACCTAAACCCGGCCTCAAGTGAGAGGACAATATTGCCCATCATTTAACCTTTTATTAAAAAGCAGAAAACTGGCTCAAGAGCAGTACGCGGCGCGCTTCACTAAGGGTGCGCGACGCGCACGAGTGTTCTGAACAGATTCTGTCCTAGTTTAAATACACACTGCACCCCACACTATATGTACCCTATTTACACTGTTGTACAATAATTAATCGGGTCTTACAACTCTCCCCCACTTGAATCGGAGCGCGTCCTCACGATCCAAGCCGCATGACAAGAGGGAAGACAAACCAACACGAATTCTTCGGGCTCCGAAGTTGTAACGACCCGTCAAAATCGCTATTGACGCGGCACGTTAATCATTGATTCCACAGTGAGGTTTTGACCTCTATATGATACGTTTTGATAAAATATTGCATTCATTAAAATAAGTGACTTTCTAAACATAGAAAGTTATAAACATGTGGGTGAGTGCTTAGGTATAAGCAAATCCTCAAAATACATAAGTTTTTATCATACAGTTTGACATCACAGTCAAATTATTTATTACACAACGCAGTTTTATTTCGAATGCAATAAACTTTATACAAAGCACGAGTGACTCCATGCAGGCAACAAGCACATCACAGCGGAAGCAGTCTAAGGACCTGAGAATAAAACATGCTAAAAAGTCAACACGAATGTTGGTGAGTTATAGGTTTAATTTCTCGAGGCATAATTATATATAAAGATAGACCACAAGATTTCATCAAAAATTTATCAATAGATTCTACGTAACAGAGCACCCTGGTAACTAAACTTTAACGTTATAATGATAATTACCCCATTCGTTTTAATACACGCAAACCAACGTGTCATAAACTCAAATAACATACATCCGTTAAAAGACTAGCGCTCTAGCTCAGACGAGGATGTCAAACCCTATGGATCCATATACAATTATTTGCGCCCACCAGTCCATATCCTATGTACTGGCAGCTACTAGTTACCAAAGCTAAGGGATTTTTGGTTTAGCTCAGTGTAGAATTTAGTATGTACTTGTGTCTTATTGCGTTTAAAATAAATTGCATGTATTCTCAGTCCAAAAATATTTAAAGTATTTAAAAAGGGAGACTATAAACTCACGGTTCAATATTGAGACTCAATATTGTAGGCAAATTACGTAGACGTAATGATGGTAGACGACTATATGGTTGACCTTGGATTCAAGAACAACACCCCGAACAATACCCAATATTTCCTTAGTTTAAAACGGTTTGAAACCCGAATTAAAAACACCCGCGTATATACCTTATTATTATTAAACTTAAATTATAAATTATAATTTATAAATATAATTGATCACAGAAGAAAGAAAAGAAAGAAAATTGTGCCTAATCACGTCGAGCAAACTGGCGTATTTATAGTACTTTTCCATTTACTGTAGCTCATGCGATCGCATGGGTTTTCAGTGTTTTTGCCATGCGCTCGCATGGCCGCCTGATCCGCTTTTGTTTGCTAGTTCGTCGACATCAAATAGTGTTTACTGTAGCAAATAGTGTGTTACTGTAGCAAATAGTGTTTAATGTAGCAATAGTGTTTTACTGTAGCAAAGTCGTTTTTACTGTAGCAAATAGTGTTTTACTGTAGCAAAGTCGTTTTTACGGTAGCAATTAATGTTTTACTTGTACATCTTATAATATATATATATATATATATATATATATATATATATATATATATACCGGTTTACATAATATTAAATCATATAGAGAATTGGTTTAAATTAGTCGAAATTTTCCGGGTCATCACACAAGTAAACTCGGAACCTTTACTACGATGCCATTGAACCTTAAAAGTTCTCACCTCTTTATTTCTCAACCTTTTGACTTTCTCATCGAGTATAGCAATCGGCTCCTCTATATACTCTAACTTATTGTTTAGATCGTCTCGTCTAATGGCACACAAGAAGAATCATCCGCAGGACACTTACGAAGATGGGAAACATGAAATGTATTATGGATCCCCGCAAGCTCTTCGGGTAATTCCAAACGATACGCAACTTCACCAACACGAGCTAAAATTTTAAAAGGACCAATAAACCGAGGAGCTAACTTTTCCCGTTTTCGAAACCGAATAACACCTTTCCATTGCGAAACTTTAAGCATCACCATGTCGCCTTCTTGGAACTCAATTTGTCGTATTCGCTTATCGGCATAAGATTTTTGTCTATCTTGGGCCTTTTTCAAATGAGTCTGAATCATATCAATCTTTCTATTCATCTCTAAAACCAAATCGGTACTCCCGATCTCTCTTTGGCCCACTTCACCCCAACAAATCGGAGTTCGACACCTCCGCCCATAAAGCATCTCATAAGGTGGCATTCCGATACTAGTATGATAACTATTATTGTACAAGAATTCCACCAAAGGTAAGTGCTCATCCCAACTACCGCCGAAATAAATAATACACGCTCGTAACATATCCTCCAAAGTTTGATTCGTACGTTCAGTTTGACCGTCCGTTTGAGGATGATACGTCGTGCTCAATTTCAATTGTGTGCCCATATCTTCATGAAACTTTTCCCAAAACCGATATGTGAAACGGGTATCTCGATCCGAAATAATAGATATAGGAACCCCGTGTCTCGCTATCACCTCCTTGATAAACAACTTAGCCAAAGTCTCCGATGATATCGCTTCCCGAATGGGAAGAAACAAGGCACTCTTCGTCAATCGATCAACTATTACCCAAATCGAGTCAAATTGGTTTCTAGCCGTCTTTGGTAACTTTGTGATGAAATCCATGGTAATGTGCTCCCATTTTCATTACGGGATTTCTAACGGTTGTAACTTACCATACGGCTTTTGGTGCTCGGCCTTAACTTGCAAACACGTGACGCATTTTTCAACATACTTTACGACATCAAGTTTCATGCCCGGACACCAATACTCCTTTTTCAAATCAAGGTACATTTTCGTAGAACCCGGATGAATAGAATACTTCGACTTATGTGCTTCATCAAGTAGCACTCGTCGATGATCACCTATTTTAGGCACCCACACTCTTCCTTGAAAATATAACAAACCATGCGGACCTAAGGTAATAAACTTCGTTTGTCCCACGATTCGTTCCTCATGCGTATTGTTAACAAAAGCTTCAATTTGAGTCTCACCAAGTTTTACAAGAAAATCGTTAGTAATAATCATGCATAACGATCCTACTCGTATCGCCGGATGTTGACTCTTCCGACTTAACGCGTCCGCGACCACATTTGCCTTACCCGAATGATAAAGTATTTCACAATCATAGTCTTTCACCACATCCATCCATCTACGTTGACGATAGTTCAAATCTCTTTGATCAAAAAGGTGTTTTAAGCTCTTGTGATCCGAATAAATCGTACACTTGACACCATACAAGTAATGGCGCCAAATTTTCAACGCATGCACAACCGCCGCCAACTCAAGATCATGAGTCGGATATCTCGTTTCGTGTTCCTTTAATTGTCGAGAGGCATAAGCGATGACTTTACCCCTTTGCATTAGAACACACCCGAGTCCATTTAAAGACGCTTCACAATAAACCGTCATGTCTTCCACCCCTTCCGGCAAAACTAACACCGGAGCTTGACATAACTTCTCTTTTAACAATTGAAAAGCAATTTCTTTCTCGTTCTCCCAATTAAATCTTGCGTTCTTTCTCGTCAATTTCGTCAATGGAGAAGCGATCTTAGAAAAGTCTTGGATAAACCGACGATAATAATTGGCCAATCCGAGAAAACTTAAGATTTTCGTAGGCGTAGTCGGTCGTCCCTAACTCTTTACCGTCTCAATCTTCCCCGGATCTACTTGAATACCATTTTCGTTCACAATATGGCCAAGGAATTGAACTTCTCTTAGCTAAAATTCACATTTGGAGAATTTAGCATACAACTTCTCCTTTCGCAACGTCTTCAACACACCACGCAAATGATGTTCATGTTCCTTCATACTCTTCGAATAGACAAGTATGTCGTTAATGAACACAATTACCAACTTGTCCAACATAGGTTGGCACACTCGGTTCATAAGATCCATGAATGCTGCAGATGCATTCGTAAGACCAAAAGGCATAACTACGAATTCAAAATGCCCGTAACGAGTTCGAAAAGCCATTTTCTCAATATCTTCCTCACGGACCCGCATTTGGTGATAGCCGGACAGTAGGTCGATTTTAGAGAAATACGTTGCACCTTGGAGTTGGTCAAACAAATCGTCAATCCGAGGTAATGGATAACGATTCTTGATCGTCACTTTGTTCAACTCCCGATAATCGATGCACATCCGCATACTACCATCCTTCTTCTTCACGAATAAAACCGGAGCGCCCCATGGTGAAGCACTCGGTCGAATAAACCCCTTTTCAAGTAATTCTTGGGTTTGATTTAACAACTCTTGCATTTCTGTCGGCGCTAAACGATAAGGAGTTTTAGCAATGGGAGTAGCTCCCAGAACCAACTCAATGCGAAATTCAACTTGTCTTTCCGCCGGAACACCCGGTAACTCATCCGAAAAAACGTCTTCAAACTCATTTACCACCAGAATTTCACGAATGGGTGGTGGCTCATCTCGAGCATCAACAACATGGGCAAGAAAAGCCATGCCACCACTAACAAGGAAACGACGTGCCCGTGCAAAAGTGCATATCGGCACAAGTCTTCTTCGCTTATCACCGTGAATAATTAACTCTCCCCCACATGGGGTCTTCACACGAATAGATTTTTCATGGCATGCAATATCGGCTATATTATGATCGAGCCAATCCATACCAACAACGATATCAAAATCGCCCAAGGTCATCGGAATGAGATCAATTTTAAAGTTTTCGGCACCAAACACAACATTACAATTTTTACACACATCAACCACTAGCACCATCTTGCCATCCGCTATTTCAACTTCTACCGGATGACTTAACTTAGCTAACGGTTTATTAAGTTTCGGCACAAATTTTGGTGACACAAACGACAAGTTAGCACCACTATCAAAAAGTATCCTTGCCGGATTAGAATTAACCATGAAAGTACCTGAGACAACTTCGTTAGATTGCTTGGCTTCCTCATTGGTCATCAAATAATTGCGACCCCTAGCCGTACCCGCCGCCTTCTCTAGCCGTTTAACATTATCGTTGCGCAAATCGGGACACTCCGGCCTCTTATGCCCTTCTTTACCACAATTAAAACAAGTAAGCTTGGTTGTAGATGATGATTTCGGACATTCACGTGCCATATGGCCCTTTTGTCCACAATTGTAGCACGCATAAGAAAAATCTCCGGAAGCACCTTTCTTCACACTACCAACACTCTCGGAACCCTTCTTGTTCTTTTTGTTTGAAAAGTTCGAATGGCTCGAACCTTCTATCTTTCTTTTGCCAAAAGTAAAGCCACTCTTCCTCAACACAAGCGCCTCAAAACCTTTGGCCATATTTAACAACTCGTCGAAGCTTTTCATCACATTCACACTTATCTTCTCTTGATAACTATCATTTAAGATTCGATAGAAGTCTTCCTTCAACATTTTATCATTCCCGACATACTCCGGGCAAAATTGAGTCTTGGACAAAAACACGGATTTGAGAGTGTTCAAATCCATCGACCCTTGCCTCAAGGAACGCAACTCGTCCTTACGCCTTGTGAGATCGGCCGAAGTTTGGTACTCATCGAAAAATTCCGCCTTGAATTCATCCCAATTGAATTCCATGCATTGTTCTTAACCATAAACTTGGATCTTTGCGTCCCACCACAATTTAGCATCACCTCTTAACATGCTACAACCATACCTCGTCTTTTTATCGAGAGGGCATTCAGATGTACGAAAAGCCCCCTCCATATCGGAGATCCAACGGGCACTCTTAAGTGGGTCCCGTTCATCGTCGAAGGTGGGAGGTTGAGAGTCCTTGAAATTCTTATAAAAGAAGTCCCGTCTCCTCACATTATCCTCTTGTAGAACAAGCTTAACTTGTTCCCTAACCACATTAACTAGTTTCTCGTCGATCGTATCTAGAAACATCTTCCTAACGTCTTCGAAAAACTTCGCTTTTTGACGTTTAAAGATGGCCTCAACTTTGGCCGTGAACTCAACGTCCTCACTTGTACTTCCGTCGTTGGTGTCGTGTCCATTTCTCATCTTCATTCTATAAAACGGAAAAGATTAAGCAACGAAACGAAAGGACTTAACACATATGTATATACATATACACCACACTACCCCATCTTGCTCAACAATCGTCGTACATCGCTTGTTTGACACGATTTGAACCAGTAACAATGGTAGCTAATCATTGTTACGCGAGCACGTCGCATTAACTTGCTAGTACAACGTCTATCTCGCTTGATGATTGCAAACACAACACAAAACAATTAGCGCAAGGTTAGTTCACATAAACCTAAACATTAATCAACTCCCGGTCCGACCCGTCTCCTACAAGTCCCGCATTAAACGCATACACAATACAAGTCTAAGTCTAGGCACCTATCTCAAGTCGCCTAAATCCCTTAGACCATGCTCTGATACCACTTGAAACAACCCAACCCATTTAACAACTGAAAATGCGAAAATATATATATATATATATATTTTTAAACAGTATAGTGCGCGGCGCGCACACCATAAGGTGCGCGGCGCGCACAAGCCCCAACAGCTTCTGTCCGAAATTGCAATTTTTCAAATAAAGATCTCCCACTTCCCGACGTATTTAGACGAAACGCTTTTCACCACATGTTCATATATGTAAAACTAACACAAATCAATCATAAAACAAGTTTTACAAAAAGGGGCCCACATCGGCCGTTTTACGAGTTTCGTACAAATCATGAGTTTCGACCACATTAGTTTAATTTCCAAACGACACTATGAGCATGGTGTTTGGGGGTTAAACTACCCAAATCTCGGTCAAACTCCAAAAGCTATCACATCCCAAAAGCGTCCCCTAACAACACGTAGGATCTCTAATCCAATCGAATGCCCTTACCCTTGTCAACGTCGGAGCCTATATAAAGGTAAACAACGAGAGGGTAAGCAAGGCTTGGTGAATGCAATAATTATACCCATACATATATAATATACCTACTTGCATACACTTACACACATACCGCATACATGCTAGCAACACAATTAGCTTATCATCTCAACTACAAGCTATTAACCTCCAATACCACAAGCTAGCAATACAATAACAAATCGTACAATATAATATGCTTATGCTACAACACAAAATCATGGTTAACCAAAAGCACAAGGAATGGTACTCAAATTTCCCATCGGTGTTCATAACAACCATTAGAGTACTTAACACGTCGTACACTAATCCCACAGGTGGCATCTTAACACGTCGATGCTTCACCCCGGGTGGCGTCTTAACACGTCGACACTTCACTCGTGATAGTCCTTGGAGTGGCATCTTAACACGTCGATACTTCACTCCGAGTGGTGTCTTAACACGTCGACACTTCACTCTTCGTCTTACTTGGGGTGGCATCATAACACGTCGATACTTCACCCCGAGTGGTGTCTTAACACATCGACACTTCACTCATTACCTTTCATGGAGTGGTGTCTTAGCACATCGACACTTCACTCGTCACGTGATCGTGGTATCTTAGCACATCGACACTTCACATCTCACGCTACACAAATAAATACATTATATACCTACGCATATAATTATTCCACTCACTTTAACGATTCGGTGACGGCTTTATACTTCCGCAAGCTTCAAAGCAAAGTACCTAATATAATAAGTACTTCAATCAACACACAAACTAGTTGGACTAAATACCAACAATTCGCCTATGTGCATTTAATGACTTAGATGCATTAAATGCCCCATTATCGCCAAATCCGTCCCATTAAGGTCAAGACCATCATAAACCACTAAAAGCTAGTGATTAAGGTCTAACAACACCGATTTATACAAACTTAGGACATTTCACACCCATCTTGCCCAACTAGGTCAACAATTACTCATTTAATCAATAATGTCAACACACCCATTTCAGGTAAACTAATGAACTCACCAACCTTTTGGTTGACACTTTAAAGCATGTTTATTCTCAGGTATGAAAGAAATCTTCCGCTGTGCATTTGCTCATCTTAGAGATATTACTTGGAGTCATTCATGACATATTTCAAAAGACGTTGCATTCGAGTAGTTGAGTTCATCAAGATTATTATTAATTCGATTATAGTAAGATATATTACGAAATGATATGCATGTTGTCAACTTTCGATGTAATGAAAGATTGTCTTTTCAAAAACGAATGTGTGCTAGTAATTAACTAACCAATTTATGTCCATACACCCTAAATAACACTTTAAAACCCTAGGTTAGTTACTATTGAGTCTACATGACTCAATCTTACCCAAGAACACCCAAAATCGCCAAATATGGATTTTATGTTCATCACTAACCCAAACCCTAACCCTTACACCAATTAAAATAAGAAAATTAAAGTTAGGACATACCACCACAATCAAAATGTAACTAAGAGCTAGATGAACAACTTTAATACTTGAGCTTTAACCCGGATCAAGCTTCTTCCTCCTAGATTCAAGCTTTCTCTCTCTTAAAGGGTTTCTCACTCTAGAAATTGAATTGGAGAGATGATGTTGGTGGTTGTGTTGAATGTGTTTCAACCACCACAAAACTGGCCGTGTTGAATGTGTTTCAACCACCACAAAACTGGCCAATAATGACCTAAACCCGACCTCAAGTGAAAGGACAATATTGCCCTTCATTTAACCTTTTATTAAAAATCGAAAAACTGGCCCAGGAGCAGTGCGCAGCGCGCTCCACTAAGGGTGCGCGGCGCGCACGAGTGTTCTGAACAGATTCTGCCCTAGTTTAAATACACACTGCACCCCACACTATATGTACCCTGTTTACACTGATGTACAATAATTAATCGGGTCTTACAGTTTTACTTTACTTCATATTATATATATATGGTCTTTTGCCTTCATAGAAACAAATGAGAGAATTGAAAATAGAAAAGAGAGAAAGAAAAGAAATAACATTGTTTCATACGGAGTATTATTTTGGGTTCATAATATTAATCAAAGGTTGATTAATTATTACTTGAGTTTGGACTAGCATCCATTGACGTTGTTTGAAGTGTAGTGTGGACTATCCAAAGAGACGGTCATACTTTTGATCGTAGATTTCTCTTCGTTCATCAGTTTCTTCAAGAAAGGTATATCGTTAACTCATCTTATGATTTAATATTCATGACAATTATTATGGTGTAACTGGATCTTTGAGATCGTTAATCATGTGCATGTTTTATTAAATTTAAATATATTAATATTTAATTTTGTAAATGATTTATAAAATAATAATTGATTATTATTTCAACTATCCGCTACGTTAATCTGATTTAAAAGTACACACGATTTTTCAACAAAAATGAGTAAAAGATTCATAATTTGAAAGATACAAAAATCTCATGTAAAAGCAAACAAACTTGCAAACAAATAACTGTATTAGAAAAAGTGAAGTTTTACTCTTTACGTTATAAATTATATTTCTTCCGTCCTAAATTTATTGTCATGTTTTAACTTTAAAAGTGAGAAGAAATTGGACATGATAAGATTATATATTAATATATATTAGCATAATATTTGGGTTCATATTACTCATTTCATTTGGACTTCAAAAGTAATATGAATAACGATTTATCAATCTAATTATCCTCTTGAAAATCATCTTAAATAGTCCGGGACGGCCTGCGCGGTGCGGCAGGAGCTTTTGGCTTGCGCATTCATATTTAACGTAGCATTGTATATGTACAGAGGGGAAAACGGCTCATGTGTTAAGACCCGTTTTAGATGTAGGTATGCGCACTATTTTTGAAAAAGTGTCCGTTTCGAACGTAGTTAGTCTCTTTTTGATCGTAAAATTATTTCAAGTTTAATGGTGGTAGCGGCGAAAATTAACTCATGCCGAGTAAAAAGATAAGGTCCGTTGAAGTTTATGGTGGGTATTGTTTTTTGATTTAAATTTAAAATTTAAATTACATTTTACACCCCTAAAATTTATGGTTTATACCCTTGAGAAAATGTATGAGTTGAATTCGGTTGGGTGAAAATATCTAGCGTGAATGTAAGTTTTGAAACGACAAAAAAATTGCTTGGAACGACCACCAAATCCATCCTTAATAGTATATACTCTCTTCGTCTCATTCCAATAGTCCAGTTTTGACTTTTAAAGCCTTTTTTGCTCAACTTTGACCTACAATAACTTTATTTGTGTTATATATTATTTGATGAAAGTTATACCAATGAAAACACATTTGAACATTAATTCATTCATATAAATTTCATCGAATAATATATAACACAAACAAAAATATTTTAAGTCAAAATTTAATATAAAAGACTTTTAAAAAAGAAAGTAGACTATTGTAATGAAACAGAAGGAATATATAATATAATATAATTACTCCGTATCATTTTAGTTTTGTTAGAATAAATTTCTAAAAGTATTAATTATTACCAGAAATACTATTTTGTTCTATATGTTAACAAATCACAGTAAGCGAAATTAATACTCCGTTTAAATATTTGTAATATAGGTGTTCAAAGATAACTAATTTTGATTTAACACATGAACATTAACAAATTTAAGGAATGTTTGTTATCATTTAGAGATATATATAAATAAAAATGGAATATTGTCTTTTTAATCGATCCGATTTTCAAAACAAATAATATCATGATATAATTGTGGCGGGAAAAAGTAAAAATCCACATATGTCGTTGGGAACTTAATAAACGTAATCATATGAAGATATAGGGGAGTTAAAGAAGCTGACATATATATATATAAAAAAAAAAAAAAAATGCTTAGGAAGGATCCAAGAATTGAGAATTATTTTTAAACTATATTATTTTAAACTATATATATTATATAGGGGCAGGATAAATGGGAAAATAACCAATCGGGGAAAGCGGGGGGAAGCAAAAATATTTTTTTTGTTCGTTTTTTTTGGAATTATTTTTTTCCGGCATCAAGATCACACGAAAATATGAACATTTAGAAGAGACACTTCGTGATGAATGTTATTATTTAGGCGAGAAAACGATCGACAAAAATAACATTCAAGATAATATTGTTCGTGAAGAATATGAACGTTTTTTTTTCATGTTTTGTGAAATAAAATTTAGCCCGATTTAGAGTTTAGGGTTTAGGATTTGATGTTTTGAGTTTATTTCATAAACCCAAAACCTCAAACCCTAAACCCTAAACCCTAAACTCTAAACCGTTCGTGTTAAAAACTCAATCCAAATCCTAAATCTAAACCCTAAACCCTAAATTTCTAAACCCTAATATCTAAACCCTAAATGTTCATATAAAAACATTTATCACAAAGTGTCTCTACTAAATGTTCATATTTTCATCCCATCTATAATGTTCGTGAACAAGATTTTTTCAAAAAACGAAAAAAAAAAAAAGTTTTTGCTTTCCCCCGCTTCCCCTCGATTGGTTACTTCTCTCTTGATCCTACCACTATATATATATATATATATATATATATATATATATATATATATATATATATATATATATATATATATATACCGTGCGTTGCACGGGTGAGTAAATAACCGTGCAAAGTTAATTGAGTTTATCAAACAAGTACAGAGTATTTTTTCGAGCTAATATTTTCAATAAAATAATAATAATTGATAAAATTATTAAATTGCTCTCACTTTATAAAATACTTAGTGTATGGAGTCCGTGCATTACACGGTAGTTTAAAAATAGTTAAAAATCATTTTGCAATTTGTTTTATAGCCCATATGTTACACGGTAGATAAAATAATAGTGCATAATTAATAATTATTTTTTTAAGTTTAAGAGCTCGTGGTATTGATTAATTTTAAAAGTTCATTTTTATTAATAATTTTGTTAGCAAGTAACTTAGTTATTTGATTAATTTAGTTATAATTTTATTATTAACTACTGCTTATTAATTAAATCAATAATTAATTAGAATAATAATAAAAAAATATGTAACTCGTATATAACATATATGGGAGATGATTCTCACACACCACTTTTTGATCCATGTATACTTTTGTCTTATAAATTTACAGTTATACTCCTAGAATGTTGAACTTATATTATTATTATATATATAATTAAGGATAAAATAGATAATTAAGTGTTCATGAATCAAAATATGGTGTGTGAGAATCACCTCCCAACATATATATATGTATGGAGTATATTAAATTATTTATATGTACGGAGTATATTATATTATAATCTTATCTATATGTAAATCTATGGGTGACATTTATCTATTTACGGAGTATATGTTATCTATTTATTTATTTATTTCTTATGTATTAATGTATACGCAATATTTATTTATTTATACGTAATATTTATATTTATCTATACCTAATATGTAACTCCCTAAGATATCTTATCTATTGGGAAATGGAGACCTAATTTTTAGAGGAACGTACGTACGGTTTTAGGGTTTTTTTTAGATATAATATTTCTTATTTTATATTTTATATAATATAATAGTAATAATTGTAAATAAATAATATATATAATCTATACATATAACAATCCATAAATAACTTTCAACCACAATCAAGAATAACTTTTTCATTTATATATATATATATATATATATATATATATATATATATATATATATATATATATATATATATATATATATATATATATATATATATATATATATATATATGTGTGTGTGTGTGTGTGGTCATAATCAAGAGGGAATCACTTTTTTGAAGGAAGGGAAAGCAAATTTTTTTTTTTATTTTTCGAAATAACTTTGTTCACGAACATTATAGATTAGATAAAAAATATGAACATTTAAAAAAGACACTTTGTGATGAATGTCAATATTTTAGCGGAAAAACGCTCGAAGAAAAAAATAAAAACATTCAATGCATTGAATGTTTTGCTGCTGAGTTTATTTGCATCGTTTTGTTTTCATCTTGTGTGAAGTATTTTTTTCGAATTTAGCCCTATTTAGAGTTTAGAGTTTAGGGTTTTCGGGTTTACTCCGTAAACCCTCAACCCAAAACCCAAAACTCTAAACCGTTCGTGTTAAAATATTCAATCTAAACCCTAATTTCTAAACCCTAAACCCTTTTTTCTAAACCCAAAACCCTAATTTCTAAACCCTAATAGCTAAACCCTAATTTATAACCCCCTAATTTCTAAACCCTAATTTCTAACCCCTTAAAAAAAACTCACCAGCAAAACATTCAATGCATTGAATGTTTTTATTTTTTTTCTTCGAGCGTTTTCCCGCCAAAATAATGACATTCATCACAAAGTGTCTTTTTTTAATGTTCATATTTTCATCTAATCTATAATGTTCGTGAACAAAATTTTTTCAAAAAACGAAAAAAAAATTACTTCCCCCCACTTCCCCCAAAAAAGTGTTTCCCTCTTGATTATATATATATATATATATATATATATATATATATATATATATATATATATATATATATATATATATATATATATAGAGGATCCCCTGAGAACTCCAATTTGGTAAGAACCCTGATAACTATGGCGGGCGAACAAAAAAAATGAGAAGGTCGAACAATTTTTTATTTTTCGAACAAAATCGAATTAAAACATCAATTGATCAATATGTTGCGGTTGCTATGGAGATTGCATTTGCTAGCTGTTTGTTTGGGGTAGTAGCGTACGTATGCCGTTCACAACAAAAGAACAGGAAGTATTTCTACAAACCCCACTTTTTTGAGTCATCAATTAGAATTAGTTGTAGAAAATGTGTCGGAATAACGTTAATTTCTACTCGTATTTAGCTCCATAATTAATCTGTCAATCAATATAAGCAAAACAAAAGTGAATAGGTACGTTTCACTAATCAAACGAATTATCAATTTCATCGAATGTTGTGTAATGAATGGATTGATGTTCAATGTTAGAGCATGCGGTGTGGGAGACCAGCAGCCCAGCGTCGGAATCCGACATCGCCACCACCGACCGTCGCCCACACCTCTCCGGCGTCGGTTCGGCGTCTTCACCCCCGAAGTCGAGCCCAAGACGTTGAGTTGTAGCCGTTAGTGGGTCCCATTTTTTAAAAAATTCGACCGTTTTGTTGCTGCTTTCCTTTTTTTTTTTTCAAATACATTTTTAACATTCATATATATATATACACCTTACCCCATTTCATTATTCACACAATAATTATTCACACAATCTCTTTCAAATAAAACATACACTCCACAATATGAATCCAAACAACACCAATCACCCACAACACCCTTTGAATCCAAACAATGCGTTTGGCCAAAATTGGAATTGGAGCAATCCGAATGCTTGGGTTAATACGCAAAATGAAAGTGGTACTCAATATGGTTCGTTAGGTAATCAATATGGTTCGATTAATCAAACTCAAGTGCCACGAACCCAAGATGAGTACCGCGAATTTTTGGCTTGGAAAGCTCTCAACACTCAAGGAAGAAGCGACTCACAACATTACTCAAATAATCAATCAAACAATCAATCAAACAATCAATCCGATGAAGTGCCGTCCCTTACGTCTCAAAAAAAGCCGAAGCAAAGAAAAGGAAAGAAGCTGATGCACGAAGAAGGTTCGAGCCGCAACCAAACCACGTGGGATGCGGATGACGAGTTACGTTTGGCTCAATGTTGGATACATGTTTCCGAGAACTCGATTGTAGGATGCGCAATGATCGGTATATACAAATTATATATATATATATATATATATATATATATATATATATATATATATATATATATATATATATATATATATATATATATATATATATATATATATATATATATATATATACACGCATTATTTATTACATTTATTACCTTTATTATATTTATTATATATGTATGCGTTTATATTTATTATATATGTATGTGTATATTATATATTTATTATATATGTACGCTGACAACGTTTGTACGTATAGGGAAAACCTTTTGGTACCAAATTGTCGAAGAATACAACAAACGTAATCCACCATGTGTTCGTACGAAAGATGCATTGTCTTCGAAGTGGACCAAGTTGAATAATGATTGCAATAAGTATAATGGTATTGTGAACCGTTTGAAGGCAGCGTGGAGGAGCGGGAAAAATGATAACATTTTTCGCACTAGGTGTGACGATCAGTTTAGGTTCGAGATGGGGAAGATTTTTTCAAGTTATAAGGCGTGGGAGTTTTTGCAAGACAAACCAAAGTGGCTACATCCTGATCCCGTTGTTATTGGTAGGCGAAACAAGCGAGTGCCTGACCCGGTTGTTGATGAAACTATAGCTGAAACTGATTTTGACTTGAACCGAGATGAAGAAGTTGAAACAAACCCACATGAGGAGCTATTTGGCAGAGATCGACTGGCACGTCCACCCGGCAAACCAAGGAAGACTGACTCGAGGAAATCAAGGAAGACCTCAAGTGAAGCCGCATCATCTCGTGAGTCTTCTTTGAAGATGTGTCTCGAGAAAAGAAATCGTACTACTCTCAAATGAAGATGGAGTCGCAGTTGAGGATTTTGGCTATTGATACGGAGAATTTGAATGAACATGATAGGAGGGCAATCGAGAAAAAGAAACAGAGGATTCATCAAGAAATGGCATTGGAAGACTCATACTCCGACTTTGATGATGAAGAATGACGAATCGTATTTGTGTTTGAATTATTGTTATTTATGTTTCAATAATTGTGTGTGTCTCTAAACGATCGTATTTGTTGTACTAGGTTTCTTAATTTCAATAAACTAGGCCTTTTAATATTTGTGCAAGTTTTATTTTATTTATCATTCATATTTTATCAAATAATTAAAAATAATTTTAAAAAATAATAAAATACAATATTTTCTCTTTCCAAGACACTGAACTGACACTGAACTGACATTCTTCCCAATTTCCCTGTTTTTCCACCAGTGTCAGTTTTCAGTGTCAGTCCAGTCAGCGCCTATTCATCAGCAAGACACTGAACTAACACTAAACTGACGCGTCACCACACCAGTGCTCTTAGTGTATTTAATACGTGTATCAATGATTTCTTTTAGAGCACTGAGAAATTGTTGTACATGTTCAATGTTACTGTATTTATGTTTAGAATTTAGGGTTTAGGATTTTGAGTTTTGAATTTTGGGTTTACTCCGTAAACCCAAAACCCTAAACTCAAAACCCTAAATTCTAAACCGTTCTAAACTCTAAATCTAAACCCTAAACCCTAAAATCTAAACCCTAAATCTAACCCCTAAACTCAATTTGTTGAAAATTGATGTAGAACAGGTGTATAACAGCATGGTCTACATTGTGTTCTACATTCTCATGTTCTACATAAAATGTAGAACAAAGCTGATACTTGTTTTCCCTTCCTTTTTTTTGTTCTAATTCAACAATTTTCGTTCTAATACAAAAAAATGCTCGTCCTTTTTTTTTTTTTTTGGTTCTAATTCAAACTTTTTTGTTCTAATTCAACAATTTTTGTTATAATACAAAAACAAATTGCTCGCCTTTTTTTTTTTCTTTCTAATTCAAACTTTTTTGTTCTAATTCAACAATTTTTGTTCTAATACCATGAAAATTGCTCGCCCTTCCATTTTTTTTTTGCTCGACTACCAAGCATGTTTGGTCGCCCGCCATCTATTTTTTTGTTCGTTCTTCCCCTTTTTTGCTCGACTTTCCCCTTTTTTGCTCGCCCGCTACTTTTTTTGCTCGAATTTCAGTGTATTTTGGGGTATTTTGGAGTTCTCAAGGTTCTCACACAAAAAGGATTCTCATTTGATCCCTCTAGTTTATATATATATATATATATATATATATATATATATATATATATATATATATATATATTATAATATTATATTGGTATTAAACTATATAATCACCAAAACACATTAATTGAATGCATGCACATGGAGATGGGTGCAAGCTACCATGAATCAAGAGAATAGAAGTAGAACCATCTTTCAATACAACTTTGACCATATTTAGAAATGGAATCAATACTGGAGTTAAATACTTACAATTATAACATAACGAAATATATGGATTTTGGTAACGTATGCCATGGGAGCATACGTTAAGGTGCAGTTAATGAACTCGATGTTTCCTAATATATTGATATTTGTATTTAATACACATTAATTCAATTTAATTTTTACCATTTTTATATGTATTAATTATAAATTTTGATATATTAGTAAATATCAAGTTCATTAACTACACACTAACGTATGCGTCCGTGGCATACGTTAGCAAAACTCTTCACCGTAAATAAAAGCAACGAGACAATGACAAAAAGTGAATAGTGTTTTGCTGTTTTTTCAAATGTTCTATATCTATATCTATATCTATATCTATATATTATATAAAAGAGAGATTAGTTTAGCTTACTTGTCATTAAGTCCATATTAATAGCATATTGTGCCAAGTGTATTTTACACATGTCAAATTCTCAATATTTTTTATTATAAAAAATATCAAATTAAATCACTCTACCTATCTACATCTGAAAATGCAAATGATTAAATCAATAAAATAAATAAAATAAAAACTATTCAAAACGGATCCACCCTATTTCTTTTTCACAAACCTACTCTCTTTACTTTTAACAAATTCCTCAAAACCCCATTCTAACCATTTGAATTTTATACACATGCAGATTTGAAGTCGAAAAAAAAAAAGATGTAGGGTGAAGTGGGATGAAGCCTTAGTGGATATAGCAAGTGTGACGGGGAGGCGGCTCGGGCGTAGTGGGTCTGTACGCCTAGCACGAAAGAGAACAAATAGAGCAGAGAGCTTACCCTTTCTTTCTATTAGAGTCGTGAGCCTGTTGTAGTCGGTCCTAAAGGGAGAACCCTTCTGCTGAAGTTAAATAATATGAAATCCAAGATATCAGCTTGTGGTTCACGCATTGTTCAATCCTGAAATCTTACCAATTAGTTATCTCCGTGGCTTTGAAGTCAGTATTATTGCTTGTGCCAATTCTTAATTCTATTTTATTTACCTAATAAATCCTCTCATTCTTACTGAGGTAATCAATCAATATTACATATTACATAATATTCTTAATAACATGTTATAAGCGATATGATCATATGTTTTTTTTTAAATAGATAGACTACAAAAGATTATTAATAATTTTACTTCGAGAAATCAACCAAGATATTAATGTTCTAAGTTATGTATTAACTTATAGATTTTATCTACTTATGTTGTACACTTTTTATTTAAGCCGTTTAGTTTAACTAGATTTCGAACCACCAACAATGTGTTATTTATTTACACGAGGCATTGTTGTAGTCGGTCCTAAAGGGAGAACCCTTCTGCTGGAGTTAAATAATATGAAATCCAAGATATCAGCTTGTGGTTCACGCATTGTTCAATCCTGAAATCTTACCAATTAGTTATCTCCGTGGCTTTGAAGTCAGTATTATTGCTTGTGCCAATTCTTAATTCTATTTTATTTACCTAATAAATCCTCTCATTCTTACTGAGGTAATCAATCAATATTACATATTACATAATATTCTTAATAACATGTTATAAGCGATATGATCATATGTTTTTTTTTTTAAATAGATAGACTACGAAAGATTATTAATAATTTTACTTCGAGAAATCCCCCAAGATATTAATGTTCTAAGTTATGTATTAACTTATAGATTTTATCTACTTATGTTGTACACTTTTTATTTAAGCCGTTTAGTTTAACTAGATTTCGAACCACCAACAATGTGTTATTTATTTACACGAGGCATTTTTGGGTCGACACGCCTAGGTCAATAGAAAAGCACGGCCCGGACCTGACAACAACGATAACATGTATTTTATGAATAATTGCATCATTCCCTGAGACGTCACAAGAATCTCATTAAAATGCTCTGTTTATCATTATGTGATTTTTCATAACTTTAAACATCATTTCTATATAATATCAACTCAAGTTTTTTTATGCGCTAGCAACAGATTCATTGAATGGAGAATATTTCACTAAACTCGGTAAAAATAGGGACGAAATAGAATTAAGGAAAAATACAGCTTGCATGTCACGATCACATAAACGCCCACAATGTTTCCTTAGTAAAAAATCTATATCTATATATAACTAACTTTTAACGGTTTGTGAGCAGCCGTGCAACGCACGGGCTCAAAATCTAGTTGATATATATATACAATATAGTAAAAAAAAAAAAAAAATCTACAAAATTAAATTAAAAAAAGATGAATGTACAAGTTTGGTTCACTGGAGTATTATTTGATAACCATATTTGCTCTGTTTAAGCTATTATTTGCACTTTATTATTAGTTATATATAGCAAACAAGCTAAAGGGCTAAACGATTGTTTATCATTTCCCTTATTTTTATTGGTTTATGTAATAATTTTAATTTTAATTTTAATTTAACAAGCAGTTGGTCAGCCGCGCGTTGCGGCGGCAAACCGTTTATACGTTTTATGCGAGTCAGTTTACTAATTAAGAAAAACAAACAATTGTGTCACACAAACAATTATACTAAAGTTATTCAATGGTTAAAAGCAACCCTTTTGACCCGTTTCCCTTTTCAGTTGATAGTACTTGGCAGCAACATTACGACTTTCTCAGGAATCTTTATATAAAAAATAACACACCTGGAGTTAAAAAAAAAAAAAAAAAAATGAAATTTGAAGAATGCATAAAATAATGACTAAAGAAATTCTAAATCTATCTCAGAATCAATATAATATATATAGAAAACCAATAAATCAGTCTATTAAGCTGCATTTGGACTCTGTGTATGAAATCAGTCTATTAGCATTTCTCAGATTGCGTTGTATGCAATAGGAAACTAATAAATCAGAAAATAAGAATAGTTGGCTGACCTTGTGTTTCTCTGGGGTTTGTGCCATTATCGCAGCCAGTGGATACCTATTGCTTTTTTTTTCCTAGCTCAATGTATATTCTGCAACTTTTTTCCCGTATCTGTATGTATAATTTGTAGGATAAATAAATTTGTAAGTTGAAAGTTGGAAATAATTTATAGTAGTTTACTTACTCGTCGATCATTTGGTTAAACTCTTCGGGATTCGGGTTCAAATAACAGTATGTTGCATTCGTTCCATTTAGCTCCGCTTTTCCTGAACGTTTACAGTTAATATTCATATGCGTATAAATCAACTCACCTGAAAGCTTTTGCAAATAAGCTTATAAGGTTACCATAGTAAAAAAATATGAGTGTCCAAAAATTAAGCAAGAATTTTAAAACTAATCAATTGTTAACTTCCCTTTGAAGGATTCTCAATCGATTGTTGTTATAAGCTAAAATATTAAATTAAATGTATCATTGTATCTATATTATAATTATAATTATAGTTTTATAAGAAAATCGTAAGTAAAAAAGGAGCAGATGATAAGGGTACCAAAAACTTACAACATCAACAAACACTATATACTTAACACCAACCAAATATTATCCATCACACAAACACCTGCAAAATATGCAAAAAAAAAAAAAAAAAAAAAAAAAAATACAGACTAAAGCATCAACCACTGTCAAAATGATCATCATCTATAATAACTATCAAGCATCTATGTTTAATGTTGTATGGCGTACCCCGAAAAACAACGTTACGCAATAGTTCTCAAGAAAGGTATTATAAAAATGGCTGTTTGGAACAAAAGGTATTCTAAATAACAAATCAAGAGCTAAACTTCATTCCTAAGAGTGAAATAAAAAGAATCATATGAGTAATACCTTTTAAGAAGTTAAAAAGGAGAATACAGAACGCTTCAAAATGTAAAGCATTTATAAGATAAAACATACCTTCTATCATGTTGTCCTGGACAACGGCTAAAACCAAACATGTGCTCCAAGCCTTATTGTGCTTGGCTTAAAACCGTTTTCATCTTCAAAAGATGACACCCAAATTAGTAATAAAAGATGTTTTAGTATTCAGTAAAATTAATTCAAATCACAACACATAGTTCAAGAGTAACTCATCAGCTTTATTAATATTGCATAGTGTCATCGCTCAAAATATATTAAAGATAAACCGTACCACTTCATTAACGCATGGTCAGATATAGTCCGGCATCTATCAGATTCAATCTCACCGTTCATTTCTTAGAACCCGTGATCCATCAAAACCTGTTAACAAACATAAGCCACTCAATTCTTCAAAAAAGACATGTACAAATACAAAGTGAAATACAAATTTAACAATAAAATATCAAGAAATCGTGGCCATTATATACAATAACAGTGAGACATCTATGCCTAAAAGCCTGCAACATTCAAAGAAGAACATGAGACCCATGAGCTAAGATTGTCAAAAATATAAGCCAAAGTAGGAGAAAAATTGAAACCCTAAATTCACAAATTCGTAAGAGAAGCAAAGCTTACCCGGTAATTGAAAAATGAAAATCACATACACAATAAAGGAGAGGATAATAGTATGGTGGTGGTTGTTACTGAGTGGATTAAAGGATGCCGTTGTCTATGGAGATGATGGTGGTAGCAACAGTGACGATGGTGGAAGAGGAGACGAAGCCAGCGTCGGTGTTGGTGGAAGCAGCGGAGACAACGACGACGATAGTAGCAGCGGCGGTTGTACCAGACACGGAGTTGTAGGCTTGTAGAAGTGGCGATGGTCGTACCACCGGTGACGGTGGTGCCGGCGGTGGTACCGTTGGGTGTTGTTCTCCAAGTAAATTTGGTTTGGATGGACTATGGAAACTAAAAAAATTTGTAAAATAAAAGGAGGATGAGGAAGGTTGTAGGTGGTGTAAAAGATTCAATTGGAAGATTACTCCATGTATCAATTGGGTGGGTGAAGAAGGATCTGGAGTCAGAGAACCCTTAGCGAAAGGTAGAGAAGGTTCAGGAATTGTGGGGATGAAGATGCCCTTTTTAATAAAAACTAGAAAAAATCAGACAGCCCGTTGCTGCGGTTATATTCGACGCGCGGTACAATTTGAATATACGATGTCCGTTTCGCGTATAGTTAGTCGTGTTGTATATGTATATATATGTATGTAATATAGCCCGAAATATTTATTTTTTTAACGATGTCCGTTTCGCGTATAGTTAGTCGCGTTGTGTTCGTAAAATTATTTCGAGTTGAACGGTGGTCTCGGAAAAATTTAACTCGCACCGAGCGTGAATATAGGGCCCGTTATTTAGTGTTTTTTTAACGATGTTCGTTTTGCATATAGTTAGTCCCGTTGGGTTCGTGAGATTTTTTCGAGTTGAACGGTGGCCTCGGAAAAATTTAACTCGCACCGAGCGAGAAGATAGGGCCCGTTATAAATTCGGGTGGAGTAAGGTTTTTTTATTTTAATTAAATTATAAATTTACGTTTTTTACCTCTGAAAAAGTGTAAAGTTGAGGGGTTGTTGTGTAATTTGTGCGAAAGTTGAAGGACCATTTGTAGTGTGAACGCAAACTCAAAACGACATGTCGCTAAAACTGAAGCGACAATTTTTGGGAGGAGGTTTAGTATATAAAGTATATATATATAAAGTATAATATAATATAATATAATGGTGTGAAATGACCAAACTATCATTTTCGAATAAAAAAATGGAGTGAATAGTAATTTCAGAGTGAATATATTTAGTATATATTTATATTATATTTATAATAATATAATTATAATATAATAATTATAATTATAATTATAATTATAATTATAATTTATAATATAATATAATATAATATAATTATAATATAATTTATAATTTATAATATAATTATAATTATAATTATAATATAATATAATGTATTTAAACTTACGACAAGGGCCCATTCAAATACAATTGGTATTGTTTCTTCCCGTTAAAGATAAACTTATAAGTAAGAAAAGCCCACTACCTGAAGCAATGAGTTAGCCCAATAACTAGAAGTTTACAAAAACCAGCAGAAATCTTACTCCGGGTAGCCCAAAGGGCTATTCACTGGACTGAATATCTTTTACACATATGAATATTATAAGCGTTTGTATTGTAATTTTCGGTTGTTTCATTTTTTCGATTAATCTTAAGTAGTTTACAAATCGCGATATCGCATTAAAAGTTAGTATTTAATTGCATTTATTCATAAAATAAATGTATATAAAAAGAAATAGAGACTAAGTTGAAGATTGAGTGATGTTATGTTATCATGTAACTAAATGTAATAAAAAAATGACACGTAAAATAAACTATTAAAAATTTAAATTTTAATTAAAAATGATAAAGCGCACATGTTTATAGTTGTTATTTTTTTCTACGATGACCGTGATTTATATCAAATGTGTAAATTTCAAGAATTAGTTAAAAGGTGTTACTAAACTTGTAGATAGATGGCAGTTGCGGGTGACAAACACAAATATATCTTGTATCAACAAAACGTCCACGATATTTTTTTCTTTATCCGTAATTACTCATTTACCTGTTAATGAGTTAAATTTTATTCACAAATACATATAACTCACAGAGACCAACAATCCACATATTATAACCTATTATATCTTAGCTATTTAAAGAAGCTAAATAACAACATCAACTAAAAAATATACGCAAATGATTCAAGTTTACAAGTATAATAAATGATAACGGGTAATAAAATACAAGTATGCATGTTAACGTGTATACTTACGGGTTGTTCAAATGGATATCATAGATTCATGAGTTGAATTTTACCCGCATCGGTTAACATGATATTTTTTTTATATCAAAACTATTAACTTTTAATTAATTTAATTAAATAATATTAATTAATTAATTATTAATATTAATAATAATGTAGAAAAGCAGTTGAAGTTGAATTTGCGTTTCATGGCTAAAAATTCAATTCCACGTGATTTTTTTTAACAGTAGTACGAGATTACTCAGTGTGACTTAACCACTCACACGTTTATCTCCACCAGTTGCATAACCCACCCCCAACTACAGTCCAGAAGGAAACCTGACCCAATTCAAGGGCATGGGCGGTAAAAACCCTTGCACCCACTGCCACACAATGCGATGTGCGAACGGCATCCTTGAGTGGAATTCAAGGGTAAAAGGATAATCTTGTGTGCAATGGTGCACCCCGCGGGAGTCGAATTCCTGACATCTTGCTGAGAGAGACAGACCACTATCACATGAGCCACAAAATAAGGTTTCCACGTGAATTTATTTATTACTTTTGTCTATCTTTTTATAACAATTTAGTATTTCTACATTGGCTATTTAAATTTTTTTAACCATTAATTGTTTTTGAGGACATTATTGGTAGACTAGTTGTAAATTTTTAGTTATAGCAGTATAAGTTGAAACTTTAAATATATAGCTAGATAGCTAGATTATACAAGTATTTATTGTAGTTTGTCTAATCTAGCGGTTAAAAATTAATTATAAATTAAGTAATTGCTCTAATAAGCTTTTTTTAATATATTATTATAATATTTTAAATAATATAACTATTATAATATGTTACTCCATTTCTCTCGTATTTATTATCCAGTATCCTTTTTTGATATGTTCAAAATTAATTGTACAATTCTGTAAATAAATAATAATAAAAATGTAAAGTTTATTTAGACCCGTAATGTATGTATCTAAAACAAAAAATATGTAAAAATTAAGTGGTAAAACTGTAACATACAAAATTATAATGTAATGATGATATTTGTGTGTTTTTTTGTCTGAAAACAATTAATATGGGAGAGAATGAGCATTAAATTTGAACTTTGAAGAAGTTCTAAAGAGTAAAAAAAAAATAGGTAAACGGAGGAGATTTCCGTTTTAGTTACCTAGAGAGGATGATACGTCTCAAATCATTTCTTTAACCACGTTATGATGTATTAAAGGTGAATATTTGAACATTAATCCTTAGCAATATAAAATAATATATAGCAACTTAATTAGGGGTGTACATGGTACATAACGGGATCTGATTAGTTCGGTTCGGTTCTATTTCGAGTTCCGATTTATAGAAGAAAGTTGAATCGGGGACCGGACCATATATTATTGGTTCGGTTCGGGAATCTTAGGCTTTATTATCAGGCTCGGTCAGGTCCGGTCCGGTCCAGACCGTATACTCATAATCTGAAAACTGTGGACTGAAGACTGGATAAAAAAGGTCAGTTCGGTTCAGGATTGTTTCAGTTCCCCTTAATTAATTTAGTTCCTTGATTCACCCTTAATGTGCACACTGGTGTACCCAATGGATTAACGTTCTAACAATACTTATTAGATAGGAGTTTTTTGTTTTATTTTTCATTGCATGTACTAACCAAAAATTTATATATGGTCAAGAATTTTATCCAAACTAGATAATAAACCAATGTGGCAGCACCATATTGGCCAATTCCAAACCGGCAAATTTCAACAACCAATAATTGTAATTCAAACCAATACAAGATTGGCAAAACAACAAAACAATTTTTTAGATCATCAACAACATTAATATTATAATTGAATTGAAATTGAATACTTTGTGATTAGAGAAGTAGGAATTGATGGCTACATCCAACATGTCATCAACTGCTAGTTATTTACCCGTTTTTGCAATAAACACAAATGCATCATCGTCAAGAACAACAAGTGTATCATTTTTGAACTTCAACACTAATAAGAGTTTAAAAAGGCAGTTGGTTGTTGTAAGGGCAGAAGGAGAAGCAGCGCCCGAACCGGCTGCAGCCGCCACCAAATCCCCCGATGCACCGGCGGCAGGGGAAGCTAAGAAGGCGGCTGCTAAGCCACCACCAATTGGTCCGAAAAGGGGTACCAAGGTAAAATACTAATTAATTTTATTTAAAAGAAAAATTATGTTACTGATTAACTCGATGTAGGTGAGGATTCTGCGAAAGGAGTCCTATTGGTATAAAGGTGTTGGATCAGTTGTAACCGTTGATCAGGTTCGTTTTCTTCTCTTATACTAGCATGTCAAATTTTTGAACGAGAACCTGTAAGGATCACATAGCCCAAACACAATGTCCTGCAATATAAGTCCAAGAGTCCATCCTTATTCTAAAACCAATTGGTGATAAAATGACTTTCTTTTAGACTTATATACATACATTTGTTTTGTCCCATGACCGATGTGGAACTTTGGTTTGCACCCTAACAGAACCATAGAAGATACAAATTTGCAATAACTTTTTAATTATAGTACCTGACCTATTTATTTCAACAAATTGCTATAAAATTTATTGATGATCAATCGTGTATATAGGATCCAAAGACGCGTTATCCAGTGGTGGTTCGGTTCAACAAAGTCAACTACGCAAATGTATCAACAAACAACTATGCATTAGATGAGATTGAAGAAGTTGCGTAAGTTAATGTCACTGTGTATAGTATTTCATCATTTGTAACATATGTTCTTCCATAAAGATATGATTATGTAAACCAATTATATTGGAAGAAAACTATGAATGTGCATACTTAACAATTGATGTACCTTTTGTTGTTTCTCTTTAGCATAGTCTGCAGTTTTCACAATTTCGGACACTGTCAGACCTCCCCTTAATCCATCCTAAATGCTCAATTACACTGACGCTAATCTCTTTACTATGAGCCTAACGATTTGGATTTTAAATTTTGTATTCGAGCGATATATTTCTAAGCAAGAAATGACGGTTTAGTTTGAGATTTTACCAAAACCAAACAATCTGGATGTGAAGATACCTCTAAGGATTCAGACTTAGGGTTGCTATTAACATACATAAAACAATTGTACTGTCAAGTAACTACCACCACAAAATAATAATTAACTGTAGTATACAACTAATTTAAGCGTGTTAACAACAGCTCCGTTGTTAGAAATCCTATATTAGTATTTTTCAGTTGAAGGATACAAATAATAATACATGTACATAATTGAAAGATACAAATAAGGCCATTAGTTATGGTAAATGTTGTTTGTTGGTGAGGAGGGTATAGATTGGAGTATTTTTTTTTTTATGACGTAGTTGTATGAGTTGAAAATGTTGTGTTAAACTGTTTTGTAACGTAGCAAAACTTACGACGCAGGTGCCTAGTTGACAACCAACCCACGCCCCTAATTGTTGTTACGCAACATCAGTGAGGGGGTGGGCGGGATTCAAATGGCGCGCGCGAGAGAGAGAGAGAGAGAGAGAGAGAGAGAGAGAGAGAGTAGCGAGAGAGACTGAGAAGTGACGTGGCGAAGTTTGATTGGGTGCCTAAATTAATCCGTTGAGGTGGGTTGGTTTAAATAAACATATATTATACGGAGTATTCTTTATCTTTAAATATAACCCGTTTTTTACACAAATTTACACACTTTCTTCTCAAATTATATGCATTTTTATCTAGATGTCTAGATAACTTTTGCAAGTGTGTATTTGATTTATGCGTTAGACATTATTTGAGAAAATCAATTCTTGAAGATATCGCTCGTATTTATAGGTTTCATGAAGAGAAACGTGGTTTACTAGGATGCTCGTTAGTATTTACTGGATGCATTAGGAGTGAAAGAATTGTCTAGTTGCGTGGCAAGTTCAATATACTAGGAGTGATAAAAAAAAATGCTCATCAATCATGCTTCAAGCAGTCGCTACTTAAGTCGCTACTAGGAGTGTAATTTTGTTGTTTTTGGTGACTTCAACACGGTGAGATTTCCTCACGAACGTTTTGGCACACACTTTAACCATTTAGATGCTTCTGATTTCAATGAGTTTATTTCTTATAGTGGTCTCATTGACATTCCTTTGGGGGGAAGGGCTTTCACGAGAGTAAATAAGTCTTTTACACAACGTTCTAAGATTGATAGATTTTTAGTTTCTAATGGTGTTTTGGATGCTTTCCCTCATGTCACGGGAAAGATTCTTTCCAATCTCTGGTCTGATCATTGTCCAATTTTTCTTTGTAACGAAGTTGTCGACTATGGCCCGATACCTTTTAAACTTTTTCATTCATGGTTCGAACTTGATAACTTTGATAAAATTGTTATAGAGACATGGAATGATCAAACGATGCACCTGAGTTCCAATCCTCAAGTTAGATTCAAGGAGAAATTAAAACATGTTAAAGATGCCTTAAAGCTTTGGAATAAAGATATCAGATCCTCTTCTAGTCGCAATAAACTTGAGATTTCTAAGAAGATTAGCGACATCGATCTGCTGATTGATTCTGGTGCAAATTACCACCTTTTGGCTGCCTCTAGAACTTGTGCTTTAAAAGATCTTGCTTTAATCGAAAACATTGAAGCTGCAGATCTTGCTCAAAAGAACAAACGGCTAATAAGTGGTTTGGGTGACGAAAATTATGCTTTCTTCCATACTAATCTCAAGAGAAAACGCAAAAAGTTACAGATTGCGGGCATCATGTCCAATGGGCTTTGGATCACGCAACCCTCTTTGGTGAAAGAAGCATTCTTTAGGTTCTTTAAAGACAATTTGCTTCTACTGATCATGTTCGCATTGTCAACGCAAGTCGACACCTTAAATCACTCTCTAGTGAAAGTGCTGATTTCCTTGTCTCTTCCTTTTTCGAAACTGAAATCAAGGATGCAATTTGGTCTTGTGGGAGCGATAAAGCTCCCGGCCCCGGTGGTTTTTCTTTCAAATTTATCAAACACTTTTGGGAGTACTTGAAAACTGACATTATCGATTTGGTTCATGACTTTCAGGTTTCAAGCTTAATTCCGAGAGGGTGCAATTCTTCTTTCTTTTCTCTTATCCCGAAGAAAGATAACCCGATTCACATCCAAGATTACAGGCCTATTAGTCTCATTGGAGTCCAGTACAAGATAATTACCAAACTCCTTGCGTTTAGGCTTTCTTTGGTGATTGATGAAGTCATTAGCCCTGAACAAACAGCTTATATTAAGGGTCGTCAAATACTTGATGGTCCCCTGATTATTAATGAAGTCATAAGCTGGTGCAAGAGACGTAATAAAAAAAATGATGATTTTCAAGGTGGACTTTGAAAAAGCATTTGATTCCATTCATTGGGAGTACATTTTTTCGATGATGTCTTTTCTTGGTTTTAATGCGACTTGGATTGGTTGGATTCGTGCATGTCTTTCTTCATCAAAGGCCTCCCTTCTTTTGAACGGTAGTCCGTCTTCGGAATTTGATATTGGTAGAGGGCTTCGACAAGGCGACCCTTTATCGCCTCTCCTTTTTATCATTGGCATGGAAGGCCTTCATGCTGCAATTCATGATGCTATTGACGCCTTTCTTTATTGTGGCCTTAAAGTGGGAAATACTCATTCTCATGTTTTGACTTCTCACTTTATTTTCACGGATGATGTTTTATTTGTAGGTGAATGGAAAGATTCGAATGTTCATAATCTTTTATTAATTCTGGGATGCTTTTTTGCGGTTTCGGGATTACGCATCAACATTGAAAAGTCTTCGCTTTATGGTGTTCGGGTCTCACATCAGGAAGTTGCAAGGCTTGCTTCGGATTTAGGATGCGAAGCCGCTAACCTTCCTTTTAAATTCCTTGGTCTTCCAGTCGGACAAAACATGAATCGTGTGGGTAGTTGGTCACCCATCATAGATAAAACGAAGAAACGACTTTCATCTTGGAAAGCAAATATGATTTCTATCGGGGGAAGATTGACGCTCATCAAGTCGGTTCTTAGTTCTCTCGGTACGTTTTATTTTTCTCTTTTTCAGGCTCCGAAAAAGGTTATTCTTCAACTTGAAGCTTTACGTGCTAAATTTTTATGGGGAGCAAAAGATAACGAACGTAAAATTCATTAGGTTAATTGGCGCTTAGTTATGAATCCTTTGGACCATGGCGGTTTGGGAGTAAACAACCTCTCTTCTCTTAACCGTGCTCTCTTATACAAATGGAGATGGAGGTTTCTCACGAACAAGGATTCAAGTTGGAAAAAAATTATTTTTTCTATCCATGGTTCAAGCTGTACTACTGATTATATCCCTTGCAATCCTTCTTCATCAGGCGCATGATCTACTATCAGTAAATGCATTTCTAAGCTTCATTCCTCAAATATAATTGATCCCTCAAGAACATCTAAACGAATTGGTGATGGTCGTGATACAAGGTTTTGGTTGGACCATTGGATTGGGGACTCTACATTAGCAACACGGCTTCCTAGATTGTTTTCCCTTGATCGCTGTCAGGTCTCCACGATTGCTTCAAAACGATCAAGTGGGAGTTGGTTATGGACTTGGCGTCATGAACCTAGAAGGGGTATTGAGCAACTTCAGTTTACTGATCTTTTAAACATCATCAGCGACATCTCTTTTTCTACTGATCCAGATTATTGGACTTGGGACGGTCCAAACTCCTTGTACTCTGTTTCGCATGCAAGGAATTTAATTGACAAGTTCGATCTCACTCCATGTATTAGACCTACGGATTGGTACAAATTTGTTCATTTAAAGGTTAATGTTTTTAATTGGCGCCTTCGTATTAACCGTTTGCCCACAAAAGAAAACCTTGCTCTACGTAACATTGATCTTCCGAATCTGAGATGCGATCTATGCAACACATCTTCTGAAAACGAGAACCATTTATTCGCTCTTTGCTCGATAAGCTCTCTGATTTGGCACAGAATTCAGTTATGGATTGGTTTGTCTTTACCGAATTGGACTTCAACGAATGATATCTGGGCATGGGTTGATGGGGTTCCAATTACGGGACATCAAAGAATTATTCTTAAAACCATTATTTTATCGGCTCTTTGGAACATTTGGAGACTTCGGAACGCCATTATCTTCAAGGACTCGAGTCTTCGGGCTTCTACTGTTTTTGATAACATTGTGGTTTTCGCTTTTAATTGGTTATATTCTAGATTTTGTAAAGCTAGAATTAATTGGACGACATGGCTCCAAAATCCTTTGTATTCTTTGTGAACTTTCCTAGCTCATTGCTAGTTTTTTATTTATATATTTTTTCTGCTGTTCAAAAAAAAAAACTTAAGTTATGTGGAGATGACATGCATTCTTTGGTATTGCAGGTTTTAACGACGACATTAATGTTTTAAACTTTCACCTTTATTTAATACAATAAAGGATGATACTGCTCCACCATCACCATTCGATGTAAACGACAATCACTAAGATAGAGAGTATTACCTTGGTGACGGTATATATCCAGATTGGGTCATGTTGGTCAAACCGACGAAGCGTACGTCCACTGTCCACTACTCCAACTGCTCCAACTGACGAGAGAAGTAGAAAATTTAAGAGGATCCAAGAAAGTGCAAGGAAGGATACTTTCAGGGTAGATTTGCAGTGTTAAAAACTCAGACGAGATATAACGACTTCAACAAATAATACAACATATACTCTTAATAATTTTCCACGGTCGTTGGTGTCCTTAACAAATGGTAATGTAACGGTTCAAGAACAGAGATTGTGGGTCAATCATTTACCATGGTCATGTCAGTAAGCGCAAATAGGACCGTAGTAAGTAAAGAAGTAATTCAAAAATATCTCAGCCGTTTTAGTAGGTCAAAATTTAACCTTTTACCCCACAAATTTATGTAAGCAAGTACATGTCGTTTATCCACTTTTGTGCAACTTAATATTTTGTCATCTATAGCACAAAATGTAGATGTAAATGTAAATGTTAATGTTAATATAATTTAGAAAACACATTGGGAATCATTGGTACATTCCATCAAATGTGTTTTAACTGATCGTGCTTTATAATTTATAATATTTTAAAAGAAAAACGATAAATATAGTCCTTAGGGTTAAAAGCTATGTTTAATAAACATACTATAATTAAGTTTTAAAATCGTTGATTAATTGCAAATCATAAATATTCATATTTTAATATCGATTTTTCTTATATAATTTTAGTACTAGTGTTATTCATGACGGGAGGTGATCCGTACACTACATCTATTTTGCAATACACCACTAAATAAATTTTTTGGATATTTTTACCCTTCCTTTTGTTCACCACCAACTCCCCTTAACTTCTCAAAGGAAGGGTAAAACTGTCTAAATAATCGTTTTGGTGGTGTATGATAAAAATAAGGTGGTGTACGGATCAACTCCCATTCATGACAACAGTTGGTTATGTATATGGAATTAATCTATATATGAAATGCTATGTAGACCTCAGAGCTAAGCTTATCATTTTCTATTTTAAAACAAATTTAGTGTTGTATAATTAAAAATGATAATGTATCAATTACCTCGAGGATTTCAGGAACAAAGATCATGCTATTTACCTGCACGCAAACTTCGCTTAGGTAAATTGGGAAATGATCAAATGAATGTCTAAACAATATTACAAACCACCAACAACTTGTTATGCCTAATACCCATCTAGCACATTCCATTAATAGCTAAGTTTCTAATAATTTTAATTATTTTTAAGACAAATATAATCTTAAGTGATCCATTCTTAGAACCACAAGTTAATTCTATTGACATATTTAGCCATATCTTACACATGGTATCTGCATCAACTTATATTATACTTTGTATATGCTGTTACAAAGAACCTGATTACCTTAATGATACTAAATGTATTAAGTCTTGTTTCCATTTGTCTCTTTTTGAGGAGGGATGTCTGATTCTATGTCATCTAGAACAGACTAATTTTTAGATTTAGTAACAGATTAAGTAAAAAAAAACTAATTTTTACTTGCTGAATTAACAGTTGTACAAAAACATATCATTAAGTGAAAAGTAAACATGGTTGTTAATTTACTTGTAGAGGAACATCACCCTTTTGGAACAATAATACTAAGCAACCAATGTATGTTCAATTGTTCATTATCATTTCGTTATACTCATTAACTGTCTACGTTTGACTACCGTAATACGTGTAATAAACGTACTTATATACCGACAGTTAAATATAATGCGAATATATATGGAAACATGTAAATTACCTTAAACATTAGAGATTTTCCTATGAAAAAAGGGGAAATGGGTTTTAATGGAGCATGGTGGATCACAATTCACAGTGAGTATTATTACAGTTAATGGTGTGATTGTGGTTGGTGGGATGGTCGAGAATTGACAACATTTCTTCATGTGGATATTAATGCTTTTGCATACACATCAATTATTTTTGCTTACTTACCATCTCATCGCCTCACTCAATGATTGATCGCTCATTTAATCCTGTAGGTACTTTTTTACATGATATATACTCCGTGTGAAGAAAGTTTAGCAATTTTGATACATGAAACATGCACAAAATCAATGTTTACTCTTTCCCCAGAATAGAGTACTAGGGTAAAACACAACAAACATGGTTAAAATGGTCACAATTTAAACTTTAATGAAAAAATTTAGAAAGTAAATGTGCATATATGATAATTTTTTTTAGGGCAAATGGCCCAAAAAGGTAACTCAAGTTATTCAATTTGACAATTAAGGTAACCCTCAATTTGCACAAGCCCGAAAAGAATTGCAATTTAATTTTTGCTCCAAAAAAGATTGCGTGTTCAATTTTTTAAAATTTAGGTAATATTCAATGAACACAAAATCTAAAATTAATTACTTCAAATTGAGACTTGGAATAGATTACTAATTCTTCGATTATCATTTTTTGTGAAACAACTTGATCCAAAACATCATGAAAAATAACGAATTGAGATGAACAAGTCGACTTGTTCAAACGACTTGTTCATCTCGACTCGTTGTTTTTCATGATGTTTTGGATCAAGTTGCTCCACAAAAAATGATAATCAAAGCATTAGTAATCTGTTTCAAGTCTCAATTTGAAGTAATTCATGATGTTAGATTTTGTGTTCATTGGATATTACCTCAATTTTAAAAAAAAAAAATTGTATACGCAATCTTTTTTGCGAGCAAAAATTAAATTGCAATTTTTTTCGGGCTTGTGCAAATTGGAGGTGACTTTGATTGTCAAATTAGGTAACCTAGGTTACCTTTTTGGGTCATTTCACCTTTTTTTATATGTAAAGTACGGAGTATCAACATGAGTAACCATGAGGATTGAGGTGGTAGCCGAATAGCGATGGTTTTTCCACCAAGTAGAAAGAGATGTCATGAGTTCTAATCCATGATGCATAAAGAAAAAACTCTAATGGCTACAGAGTTCACAATGTCTGATTCCGGACAGCTTGCAAAGAAGGTTGTCGCTTCGAGATTACTCGGCTCGCGACGCGAGTCGAAAACTGCAGCCCGAAAAATGAAAAAAATATAAAATATAGCGAAGTAACTTAGTCGAATTTAGAACACAATTGTTGTTGCAGAGGTATGTCCGTCTATGCTGGTGTCGGGGCAGATGGGCTTCTATCCCATTATATTTTAGATCACCATAATTTGTTTCACTATAATATTTCAAAATTTATGAATAATTAATACGGGAATTGGCCAAAATAAATTTTTTTTTTAAAAAATTTCAAAGAGCATACACTTTTTAAAAAAAATTACCAATATACACCATTGGGTAGACCAAAGTGTTGGTCGATCATCATATATCTTGGTCGACCACCTCATTTTTCAAGGTGGTCGACCAAGCTTCATTGAGTTCCCGGTCGACTACCGTGTAAACATAGTCGACTGCCTCTCATTTTTTCATGGTCGACTACACCAACAAGAACAACGTGGGCGACCCAATACATGGTCGACTACCCAGTACATTTCACCTGTTGATTAATGAGACCTGTCCAGTTACGTACTAATTGTGCTTCCTGCTCCAGCCCTACATCTTAAGGCTTGATTTTTTCTGAAAAGGGTACAATGGTCATAAATCACAAATCTATAGTTCTACTAACAAATTTTGTAAAGGGGTACTTCAGATACTGTAACTTACATGTGTATGTGGGTCAATTGATCATTAAAGCAATTGCAGGAACCAGTATGTTTTTATCATGATACTTGGCGATATGTGCATATGAAGGTTAATAAATAAAATTAACTTTTTTACTAAAGATGATTTGCGGACTATCTGCAACTATAATTATCCTATTGATGATACGCATAATGATCCGTCTCCATAAGACACACTATTAGTGGCACCCCGACTACAGTGTACCTGGCATAAATTATCACGAGCAGAGAATGTCCTCCCGGCCTCATCTTAGTAACCGGATCAGAAGGTTACTTATGAACGCACCCGGTAAAGATCACATCTTACAAGGGTCAGTCGGGGCGCCACAAGAAGCTTCAGCTTGGACAAGAATGCAAGCTACCGGCATCAACTAGTCGAATGCAAAGTCATTAAGAAACCAAGAACCATATCGTCACACAAATATGCTTGTTGGACTATGAACGTCGGCCATCCGACAACCTTTACAAAGTTACCTATAAATCGGCAACAGTCTTGCCCGGCTGTAACACTACCGTGAAGAAACACTTGGAATAAACATCAAGCAAAACCTCCTTACTTGGACAAAGAGTAAGACACCCACCCGTGACAACCTAGACGGATCTACCACACTCTCGGAACTTCCACGTCTTCCCGGATTAGGTGTCTGGTCCCGGGACAAGTACGATTGTCTAGGAACAAGCACGTCATCCCAGAACAAGCACACCTTCCCGGAACAAGCACACCTTCCCGGAACGAGCGCGTTGTCTCATAACAAATGCCTTGTCCCAGAGCAAGCACATGATCTCAGAGCAAATACGCAAACAAGCTGCATGACACGTCAGCCTGCAAATCTAGGAAAGTTCGTCAGGATCTGCTCGTTACTCCCATGAAAGGGACAGGTACAACGTCAATTCTCGAGATTGGCAAAGTTTATTACAACCATGAAAGGGACATGTGTCACGTCACCAATCCCTCATAACACCTATAAATACACGAACAAGATCATTCATTCAAGCACACTGGATGCATTTAACGTTACTCTGCCCAAATTAATTACAGTAACGTCTCTCCAGTCGACAACACAATTCCGATAAAGATTCCGGTCGATATCGGAATTTATCTCTACTCTAAGATATTAACTTGTTCGATTCCGATCGAACAAGGTTAATCCCATCGATTGTTTTACGCCCTTGAAATCCAAATTTCAAATCGGGGTTCGCACAATTATTGGAGTTAAAACATTCGATTCATTATTTTTCCCAAATCAAGCACTCAAACCCGAAATCTAATTAACCATCACGATTTTGGTTTGATCAAATGGAGCCACCTAAAGGTACGAACGACACAGTGAAACCAGGAAGTGAAACGGCAAGCAAGAAAGGAACGTCCAAAGACGTTCAACCACCTTTGAACAAGGAAAGCTCGCTAACGGTAGAACCACCTCAACCCCAAAAGCAATCAATAGCTCACATTCACTCTGGTCACACAGGAGGAATCACCAACTGGTGGGAGAAGATTGAATCTCGGCATCTCTGGTCTCAAAACTGAAGGTTCGAGTGGAATCGTATCATCTCATGGTGACACCGAAATGATCACCAAGATGATCTCAGTCGACGTCGAATAATAAGTAATCGAAAAACTTAAATCTATGTTAAGCGACGACACCAATCTACCAGGAAGGCAACAGTTGCAAAACCTTGACGTCCTGAAGACCAGTTCCTTGCCAAACATCGACACAGGAGGTGAAGGCGTCACCAAGGCTGCCGCGAATGCATGGCTAACTGAGCTCCTTGTGCAGGCTGCACCACCGGCGTATAAGCATTCTCTGTCACAACCTGCCGTCCTGGGCACTGCGCTTGAGAATCTGGTCACTCTGATCACCGGTAATAAAGCAAAGCGGCCGGTTGAGATGTCGGCTACTAGCCAAAAGCTTTGCGAGCGAATCGCCGGCTGCATTCTTCCCGCTAACATCGTCATACCGGTCACTTTGGGGGTGTACAATGGCACTACCAACCCGAATGATTTCCTGCAAATCTTTGAGGGCGCCATGAAAACCCGACATTGGAGTGATGAGGTGGCATGCCATCTCTTTCCGACTGTTCTGCAGTCTGCTGCCAGTGAGTGGTTTGCTAAACTGCCGCCAAACGGCATCACATGCTTCGCAGACTTACGGGAGAAATTTCTCATGCAATATTAGAATCTTCGCCGGCACATGTTTACACACCTGTATGCCCATGAGATACCAATGTATCGGGGGGAGAAAATCTTAAGATTCATCACAAGACACATGCTGGAGTGCCAAAAAATCTCAGGGCTCCCGGAAACACAACAGATTTCCGGGTTCATAACTTACTTAGACAAAGAAGCACACCCTTCGCTTGTCGCCGAACTTCGATGGAACATCCCGAGTAAATTCGCGAATGCTGTGACAGTAGGAAGACAATACCAGCATTTCGGGCTAAAAAGGCAAGCCGGGTACCACCGACACGAGAAAAAGCGAGACGATGAACGGAGAAGCGATAGCAGGCACCGTCATGATGGAAGCCGGCGCAGTGATAGTCATCACAGAAGCCATAACAGCTGATATTGCTCAAAATATACATATTTATCTTCGCAATATCTCCCTACTTTCGTGGCATTTCGATACGGGTTGTGATGATTAGTGAGCGGTTTGTGATATTTAGTTGTTTCGGGACAAAAGTGGTCTAAAAGTTCTTATTTATGCTAAGGAATCAACCCTTGGATTAAAGGAATGAACCAAGTGAACTTTTGGAGTGAAAATGAAGTTCTAGGGTCAAAAGCGGCGCTCGTAAGGTCAAAAGCGGTGCTCCTATGTGCTAAAACGTGTGTTAAAAAGATCAGTGGCCAAAAGCGTCGCTCTTATGTTCCAAAAGCGCCGCTCCTACACAAAAGCGCCGCTCGTGTCCTCCCAAAAGCGTCGCTCCTATTACAAAAGCACCGCTCCTGAAGCTGATTCAGCCAAAAAATTCAGCCGACCTATAAAAGTAAATTTGGGGTTTTTGAGTGAGAGAGCTGCTTCCTTAGGCCGTTTTGGAGCCCTAAAAGGGTTCCAATCATGATTTCATCAAGATCAAAGCCTAATTTCATGCTCCAAGTCAAAGATTAGTGAAGCTAGATGCTAGATCTACATCATCCATTCTCCATTTTGTAATTTCTTTTCCATTTTAGCACTTGTTCTTATTTTCTCTACTTGTAATGATGAATGCTTTAGTTTTAATTGATTTTGTTCTTATTTATCTTATGATTATAGCTTAGATCTTCTTTTCTTTGTCATTTTGGGTTGTAATCTCCACTTTACTTTACTCATTTTGCACTAATTAGTTATAATCTTTGTTTTTCTTCATCTAGCTTTGAACTAATTACTTGTAATCACTCAAGATGATGTTTATTGATGTTTTTATGCTTATTACTAGTGTAATCTTTGCTATGTTTGGCTAAATCACTTGTGTTTGCTTATCTATGAATCTCTAATGCATAAGATATGCCTTTAATCTATTGAATAATGTTGTTTGAATGAATTACATGATCATGTGTCATTGAGTTAGTGATAAGGCTAAAAAGGAACATATATTTCATAGCAATATCCCTCCTAAATAATAGGTTTTCATATGTAATTGTATTATATTTTCATTGTAATTGTTTAAATAAATAAGTGCGAAGACAAAAGGCGAAAACGAAGATTTGAAGACACAAACGTCCAAAAAGTTCAATGTACAAGATACAATTCAAAAGGTTCAATTTATTGATGAAAAACGTCTAAAAATGACAAGAGTACAAGTTACAAAACGCAAAGTACAAGATATTAAATTATACGAAAGGACGTTCGAAAATCCGGAACCGGTACCCGAGCCAACTATCAACGCCCGACGCAATGGACCAAAAATTACAAGTCTACTATGCACAAGAATATAATATAATATATAAATAATTATATTAATTATTTATATTTTATATTTATATATAAAATATGTCGACAAGCAAGGTTCCAAAAGTATGTGAGCTGGATTTTCAAACTCCACGACTCGCGGAGCTGTCAGAAATCAGAAATTCCTATAAAAGGCACGAGCTTCTGCCGAGTTTTTTACACAAAAATCAATCTATCTCTCTGTATTAATATATATAATATATATATATATATATAGATATATATATATATATATATATATATATATATATATATATATATATATATATATATATATATATATATATATATATATATATATATATATATATATTATAAATTAGTTTAGTTTTATATTAGATTAGTTTGGGTTATGTAAAGGTTATTTTACGGGTTTTTAAAGTCGGAGCTCTGTCCGTGTAACACTACGCGATAAATAATCAATGTAAGCTATGTTCTCCTTTTTAAATTAATGTCTCGTACTTAAGTTATTATTATGCTTATTTGAGCCAAAGTAATCATGATGTTGGACTAAATATTAAAGACGGGGTAATTGGGTTTTGTACCATAATTGGGGTTTGGACAAAAGAACGACACTTGTGGAAATTAGACTATGGGCTATTAATGGGCTTTATATTAAATTAACGATACCTTGTTAATTTAATATAAAGGTTATGATTTGAAGTATCTATATATAACCACATACGCTTAATCGGACACGATGGGTGGGATATTTATAAGTACGAATAATTGTTCATTTGACCGGACACGGGGATGGATTAATAGTCAATGGACTCATTAAAACAGGGGTGGATTACATTCAAGGGTAATTGGTGTAATTGTTAACAAAGTATTAAAACCTTGGTTTACACACAGTCGATAACCTGGTGTATTCATTAAGCAAAGTATTAAGACCTTGTTACAATTCGAATCCCCAGTTAGTTGGAATATTTGACTTCGGGTATAAGGTTAAATTTGCCGAGCAGTTTATAATTATGACCGATGAACTATTATGGACAAAAACCAGATAGGTTTCAAATACATCCAGGACAAAGGACAATTAGCCCAGGACAATAAATTAAAATCAAAACGTCAAACATCATGGTTACGGAAGTTTAAATAAGCATAATATATTTTATTTCATTTTTCCTCGTACTTTTATTTATTGTCATTTCAATTATTGTTATTTATTTTATATTGTTATTTAAATATCGTCATTTACTATACGCTTCGCTTAAAATATAAATCGACAAACCGGTCATTAAACGGTAAACCCCCTTTTATATATTATTATATATAATTATATATATTTTGTATAAATATAGTTGTTTAAAAATATAGTGTGCAATAAGCCCGCTCCCTGTGGAACGAACCGGACTTACTAAAAACTATACTACTCTACGATTAGGTACACTGCCTATAGTGTTGTAGCAAGGTTTAGGTATATCCCATTTGTAAATAAATAATTAAAACTTGTGTAATTTGTAACGTACTTCGTAGTAAAATATAGTACTATCACGTACCCCCACGCTACCACATCAAGTTTTTGGCGCCGCTGCCGGGGAACTTGGCGAAACGCTATATTTTTAATATATATTTGTATAAATATATTTTTAGAAAAACAATATCAAAAAAAAAAAACCGAAAAAATAAAAAAAATAAAATATATATATAAATCTAGTTTTATGATTTTTATTTATAAAATTATAAAGTAGTTCTATTTTTATTTTAGTTTTTAAATATAAGTTTTTATTATATAAATATTTAGATTTTAAAACAGAAAAATATAAATAAAAAAAAAACACGTCGAATTAAAAACTGTACCAGAGTTGAATTTTGGAACCCCGCGACTCACGGGATTTGCTGCTTGAAATACCGCGACTCGCGGAGACACTCTGACACACGTGACATAACCCTAATTTCACATTAATTACGGATTTTATTATTATTATTATTAATAAACCCTAATTAGTTTAATTATTATAATTAGTTTAAGTTTTTTTAATTAAATTGTATTTTAAATTTTAATTAGTTTTATTATATGTAAAATTAATAGTTTTAATAAATAAATAATATAAAAAAAATATTTTTATAAAAATTGTACTTTTTACAACTTTTTGTATATTTTTATATTTTGTCCCTTTTTAATCGTTTTAGCGTAATATTTGTATTTTTAGCTCATATTTAGTTTTAAACTTAGTTTTTGCCATAGTTATTTTTACTTCTAGATTTTTAGGCTTTGCCGTAAAATCCCTTAAGTGCTTTTTCTTTAGACTAAGATTTAGGTGCTTTAGAATTTTGCGACGCCGTTTTTATATTTTAGTACCTTTTTAAGTTATTACCATTTGGGATATAGTTTTTCTTTTAAGCTTTAATATTTTTAGACGCAACTTTTAATTCTTAGTTTTTAATTCCTTTTTAAGTTACGACGCGCTATTTTCTTATTTTTATTTTTCGACGTTTTTCGACGCGCATTCTTTTTCTTTCTTATTTCTCGACGCTTTAGTTTTTAGGACTTAGAAATCTTCTCTATTTCTTATCTAATATCTCAAACAGAAAGAAAAATTATTTAAGTGGTTAAATTAATGGACGTTGACAATTTTCTGCTTCGTAGTAATAGTTGGATTTGTTAGTGGCTGAGTTGTGAGCTTCCGATTTAAAGGGTTCTGGCTCCCTGCTGCATCTTTTGGCTATTCGAAACGTGGGCAAAAGCAGAAAAGTCTATTAATTGGACAACTTATATAAGTTTTTCTATTTTTATAACTAATAGGATAATTAGTAAATGCACCACATTGTAGCTAAAATTTGGCCATCGCAATAAAATGGAAAATTTTGAAAACAAGGCTATGGAAACTCTTTTTGATATCCAAAATCAAATAAATCAATACTCTCAAACGAGTGTTGATGACAATTCGTTCGGTCAATCTTGGATCACGAATGACGAAACAATAACTGGTTGTGAAATCTGTGAAGATTATCACTCAACATGGGAATGTTATTATTACGTTCCTATGAAAAATTACGCACCCACGGAACCTGAATGGAATGATTATGAAGAATACAATTCAAATTGGGATTATTCCCAAGAATATATCCAAACTCAACAACCAGTAGACGAGGAAAATTACGTGTCTGAAAATTTATTAGACAATATGAAAATCAAACTCGAAGAACTCAATGCTCAAAATGAACAAATGAGAGAGTTTGTAAACCGGCAAGCTGAAACTCTATCAGACTACACACCTGTTGATCTGAGGAGTCGTGTGCAAGAAAATCTCATATCATCGAATTTTGATGAATTCGAGAGCTCCGAAATCACCAACTATCTCGATGATACTTTTTATTCAGTCTTACCAATTTCACAACATATCGACACATTAGCCTCTACCGACGAAATCATCGATCCATCAATGGATAAAGAAGAAGTAAGGGTAGCAAATTGGTACTCTTGGGAATACGATAACTGTAATGACCCGCACTTTTTCGATCATTCTATATTTATAAGATTAATATTTACATAAATTAAACCTTACCAACATGACAAGCAATCCAAATTGTTGAGACTTATGTCTTCGAAAAGAGTTTTACACAATGTTTGACCGTCCAATTTGACCGATGATATCACGAACTATATAACATACGATAATTATACGTTTATGTATATATATGTATTTATATATATTTAACATGATCTAAGGATGTTTAACATCTCATTGGGTACTAATAACAATGAGTTATAAGTATATTTTGAAACTACTAACTTAAGTTTTCAAAACGATAACTATACGTAACGTTCTTCGACATAAATACTTATAACCTATAATACTTATACATGCATCGTATAGATATGTATTTTATCACTTTTAAAGGGCTTACATACATAAAACAATATAAGTATATTTACAAAAGATAGCTATATTTGAATCCTCGTTCCGTTTTCTCAAAGATTTCTACATGTATATCTAGGGTATATGTACCCGTATCATACGCAGCTTCTAGATGTATTTACTATTGGTATATACCAATAAAAATCTGCTCCTTAGCAGCCTTAAATGATTAAGAAACATGTGGAACCAACCATTTGTCAAGTAGCATGAATTATTTAGCAAGAAAACAAAGTTAGGTATCTTTTTTTTCCTTTATAACCTAAAAACGTTTTTATGCATGCACACCATTTCTTCACCCCATTTTCTCATACTTACACTCCCATTTCTCTCTCAAAATACTCTTAACTTCATACTTGATCATCTCCAAGCATTTTCCCCATCATTTAGCTTCAAAAACATCACTTAATCACCATAAGAAAACCCTTACAAAAACACTTCAAGAATCCTTCCAAGAACACAAACTTACTTCCAATCTTTCATCCAATTCCATCACCCTTTTAGTTCTAGGTTCTTACTCCTCTTTTACAGCAACCTTGTCCAAGGAACTTGAGGTAGTAACTATGTTCATAACCTTATTCGATTCATATATATATAGCTATCTTATTTTGTGGTATAAAATTTTAACAACAAGAACATAGTTTGAAAGTTTTCAAACTTGTTTACAAACTAAATAGATCCTTCTAACTTAACTTTTAAAATACTTCAAGACCTGTAATATAACTTAATTACATGCTAATTTAACAAGGTATAACTTGGTTTTTCAAAGAACACCTTAAAAACTGTTTTTACGATGTCGGAGTGCAACCGGGGACTGTTTTGGGTTGGATAATTAAAAACCATCTTAAACTTTGAATTGGAAGTTTATCTTCTGGAAAAATGATTTTTAATATGAATATGATAACACATAAAAATTTCATGATTTAATTCAAAGTATAAGTATTTTTAGAAAAATAATCATTTAAGGTTGTTTACATAAAGGAAAATGTTTAACTTCATAAGTTTCACTAAAGTTTCACCTATGCCGTGTGATTTTGAATACAAACCAAGGTATTTTCAGTTCATAGTCTTAAAGAGGAACTCGATCCAAGGAGATGGCAAGTTGAATCAACGAAAACGGATTTGTAACGAAGAAACTATGACCGAAACAAAATTGGTTATCCAAGACTTGTTTAACTTCGGGATTAATTGGGAAAAATTAAATAAAATCACATCTTTCTAAGATAACATGATATTTTATATATATGTACTTATAATTCAATTTTATATGGTTCAGGATCACCCATAAACAATACGAGAAGATTAATCATAAGATTCCATGTTTGTACGCAACACGTCATTTGACAACACCGGTACTTTATGTACGCAACACGTCATTTGACAACACCGGTACCGTGGGTCAAGATTAATCTCGACCAATACATATACGATGGGGTTTTATTTATTTCGTTGGGGGTTTTATTTATTTCATTGCGGGTATATTAAACATCTACAAATGAACCATTAAAATTGAATTACTAACAACGAAATGCTAACTACGGACTAAGGAATTACTCAAAGTATTAAAAGTATAACAAGTATATATATGAGACATTTGTTTAAAAAGAAAAGGTATTGATATATTATATATGGATAGGTTCGTGATATCAACCGGAAGACCAAGTCAAAAATATATATATCTTCAAGACGAACGTGAGTATATAGTCCCACTTTTAAACTCTAAATATTTCGGGATGAGAATACATGTATTTTATGTTTTACGATATGGACACAAGTAACTGAAAAATATATTCTACGTTGAGTTGTACCACTGGCATACTTCCCTGTAGCTTGGTAACTGTTATTTACAGCGGTATTGTAAACGCGAATCCTGTTGATAGATCTATCGGGCCTGACAACCCCAACCGGACTGGACGACCAGTATTCAACGGTTGCACAGTACTTCGTTTCGTGACTACACTTGGTACGGTGTAGTAAGATTTCATAATAAAGGGAATATGCGACGTGATTAAATGTTAAGTATGGTTACCAAGTGCTCAACCACTTAGAATATTTTTATTAAAATGTTTATATATGAAATCTTGTGGTCTATATTTATATCGCTGCCGGCATTAAACCTATATCTCACCAACTTTATGTTGACGTTTTAAACATGTCTATTCTCAGGTGATAATTAGAAGCTTCCGCTGCATCATGTTGAATCTAAGCAGGATCTTGCGTACGCATATTTGTGTCAAAAATAAGACTGCATATCCAAGAACTTGTGTTGTAAAATATGCTAGAAATCGGGTTGTTATTATCATTTGTAAAGTTTGTAAGTCGAAGATTATCGCTAAACGATAATCATCTTTATTTTGTCCAAAGCTTGTATCAAAAATAAGGATCATGGTTTGTAATGTATAATATATGCAGTTTTTCTTTAAAAAAATGTCGCATATAGAGGTCAATACCTCGCAATGAAATCATACGTTATCTAACACGTTCTTATGGTTAAGGACGGGTTATGACATGTGGTATCAGAGCGGTGGTCTTAGCGAACCAGGTTTGCATTAGTGTGTCTAACTGATAAGTCGTTAGGATACATTAGTAAGTCTGGACTTTGACCGGGTTTGATTTAAAAACCATTGCTTATCATTGTTGGTTAAAATTTATATGTAAATATTATGTAGTACTAATGGGTTAGTTGTTGTGTGATAGATGTCGGGCTCAAAACTTATCATCACGTTCAGCGACTCTGAACCAGAATCTTCAGATGGTGTTCCAGTCATTAACCTATCCGATGACGAAAATAATATCTTTGGGGAAGACTCACAAATTCCGGATGAACCAACTATAGAGAACCCGGAAAGTGAACCCGAGGAGGAAAGTGAACCCGAGGAGGAAAGTGAACCCGAGGAGGAAAGTGAACCCGAGGAAGAAATACAGGAAATTACAAAAGACGAGTTCGAACTAGGAAAGAAACGAAAGGCTAATGAATTAGAAAATTCAAATCCCGAGTTTAGTAAGGATGATGTGGCACCAACTCCACTAGACACTACCACCCCTATTCCCGCTATTCCTATTCGTTCTATCCCGGCATCCAGTTCTTCAGTCCCACAGCCAAAATATAGGCAGACAGCCAGGATAAGCGTTAAGCGATTCTTTGAACCTAAACGTCCTAGAAAATAGACCAAACGATGCGCTGCCGTATTAAACCATGGGATCATATAATGTTTTGTATAATATTATTAGTGTGGTTTGCTTAATGTTCGATGTAAGATAAGCATATGTAAAATAGTGAAGTGTGAAATGCAATAATTTTCCATGGTTAAGTATTATTTAGATGGTAGTAATTGATTCTGTACTAAGCTATTAAGTATGGACATTAACGGGTAGGTACTACCCTAGATATAATTATAAAACGCTAATAAGAAGAAAAGGCTTTTATAATAATACCTGGTTCATATTATTAATAAGCTATAATGTACTGTAAATATACACTACATCTATAATATTCCATGTGAATAATTATTTTCTTTTCATTCTTATAGAAGAATATGGCGCGATTGAACCGAATGACGGAACAAGAAATCCAGGAACTCATCAATCAACGAGTGAACGACAGAATGTTATGGGTCGAGGCTGCAAGAGGTGCTGCAGTTAACCCAAATCCTCGTGTGGGGTGCACTTACAAAACTTTTCAAGCTTGCAAGCCCTCATCATTCAGTGGAACAGAAGGACCGATCGGTTTAACCCGATGGATAGAAAAGATGGAGACTGTGTTTAAAATCAGTGGTTGTGTTGAAAAGGACATGACCAAGTATGTATCATGCACTTTACAAGATAGTGCACTCACGTGGTGGAAAAATTATGTGAAGGCTGTAGGAGGAGATGTAGCTTATGATACTCCATGGGAAGAATTCAAAACAATGTTAATCAACGAATATTGTCCAAGGAACGAGGTTAGGAAGTTGGAAGATGAATTACGAAGTCTGAAGGTTGTTGGTACTGAAATCACCAACTACAATCAGCGATTCATGGAATTAGTTTTGCTATGTCCTGAATTGGTTCCAACCGAAGAACGGAAGATTGAAATGTACAAAGATGGTTTGCCCAAAAAGGTCAAGGCAAACGTTACAGCATCGAAACCTAAGACAATTCATGAAGCTATAACCATGGCAAACGAGCTAATGGATCAGGTCATCATGGATAAGAAAGTATCCAATACTGATGTGAAGGTATCAGGTAACAAAAGAAAGTGGAATGGAAATTATGATCGAGGTAACCAACAACAATCTTTTAAGAAACAAGAAATCACGCAAGGTGCGGGTAGTGGTTTAAGCTTTGGTTATAAAGGATAAAATCCTTTATGCAACCGATGCCACAAACATCACTCTGGTTACTGTAATGTGGTATGCAACAAATGTAATAGAAAGGGTCATCTTGCTGAAGATTGTAGGGCTCTCGTTATAAATACAAATGGTACCAAGACTCCTGCCACCAATGCAAATAGAACTGCTTTGGCTACCATTACTTGTTTTGGGAGTGGAAAACAAGGTCACTATAAGAGCCAGTGCCCGAATCCAGAGAAGAATATCGGACCTGCACGTGGGAAAGCATTTGTTATTAATGCTAGAGAGGCATGTGAAGACCCGGAGCTTGTTACGGGTACGTTTACCATTAATAACTTATCCGCATCTATTATATTTGATACTGGTGCTGATAGAAGTTACGTGTGTAGAGACTTTCACGCTAAATTGAATTGTTCATCATTACCTCTAGATGCTGAGTACATGATTGAGTTAGCTAATGGTAAACTAATTAAAGCCGATAAAATTTGCCGTGATTGTAAAATAAATTTAGCCGGAGAAACATTTAAGATTGATTTGATACCTGTAGAATTAGGAAGTTTTAATGTAATAGTCGGCATGGACTGGATGTCCAAAATAGGAGCCGAAGTTGTGTGCGCCAAGAAGGCAATTCGCATTCCTCGTAAGAATAAAACGCCAGTAATGATTTATGGAGAGAAGGGTAACTCAAAGCTAAAACTCATTAGTTATTTGAAAGCTCAAAAGTGCTTGAAGAAAGGGTGCTATGCTATCTTAGCACATGTTAATAAAGTCGAAAAGAAAGAAAAAGAGAAGTGCATCAATGACGTGCCTGTGGCAAGAGATTTTCCTGAAGTATTTCCGGAAGAGTTGCCGGGATTACCTCCATTTAGATCTGTAGAATTTCAAATAGATCTTGTACCAGGAGCTGCACCGGTTGCCCGTGCTCCATATATGAAATGTCCCGTTCTTATTGATTAAAAACGTTCCATATTAATTGATTTCGTTGCGAGGTTTTGACCTCTATATGAGACGTTTTTCAAAGACTGCATTCATTTTTAAACAAACCATAACCTTTATTTCATCAATAAAGGTTTAAAAAGCTTTACGTAGATTATCAAATAATGATAATCTAAAATATCCTGTTTACACACGACCATTACATAATAGTTTACAATACAAATATGTTACAACAAAATAAGTTTCTTGAATGCAGTTTTTACACAATATCATACAAGCATGGACTCCAAATCTTGTTCTTATTTAAGTATGCGACAGCGGAAGCTCTTAATAATCACCTGAGAATAAACATGCTTAAAACATCAACAAGAATGTTGGTGAGTTATAGGTTTAACCTATATATATCAAATCGTAACAATAGACCACAAGATTTCATATTTCAATACACATCCCATACATAGAGATAAAAATCATTCATATGGTGAACACCTGGTAACCGACAATAACAAGATGCATATATAAGAATATCCCCATCATTCCGGGACACCCTTCGGATATGATATAAATTTCGAAGTACTAAAGCATCCGGTACTTTGGATGGGGTTTGTTAGGCCCAATAGATCTATCTTTAGGATTCGCGTCAATTAGGGTGTCTGTTCCCTAATTCTTAGATTACCAGACTTAATAAAAAGGGGCATATTCGATTTCGATAATTCAACCATAGAATGTAGTTTCACGTACTTGTGTCTATTTTGTAAATCATTTATAAAACCTGCATGTATTCTCATCCCAAAAATATTAGATTTTAAAAGTGGGACTATAACTCACTTTCACAGATTTTTACTTCGTCGGGAAGTAAGACTTGGCCACTGGTTGATTCACGAACCTATAACAATATATACATATATATCAAAGTATGTTCAAAATATATTTACAACACTTTTAATATATTTTGATGTTTTAAGTTTATTAAGTCAGCTGTCCTCGTTAGTAACCTACAACTAGTTGTCCACAGTTAGATGTACAGAAATAAATCAATAAATATTATCTTGAATCAATCCACGACCCAGTGTATACGTATCTCAGTATTGATCACAACTCAAACTATATATATTTTGGAATCAACCTCAACCCTGTATAGCTAACTCCAACATTCACATATAGAGTGTCTATGGTTGTTCCGAAATATATATAGATGTGTCGACATGATAGGTCGAAACATTGTATACGTGTCTATGGTATCTCAAGATTACATAATATATAATACAAGTTGATTAAGTTATGGTTGGAATAGATTTGTTACCAATTTTCACGTAGCTAAAATGAGAAAAATTATCCAATCTTGTTTTACCCATAACTTCTTCATTTTAAATCCGTTTTGAGTGAATCAAATTGCTATGGTTTCATATTGAACTCTATTTTATGAATCTAAACAAAAAAGTATAGGTTTCTAGTCGGAAAAATAAGTTACAAGTCGTTTTTGTAAAGGTAGTCATTTCAGTCGAAAGAACGACGTCTAGATGACCATTTTAGAAAACATACTTCCACTTTGAGTTTAACCATAATTTTTGGATATAGTTTCATGTTCATAATAAAAATCATTTTCTCAGAATAACAACTTTTAAATCAAAGTTTATCATAGTTTTTAATTAACTAACCCAAAACAGCCCGCGTTGTTACTACGACGGCGTAAATCCGGTTTTACGGTGTTTTTTCGTGTTTCCAGGTTTTAAATCATTAAGTTAGCATATCATATAGATATAGAACATGTGTTTAGTTTATTTTAAAAGTCAAGTTAGAAGGATTAACTTTTGTTTGCGAACAAGTTTAGAATTAACTAAACTATGTTCTAGTGATTACAAGTTTAAACCTTCGAATAAGATAGCTTTATATGTATGAATCGAATGATGTTATGAACATCATTACTACCTTAAGTTCCTTGGATGAACCTACTGGAAAAGAGAAAAATGGATCTAGCTTCAATGGATCCTTGGATGGCTCAAAGTTCTTGAAGCAAAATCATGACACGAAAACAAGTTCAAGTAAGATCATCACTTGAAATAAGATTGTTATAGTTATAGAAATTGAACCAAAGTTTGAATATGATTATTATCTTGTATTAGAATGATAACCTACTGTAAGAAACAAAGATTTCTTGAGGTTGGATGATCACCTTACAAGATTGGAAGTGAGCTAGCAAACTTGAAAGTATTCTTGATTTTATGAAACTAGAACTTTTGGAATTTATGAAGAACACTTAGAACTTGAAGATAGAACTTGAGAGAATTCAATTAGATGAAGAAAATTGAAGAATGAAAGTGTTTGTAGGTGTTTTTGTTCGTTGGTGTATGGATTAGATATAAAGGATATGTAATTTTGTTTTCATGTAAATAAGTCATGAATGATTACTCATATTTTTGTAATCTTATGAGATATTTCATGCTAGTTGCCAAATGATGGTTCCCACATGTGTTAGGTGACTCACATGGGCTGCTAAGAGCTGATCATTGGAGTGTATATACCAATAGTACATACATCTAAAAGCTGTGTATTGTACGAGTACGAATACGGGTGCATACGAGTAGAATTGTTGATGAAACTGAACGAGAATGTAATTGTAAGCATTTTTGTTAAGTAGAAGTATTTTGATAAGTGTATTGAAGTCTTTCAAAAGTGTATAAATACATATTAAAACACTACATGTATATACATTTTAACTGAGTCGTTAAGTCATCGTTAGTCGTTACATGTAAGTGTTGTTTTGAAACCTTTAGGTTAACGATCTTGTTAAATGTTGTTAACCCAATGTTTATAATAACAAAAGAGATTTTAAATTATTATATTATCATGATATTATGATGTACGAATATCTCTTAATATGATATATATACATTAAATGTCGTTACAACGATAAACGTTACATATATGTCTCGTTTCAAAATCATTAAGTTAGTAGTCTTGTTTTTACATATGTAGTTCATTGTTAATATAATTAATGATATGTTTACTTATCATAATATCATGTTAACTATATATATAACCATATATATGTCATCATATAGTTTTTTTACAAGTTTTAACGTTCGTGAATCACCGGTCAACTTGGGTGGTCAATTGTCTATATGAAACCTATTTCAATTAATCAAGTCTTAACAAGTTTGATTGCTTAACATGTTGGAAACATTTAATCATGTAAACATCAATCTCAATTAATATATATAAACATGGAAATGTTCGGGTCACTACAGTACCTACCCGTTAAATAAATTTCGTCCCGAAATTTTAAGCTGTTGAAGGTGTTGACGAATCTTCTGGAAATAGATGCGGGTATTTCTTCTTCATCTGATCTTCATGCTCCCAGGTGAACTCGGGTCCTCTACGAGCATTCCATCGAACCTTAACAATTGGTATCTTGTTTTGCTTAAGTCTTTTAACCTCACGATCCATTATTTCGACGGGTTCTTCGATGAATTGGAGTTTTTCGTTGATTTGGATTTCATCTAACGGAATAGTGAGATCTTCTTTAGCAAAACATTTCTTCAAATTCGAGACGTGGAAAGTGTTATGTACAGCCGCGAGTTGTTGAGGTAACTCAAGTCGGTAAGCTACTGGTCCGACACGATCAATAATCTTGAATGGTCCAATATACCTTGGATTTAATTTCCCTCGTTTACCAAATCGAACAACGCCTTTCCAAGGTGAAACTTTAAGCATGACCATCTCTCCAATTTCAAATTCTATATCTTTTCTTTTAATGTCAGCGTAGCTCTTTTGTCGACTTTGGGCGGTTTTCAACTGTTGTTGAATTTGGATGATCTTCTCGGTAGTTTCTTGTATAATCTCCGGACCCGTAATCTGTCTATCCCCCACCTCACTCCAATAAATCGGAGACCTGCACTTTCTACCATAAAGTGCTTCAAACGGCGCCATCTCAATGCTTGAATGGTAGCTGTTGTTGTAGGAAAATTCTGCTAACGGTAGATGTCGATCCCAACTATTTCCGAAATCAATAACACATGCTCGTAGCATGTCTTCAAGCGTTTGTATCGTCCTTTCGCTCTGCCCATCAGTTTGTGGATGATAGGCAGTACTCATGTCTAGACGAGTTCCTAATGCTTGCTGTAATGTCTGCCAGAATCTTGAAATAAATCTGCCATCCCTATCAGAGATAATAGAGATTGGTATTCCATGTCTGGAGACGACTTCCTTCAAATACAGTCGTGCTAACTTCTCCATCTTGTCATCTTCTCTTATTGGTAGGAAGTGTGCTGATTTGGTGAGACGATCAACTATTACCCAAATAGTATCAAAACCACTTGCAGTCCTTGGCAATTTAGTGATGAAATCCATGGTAATGTTTTCCCATTTCCATTCCGGGATTTCGGGTTGTTGAAGTAGACCTGATGGTTTCTGATGCTCAGCTTTGACCTTAGAACACGTCAAACATTCTCCTACGTATTTAGTAACATCGGCTTTCATACCCGGCCACCAAAAATGTTTCTTGAGATCCTTGTACATCTTCCCCGTTCCAGGATGTATTGAGTATCTGGTTTTATGAGCTTCTCTAAGTACCATTTCTCTCATATCTCCAAATTTTGGTACCCAAATCCTTTCAGCCCTATACCGGGTTCCGTCTTCCCGAATATTAAGATGCTTCTCCGATCCTTTGGGTATTTCATCCTTTAAATTTCCCTCTTTTAAAACTCCTTGTTGCGCCTCCTTTATTTGAGTATTAATGTTATTATGAATCATTATATTCATAGATTTTACTCGAATGGGTTCTCTATCCTTCCTGCTCAAGGCATCGGCTACCACATTTGCCTTCCCCGGGTGGTAACGAATCTCAAAATCGTAATCATTCAATAATTCAATCCACCTACGCTGCCTCATATTCAGTTGTTTCTGATTAAATATGTGTTGAAGACTTTTGTGGTCGGTATATATAATACTTTTGACCCCATATAAGTAGTGCCTCCAAGTCTTTAATGCAAAAACAACCGCGCCTAATTCCAAATCATGCGTCGTATAATTTTGTTCGTGAATCTTCAATTGTCTAGACGCATAAGCAATCACCTTCGTTCGTTGCATTAATACACAACCGAGACCTTGCTTTGATGCGTCACAATAAATCACAAAATCATCATTCCCTTCAGGCAATGACAATATAGGTGCCGTAGTTAGCTTTTTCTTCAATAACTGAAACGCTTTCTCTTGTTCATCATTCCATTCAAATTTCTTCCCTTTATGCGTTAATTAAGTCAAGGGTTTTGCTATTCTGGAAAAGTCTTGGATGAACCTTCTGTAGTAACCAGCTAGTCCTAAAAACTGGCGTATGTGTTTCGGAGTTTTCGGGGTTTCCCACTTTTCAACAGTTTCTATCTTTGCCGGATCCACCTTAATACCTTCTTTGTTCACTATGTGACCGAGGAATTGAACTTCTTCCAACCAAAATGCACACTTTGAAAACTTAGCGTACAATTCTTCCTTCCTCAATACTTCTAACACCTTTCTCAAATGTTCACCGTGTTCTTGGTCATTCTTTGAGTAAATCAGTATGTCATCAATGAAAACAATGACAAACTTGTCAAGGTATGGTCCACACACTCGGTTCATAAGGTCCATGAACACAGCTGGTGCATTAGTTAAACCAAACGGCATGACCATAAACTCGTAATGACCGTAACGTGTTCTGAAAGCAGTCTTTGGAATATCATCTTCTTTCACCCGCATTTGATGATACCCGGAACGTAAGTCAATCTTTGAATAAACAGACGAGCCTTGTAGTTGATCAAATAAGTCGTCGATTCTCGGTAGTGGGTAGCGGTTCTTGATGGTAAGTTTGTTCAACTCTCGGTAGTCGATACACAACCTGAATGTACCATCTTTCTTCTTGACAAACAAAACAGGAGCTCCCCACGGTGATGTGCTTGGTCGAATGAAACCACGCTCTAAAAGTTCTTGTAATTGGCTTTGCAGTTCTTTCATCTCGCTGGGTGCGAGTCTGTAAGGAGCACGAGCTATTGGTGCAGCTCCTGGTACAAGATCTATTTGAAATTCAACGGATCGATGTGGGGGTAATCCCGGTAATTCTTTCGGAAATACATCGGGAAATTCTTTTGCAATGGGAACATCATTGATGCTCTTTTCTTCAGTTTGTACTTTCTCGACGTGTGCTAGAACAGCATAGCAACCTTTTCTTATTAGTTTTTGTGCCTTCAAATTACTAATAAGATGTAGCTTCGTGTTGCCCTTTTCTCCGTACACCATTAAGGGTTTTCCTTTTTCTCGTATAATGCGAATTGTATTTTTGTAACAAACGATCTCCGCTTTCACTTCTTTCAACCAGTCCATACCGATTATCACATCAAAACTCCCTAACTCTACTGGTATCAAATCAATCTTAAATGTTTCGCTAACCAGTTTAATTTCTCGATTCCGACATATATTATCTGCTGAAATTAATTTACCATTTGCTAATTCGAGTAAAAATTTACTATCCAAAGGCGTCAATGGACAACTTAATTTAGCACAAAAATCTCTACTCATATAGCTTCTATCCGCACCCGAATCAAATAAAACGTAAGCAGATTTATTGTCAATAAGAAACGTACCCGTAACAAGCTCCGGGTCTTCCTGTGCCTCTACCGCATTAATATTGAAAACTCTTCCACGGCCTTGTCCATTCGTGTTCTCCTGGTTCGGGCAATTTCTAATAATGTGGCCTGGTTTTCCACATTTATAACAAACTACATTGGCATAACTTGCTCCGACACTACTTGCTCCGCCATTACTTGTTCTGACACCATTTGTTCCTTTCGTTCTATTAACCCCTGGTCCGTAGACCTCACACTTCGCCGCTCTATGACCATTTCTTTTACACTTGTTGCAAAATTTGGTGCAGAACCCCGAGTGATTCTTTTCACACCTTTGGCATAGTTGCTTCTGATTGTTGTTGTTGTTGCGGTTATTATTGTTGTTGGGATGATTGTTGTAGTTGCTGTTGTTGTTGTTGTTGTTGTTGTTGTTGTTGTTGGGCCGTTTGTTGTAGTTGCGATTGATGTTGCGATTGTTGGGATAATTGTTGCGATTATTGTTGTAATTGCTGTTGTTGTTGTATTGGTGATTCTTATCACCGTTTTCCTCCCACTTTCTTTTGACTTGCTTCACATTGGCCTCTTCAGCAGTCTGTTCTTTAATTCTTTCTTCAATCTGATTCACTAGTTTGTGAGCCATTCTACATGCCTGTTGTATGGAGGTGGGCTCGTGTGAACTTATATCTTCTTGGATTCTTTCCGGTAATCCTTTCACAAACGCGTCGATCTTCTCTTCCTCATCTTCGAATGCTCCCGGACACAATAGGCACAATTCTGTGAATCGTCTTTCGTACGTGGTAATATCAAATCCTTGGGTTCGTAACCCTCTAAGTTCTGTCTTGAGCTTATTGACCTCGGTTCTGGGACGGTACTTCTCGTTCATCAAGTGCTTGAATGCTGACCACGGTAGTGCGTACGCATCATCTTGTCCCACTTGCTCTAGATAGGTATTCCACCATGTTAACGCAGAACCTGTGAAGGTATGCGTAGCGTACTTCACTTTGTCCTCTTCAGTACACTTACTTATGGCAAACACCGATTCAACCTTCTCGGTCCACCGTTTCAATCCGATCGGTCCTTCAGTTCCATCAAATTCCAAAGGTTTGCAGGCAGTGAATTCTTTGTAGGTGCATCCTACACGATTTCCTGTACTGTTAGATCCAAGGTTATTGTTGGTATGTAGCGCAGCCTGTACTGCGGCTATGTTTGAAGCTAGAAAAGTACGGAATTCCTCTTCATTCATATTCACGGTGTGTCGAGTAGTCGGTGCCATTTCCTTCAAAATAGTTAAATGGAACAAGTTAATCATACAGAATATTAAGAGTAGTTAATAGTATTTCGTAGCATAATATGAACTCATTTATAAAAGCTTTTTCTTCATATTAGCGTTTTATAAGTTTAAATTCGGGTAGTACCTACCCGTTAAGTTCATACTTAGTAGCTAATATACAATTCAACTACTACAATTCTATATGAAAAACTGATTATAATAATATTTCGCGTTCAAACTTTTATACAATATTTTACAAACTTACAATACCGCTTATTTTACATAAAGCATGAAATATAGCACACAATAACTTTGATACAAGATAGTTGTGAAGACAATTCTAGCTAGTACACAAGTCGTTCAGCAAAGGCAATAAAGACACGTAATTCATACGTCCAGAAACAAGTCATGCATTCTGGTTTTACTAGGACTACTTCCCATCCTTGGTCTTGTGCAACATAACCGTTATGGCCGTTGATAAGACAGCGTGTTGTAACGTCATCAAAGGGACGAGGGTTACGTAATGTCCAACAGTCCCGTAATAATCTAAAAACCTCATTTCTTACCCCAATTACCGACTCCGTCACTTGTGGAAACGTTTTGTTTAATAGTTGTAGCCCGATGTTCTTGTTCTCACTTTGGTGAGAAGCGAACATTACTAATCCGTAAGCATAACATGCTTCTTTATGTTGCATGTTAGCCGCTTTTTCTAAATCACGAAGTCCAATATTCGGATATATTGAGTCAAAATAATTTCTTAACCCGTTGCGTAAAATAGCATTTGGGTTCCCCGCAATATATGCGTCAAAGTAAACACATCGTAACTTATGGGTTTCCCAATGTGATATCCCCCATCTTTCAAACGAAAGTCTCTTATAAACCAAGACATTCTTGGAACGTTCTTCGAATGTCTTACAAACTGATCTCGTCTTAAATAGTTGTGCCGAAGACTTCTGGCCGACTCTAGACAAGATTTCATCAATCATGTCTCCGGGTAGGTCTCTTAAAATATTGGGTTGTCTATCCATTTTGTGTTTTTAAACTGTAAAATAGACAAGAGTTAGATTCATAAAAAAAATACTTATTAATACAAGCAATTTTTACATATATCATAAAGCATAAGAACACTATATTCCATATATTACACCACACGAATACAACTATCTTATTCCGACTCGCTCGTTTCTTCTTCTTCGGTTTTGGTTCGTTTTGCCAAGTTTCTAGGGATATATGATGTTCCCCTAATACGAGCCGTCGTTGTCCACATTGGTTTAGAAAAACCTGGTGGTTTAGAGGTTCCCGGGTCATTGTTACAACTTAAGGACTTCGGGGGTTGACGATACATATAAAGTTCATCGGGGTTGGAATTAGATTTCTCTATTTTTATGCCCTTTCCCTTATTATTTTCTTTTGCCTTTTTAAATTCAGTTGGGGTAATTTCTATAACATCATCGGAATTCTCGTCGGAATCCGATTCATCGGAGAATTGGTAATGCTCCCAATATTTTGCTTCCTTGGCGGAAACACCATTGACCATAATTAACTTTGGTCGGTTGGTTGAGGATTTTCTTTTACTTAACCGTTTTATTATTTCCCCCACCGGTTCTATTTCTTCATCCGGTTCCGATTCTTCTTCCGGTTCCGATTCTTCTTCCGGTTCCGACTCTTCTTCCGGTTCCTCTTCGGGAACTTGTGAATCAGTCCACAAATCATTCCAATTTACATTTGACTCTTCATTATTATTAGGTGAGTCAATGGGACTTGTTCTAGAGGTAGACATCTATCACATAATATCAAACACATTAAGAGATTAATATATCACATAATATTCATATGTTAAAAATATATAGTTTCCAATAAAAATGTTAAGCAATCATTTTTAAAGAAAACACGGTCGAAGTCCAGACTCACTAATGCATCCTAACAAACTCGATAAGACACACTAATGCAAATTTTCTGGTTCTCTAAGACCAACGCTCTGATACCAACTGAAATGTCCCGTTCTTATTGATTAAAAACGTTCCATATTAATTGATTTCGTTGCGAGGTTTTGACCTCTATATGAGACGTTTTTCAAAGACTGCATTCATTTTTAAACAAACCATAACCTTTATTTCATCAATAAAGGTTTAAAAAGCTTTACGTAGATTATCAAATAATGATAATCTAAAATATCCTGTTTACACACGACCATTACATAATAGTTTACAATACAAATATGTTACAACAAAATAAGTTTCTTGAATGCAGTTTTTACACAATATCATACAAGCATGGACTCCAAATATTGTCCTTATTTAAGTATGCGACAGCGGAAGCTCTTAATAATCACCTGAGAATAAACATGCTTAAAACGTCAACAAGAATGTTGGTGAGTTATAGGTTTAACCTATATATATCAAATCGTAACAATAGACCACAAGATTTCATATTTCAATACACATCCCATACATAGAGATAAAAATCATTCATATGGTGAACACCTGGTAACCGACAATAACAAGATGCATATATAAGAATATCCCCATCATTCCGGGACACCCTTCGGATATGATATAAATTTCGAAGTACTAAAGCATCCGGTACTTTGGATGGGGTTTGTTAGGCCCAATAGATCTATCTTTAGGATTCGCGTCAATTAGGGTGTCTGTTCCCTAATTCTTAGATTACCAGACTTAATAAAAAGGGGCATATTCGATTTCGATAATTCAACCATAGAATGTAGTTTCACGTACTTGTGTCTATTTTGTAAATCATTTATAAAACCTGCATGTATTCTCATCCCAAAAATATTAGATTTTAAAAGTGGGACTATAACTCACTTTCACAGATTTTTACTTCGTCGGGAAGTAAGACTTGGCCACTGGTTGATTCACGAACCTATAACAATATATACATATATATCAAAGTATGTTCAAAATATATTTACAACACTTTTAATATATTTTGATGTTTTAAGTTTATTAAGTCAGCTGTCCTCGTTAGTAACCTACAACTAGTTGTCCACAGTTAGATGTACAGAAATAAATCGATAAATATTATCTTGAATCAATCCACGACCCAGTGTATACGTATCTCAGTATTGATCACAACTCAAACTATATATATTTTGGAATCAACCTCAACCCTGTATAGCTAACTCCAACATTCACATATAGAGTGTCTATGGTTGTTCCGAAATATATATAGATGTGTCGACATGATAGGTCGAAACATTGTATACGTGTCTATGGTATCTCAAGATTACATAATATATAATACAAGTTGATTAAGTTATGGTTGGAATAGATTTGTTACCAATTTTCACGTAGCTAAAATGAGAAAAATTATCCAATCTTGTTTTACCCATAACTTCTTCATTTTAAATCCGTTTTGAGTGAATCAAATTGCTATGGTTTCATATTGAACTCTATTTTATGAATATAAACAAAAAAGTATAGGTTTCTAGTCGGAAAAATAAGTTACAAGTCGTTTTTGTAAAGGTAGTCATTTCAGTCGAAAGAACGACGTCTAGATGACCATTTTAGAAAACATACTTCCACTTTGAGTTTAACCATAATTTTTGGATATAGTTTCATGTTCATAATAAAAATCATTTTCTCAGAATAACAACTTTTAAATCAAAGTTTATCATAGTTTTTAATTAACTAACCCAAAACAGCCCGCGGTGTTACTACGACGGCGTAAATCCGGTTTTACGGTGTTTTTTCGTGTTTCCAGGTTTTAAATCATTAAGTTAGCATATCATATAGATATAGAACATGTGTTTAGTTGATTTTAAAAGTCAAGTTAGAAGGATTAACTTTTGTTTGCGAACAAGTTTAGAATTAACTAAACTATGTTCTAGTGATTACAAGTTTAAACCTTCGAATAAGATAGCTTTATATGTATGAATCGAATGATGTTATGAACATCATTACTACCTTAAGTTCCTTGGATGAACCTACTGGAAAAGAGAAAAATGGATCTAGCTTCAATGGATCCTTGGATGGCTCAAAGTTCTTGAAGCAAAATCATGACACGAAAACAAGTTCAAGTAAGATCATCACTTGAAATAAGATTGTTATAGTTATAGAAATTGAACCAAAGTTTGAATATGATTATTACCTTGTATTAGAATGATAACCTACTGTAAGAAACAAAGATTTATTGAGGTTGGATGATCACCTTACAAGATTGGAAGTGAGCTAGCAAACTTGAAAGTATTCTTGATTTTATGAAACTAGAACTTTTGGAATTTATGAAGAACACTTAGAACTTGAAGATAGAACTTGAGAGAATTCAATTAGATGAAGAAAATTGAAGAATGAAAGTCTTTGTAGGTGTTTTTGGTCGTTGGTGTATGGATTAGATATAAAGGATATGTAATTTTGTTTTCATGTAAATAAGTCATGAATGATTACTCATATTTTTGTAATCTTATGAGATATTTCATGCTAGTTGCCAAATGATGGTTCCCACATGTGTTAGGTGACTCACATGGGCTGCTAAGAGCTGATCATTGGAGTGTATATACCAATAGTACATACATCTAAAAGCTGTGTATTGTACGAGTACGAATACGGGTGCATACGAGTAGAATTGTTGATGAAACTGAACGAGAATGTAATTGTAAGCATTTTTGTTAAGTAGAAGTATTTTGATAAGTGTATTGAAGTCTTTCAAAAGTGTATAAATACATATTAAAACACTACATGTATATACATTTTAACTGAGTCGTTAAGTCATCGTTAGTCGTTACATGTAAGTGTTGTTTTGAAACCTTTAGGTTAACGATCTTGTTAAATGTTGTTAACCCAATGTTTATAATAACAAAAGAGATTTTAAATTATTATATTATCATGATATTATGATGTACGAATATCTCTTAATATGATATATATACATTAAATGTCGTTACAACGATAAACGTTACATATATGTCTCGTTTCAAAATCATTAAGTTAGTAGTCTTGTTTTTACATATGTAGTTCATTGTTAATATAATTAATGATATGTTTACTTATCATAATATCATGTTAACTATATATATAACCATATATATGTCATCATATAGTTTTTTTACAAGTTTTAACGTTCGTGAATCACCGGTCAACTTGGGTGGTCAATTGTCTATATGAAACCTATTTCAATTAATCAAGTCTTAACAAGTTTGATTGCTTAACATGTTGGAAACATTTAATCATGTAAACATCAATCTCAATTAATATATATAAACATGGAAATGTTCGGGTCACTACAATATAGACTTGCACCGTCCGAGTTAAAAGAACTTCAGAGTCAGTTAAAAGAATTACTGGATCGTGGATTCATACGACCAAGTACTTCACCGTGGGGAGCTCCAATTTTATTCGTCAAGAAGAAAGACGGATCTTTCCGAATGTGTATAGATTATCGTGAATTAAATAAGTTAACTATCAAGAATCGGTATCCACTACCGAGAATTGACGACTTATTTGATCAACTCCAAGGATCATGTGTGTACTCAAAAATTGACCTAAGATCGGGCTATCATCAACTACGTGTCAAAGAAGAGGACATTCCGAAAACTGCTTTTCGGACACGTTATGGTCATTACGAATTTTTGGTCATTCCGTTTGGATTGACGAATGCGCCAGCTGTATTCATGGACCTCATGAATCGAGTTTGTAGTCCGTATTTAGATAAGTTTGTTATCGTTTTCATTGATGACATTCTTATCTATTCCAAGAGTGAGCAAGAGCATGAGCAGCATTTAAGGTTGATATTAGAGTTGTTGAGAAAAGAACAGCTATACGCTAAATTTTCTAAGTGTGATTTCTGGTTGAAAGAAGTGCAATTTCTTGGCCACGTTGTTAGTAGCAAAGGAATTCAGGTTGATCCAGCAAAAATTGAAGCCATTGAAAAATGGGAGACTCCTAAAACACCAATTCAGATACGCCAATTTTTGGGTTTAGCCGGTTATTATAGAAGGTTTATTCAAGATTTTTCCCGAATAGCTAAGCCGTTGACAGCATTAACGCAAAAAGGGAAGAAATACGAATGGACCTCGGAGCAGGAGAACGCATTTCAATTACTGAAGAAGAAGTTAACTACGGCGCCTATTTTATCGTTACCTGAAGGGAACGATGATTTTGAAATATATTGTGACGCTTCGCGACAAGGTTTTGGTTGTGTTCTTATGCAACGAAAGAAAGTTATTGCATACGCATCCCGACAATTAAAGATTCACGAGCGGAATTATACGACGCATGATCTAGAACTGGGAGCAGTCGTGTTTGCATTGAAGATATGGAGACACTACTTGTATGGGGTTAAATGCACTGTGTTTACTGATCATAAAAGCCTTCAACATATTTTCGATCAAAAACAGCTGAACATGAGGCAACGTAGGTGGGTTGAGTTAATAAATGACTATGATTGTGAAATTCGTTATCATCCCGGGAAAGCGAACGTGGTGGCCGACGCTCTAAGCAGAAAGGAACGAGAACCAATTCGAGTACGAGCGATGAACATAAAAATTCGCATGAATCTCAACTCACAAATCAAAGAAGTTCAACGAGAAGCACTTACTAAAGAAAATATAGGAAATGAAATAATGAAGAAGTATGAGAAGCAACTCGTTATGCGGGAAGATGGAATTCGATATTTTGCAAATCGTATTTGGGTACCGAAGTTGGGTGGATTAAGGAAGTTGATATTGAATGAGGCACATAAGACAAGATATTCGATACATCCTGGAGTTGGAAAGATGTACCAAGATCTTAAGACGCATTATTGGTGGCCTAATTTGAAGACAGACGTTGCAACATATGTCGGAGAATGTTTAACTTGTTCCAAAGTCAAAGCAGAACACCAGAAGCCGTCAGGGTTACTTCAACAACCAGAAATTCCAGAATGGAAATGGGACGGTATTACCATGGATTTCATCACGAAGTTACCAAAGACTGCCTGAGGATACGACACCATTTGGGTAATTGTTGATCGTCTTACCAAATCTGCACATTTCTTGCCTATAAAGGAAACAGATAGAATGGAGAAATTATTACGATTATATATAAAGGAAATAGTTTCAAGGCATGGAATACCTATTTCCATTATATCTGATCGTGATAGTAGATTTACCTCAAAGTTCTGGCAATCACTACAGGAGGCACTAGGAACTCGTTTGGATATGAGTACCGCATATCATCCGCAAACGGACGGGCAGAGTGAAAGAACAATTCAGACTCTTGAAGACATGCTCAGGGCATGTGTGATCGATTTTGGAAACGGATGGGATAAGTATCTACCATTAGCAGAATTCTCGTATAATAATAGTTATCATGCGAGCATTAAAGCTGCACCATTCGAAGCATTGTACGGAAGGAAGTGTAGATCTCCTATATGTTGGAATGAAGTAGGAGATCGACAATTAATTGGTCCCGAGATCATACATGAAACTACTGAAAAGATAGTACAAATCAAAGAGAGATTGAAAACAGCCCGTAGTCGCCAAAAGAGCTACGCCGATGTCCGAAGGAAACCATTAGAGTTTCAAATCGGTGACATGGTTATGCTAAAGGTGTCACCTTGGAAAGGTGTAATACGTTTCGGTAAAAGAGGTAAACTGAACCCAAGATATGTAGGCCCGTTCAAGATCATCGAACGCATTGGACCGGTAGCTTATCGACTCGAGTTACCGCAACAACTCGCCAGAGTACATAATACCTTTTACGTCTCGAACCTTAAGAAGTGTCTTGCAAAGGAAGACCTCACCATTCCTCTTGAAGAAATCCATGTCGACGAGAAACTACAATTCGTCGAAGAACCAATCGAAATCATGGACCGTGAAGTTAAACAGCTCAAGCAGAGCAACATACCGATCGTTAAGGTTCGTTGGAATGCTCGAAGGGGTCCCGAGTTTACTTGGGAACGAGAGGATCAAATGAAACAAAAGTATCCACACTTGTTTCCCGATGACGCAAAATAGGTACAATTTTAAAATTTCGGGACGAAATTTATTTAACGGGTAGGTACTGTAATGACCCGCACTTTTTCGATCATTCTATATTTATAAGATTAATATTTACATAAATTAAACCTTACCAACATGACAAGCAATCCAAATTGTTGAGACTTATGTCTTCGAAAAGAGTTTTACACAACGTTTGACCGTCCAATTTGACCGATGATATCACGAACTATATAACATACGATAATTATACGTTTATGTATATATATGTATTTATATATATTTAACATGATCTAAGGATGTTTAACATCTCATTGGGTACTAATAACAATGAGTTATAAGTATATTTTGAAACTACTAACTTAAGTTTTCAAAACGATAACTATACGTAACGTTCTTCGACATAAATACTTATAACCTATAATACTTATACATGCATCGTATAGATATGTATTTTATCACTTTTAAAGGGCTTACATACATAAAACAATATAAGTATATTTACAAAAGATAGCTATATTTGAATCCTCGTTCCGTTTTCTCAAAGATTTCTACATGTATATCTAGGGTATATGTACCCGTATCATACGCAGCTTCTAGATGTATTTACTATTGGTATATACCAATAAAAATCTGCTCCTTAGCAGCCTTAAATGATTAAGAAACATGTGGAACCAACCATTTGTCAAGTAGCATGAATTATTTAGCAAGAAAACAAAGTTAGGTATCTTTTTTTTCCTTTATAACCTAAAAACGTTTTTATGCATGCACACCATTTCTTCACCCCATTTTCTCATACTTACACTCCCATTTCTCTCTCAAAATACTCTTAACTTCATACTTGATCATATCCAAGCATTTTCTCCATCATTTAGCTTCAAAAACATCACTTAATCACCATAAGAAAACCCTTACAAAAACACTTCAAGAATCCTTCCAAGAACACAAACTTACTTCCAATCTTTCATCCAATTCCATCACCCTTTTAGTTCTAGGTTCTTACTCCTCTTTTACAGCAACCTTGTCCAAGGAACTTGAGGTAGTAACTATGTTCATAACCTTATTCGATTCATATATATATAGCTATCTTATTTTGTGGTATAAAATTTTAACAACAAGAACATAGTTTGAAAGTTTTCAAACTTGTTTGCAAACTAAATAGATCCTTCTAACTTAACTTTTAAAATACTTCAAGACCTGTAATATAACTTAATTACATACTAATTTAACAAGGTATAACTTGGTTTTTCAAAGAACACCTTAAAAACTGTTTTTACGACGTCGGAGTGCAACCGGGGACTGTTTTGGGTTGGATAATTAAAAACCATCTTAAACTTTGAATTGGAAGTTTATCTTCTGGAAAAATGATTTTTAATATGAATATGATAACACATAAAAATTTCATGATTTAATTCAAAGTATAAGTATTTTTAGAAAAATAATCATTTAAGGTTGTTTACATAAAGGAAAATGTTTAACTTCATAAGTTTCACTAAAGTTTCACCTATGCCGTGTGATTTTGAATACAAACCAAGGTATTTTCAGTTCATAGTCTTAAAGAGGAACTCGATCCAAGGAGATGGCAAGTTGAATCAACGAAAACGGATTTGTAACGAAGAAACTATGACCGAAACAAAATTGGTTATCCAAGACTTGTTTAACTTCGGGATTAATTGGGAAAAATTAAATAAAATCACATCTTTCTAAGATAACATGATATTTTATATATATGTACTTATAATTCAATTTTATATGGTTCAGGATCACCCATAAACAATACGAGAAGATTAATCATAAGATTCCATGTTTGTACGCAACACGTCATTTGACAACACCGGTACTTTATGTACGCAACACGTCATTTGACAACACCGGTACCGTGGGTCAAGATTAATCTCGACCAATACATATACGATGGGGTTTTATTTATTTCGTTGGGGGTTTTATTTATTTCATTGCGGGTATATTAAACATCTACAAATGAACCATTAAAATTGAATTACTAACAACGAAATGCTAACTACGGACTAAGGAATTACTCGAAGTATTAAAAGTATAACAAGTATATATATGAGACGTTTGTTTAAAAAGAAAAGGTATTGATATATTATATATGGATAGGTTCGTGATATCAACCGGAAGACCAAGTCAAAAATATATATATCTTCAAGACGAACGTGAGTATATAGTCCCACTTTTAAACTCTAAATATTTCGGGATACATGTATTTTATGTTTTACGATATGGACACAAGTAACTGAAAAATATATTCTACGTTGAGTTGTACCACTGGCATACTTCCCTGTAGCTTGGTAACTATTATTTACAGCGGTATTGTAAACGCGAATCCTGTTGATAGATCTATCGGGCCTGACAACCCCAACCGGACTGGACGACCAGTATTCAACGGTTGCACAGTACTTCGTTTCGTGACTACACTTGGTACGGTGTAGTAAGATTTCATAATAAAGGGAATATGCGACGTGATTAAATGTTAAGTATGGTTACCAAGTGCTCAACCACTTAGAATATTTTTATTAAAATGTTTATATATGAAATCTTGTGGTCTATATTTATATCGCTGCCGGCATTAAACCTATATCTCACCAACTTTATGTTGACGTTTTAAACATGTCTATTCTCAGGTGATAATTAGAAGCTTCCGCTGCATCATGTTGAATCTAAGCAGGATCTTGCGTACGCATATTTGTGTCAAAAATAAGACTGCATATCCAAGAACTTGTGTTGTAAAATATGCTAGAAATCGGGTTGTTATTATCATTTGTAAAGTTTGTAAGTCGAAGATTATCGCTAAACGATAATCATCTTTATTTTGTCCAAAGCTTGTATCAAAAATAAGGATCATGGTTTGTAATGTATAATATATGCAGTTTTTCTTTAAAAAAATGTCGCATATAGAGGTCAATACCTCGCAATGAAATCATACGTTATCTAACACGTTCTTATGGTTAAGGACGGGTTATGACAATAACGTTAAAAATTTTACCCCCAAGGCCAAACCGAACTTCACCATTCCACAACCTTCCAACCCAATATTCTCAATAAACGAGTCATCCACCGGAAATGAACTACGAGCTGTAATAGATAATGACACCTCGAATTTCACCCAATTGGGTAATAGAGGTGAAAACTTTGACGTCGAGAATAAAAGGAAGGAAACGTTAGAAATTGTCCACCCTATAATATGTATGTCGGTGTATATCGATCCATTTGACCAAGAACCAAAAAAGAGACATATCCATTTACTAAAAGCTACACTTAAAAAAGAATTAAGTAGTGACAATCGGGCGAGTCTAAACTTTAAACCCATTGATATATTATACACCACCCGAGATGTAAATAACTGGCTCACTACTCTAATTCGTGGAACTTATTCTACCGACTTCACATGTCGTCAGCTAAGTGTGGGGAAGTTTAACCCCACTTAATGTTAAATTAGGGGTTCGGGTTAGTGCATAACTCGTTAACAAAAATGCATGATAAGTTAGGGTAAAAGACGCATTTTCAAAAATTATCAAACAGTTCAGAAAAGCAACCGTTTTTGAAGAAAAACATGTGTGATAAAACAAGAAGGAATGAACGATGAGGTGCACCATCTATCATCCTGCAATTTTATGGTATCTTTAACTACTTTCTACACTAATCACCCTCATGAATTTATAATTATAGTCTGATTTCATGCAAATGAGGGCATTGCATGATCTTAAGTGTGGGGAAGGGTTATAAATTCTCTCGGGTTTATACTTGACTTATTTTCTAAATATTATGAAAATTTTAAAATTTTTAAACTAAATGAATTCAAAATCATGTTTATACATATTTATGAACGATAAAACTAGGTGTTAATGCCGAAATTATTGTTACCTCGGAAAGGACATAAATTGAGAAAGAACTAAAATGCTTGAATTTATTTATTAAGATATAAAAAGACGCATGAAAAAAGCCAAGTGTGGGGAGAATGTACCAAGTTATTCAATTAAAAACTATCTATCACATGTTTTTGTAAAGTTATTGCAGGTGCTTTTACTTTGGACTAAATTAACTGGTTTACCCGATTTACTGTAAGAAAGATGGATCTACACGATGAATCAATTCCATCATTAAAAGGAAGTAAAGTCTTCCGAAAAAGAAACGCGCTTCTTGATTTAGGTCATGAAGTTGTCGTCCAGACCAGCTGTAGGTTGACGAAAAATCTAGAAAAGTCATCTCTAAAATCAGCAGGAAATCCACGGACCTCAGCATCAAACAGGGTCGTCATGTGGTCAGATTTATCCTAACCATGAGAAGGATTTATCTCGCACAATGGGGGGCACCGTGCAAATTAGCTTGATAAGACAAATGAATCAGACCCCCAGAAAGGATAATATCCTTTTAAAGATTAAAAATCAGCTTTTAAGACTGATATTACTCAATCCTTGAGATTGACTTTAAAGATTGAGAATTACAAACTCATGGAATTCAATGATATCTAAACTCGAGCTTGAACGAGAAAATATTTTGATCAAAATTAAAACCGATTTGTTTTCTGAAAACCTATTTTCAATGCGTTCATTACCATTGAATGTAAAATCCTAGGAATTCACCTAGAATTCATTAGGTCACCTGAACCAAATCGGGTGTCAACCGTAAGAACGGTGGTTGCATAGCATGGTCGAAGACAGGACCTTGTGCCAGACCGAAAAATTATAAGGGTGAGCTTTACTATTGCTCCTACAAAGGATAGTAATTGCGTCCGACACGTTATAGACCATAATCAAAAGCATGTCACGGGACATTGCCTTAACAGTTGCTTGTTCATCGCTTTCCTTTACAACCGGACGGTAGTTTGCCGAAAGGTAATATACGGGACAAGTAAACTGGACGTGTTGCTTTCCTAATACAAGGTTAGCAAGTGGGTAACACAAAACCACAAGTGTTGAGCTAAAATTTTCAAATCTGAAACCCACAAACCCCACAAAAATATTTTGCAACACCGGTGAAGGGTTATTCCGGAAAACTTGTCTAGGGTAAAAGCTAGATTGAATTTTCAAAAGATCAAATGTTTTCATAAAGATCCAATTTCCTAACGGATCTAAATTTTCATAGTCATGTGGGACTGTAAACCGCCTTTCAAATGTGCACTTTGCTTTGGAAACCGAAAGTAAATCGGCTATTTGATTGCAAGTGTCGTTGACCTAAACCCGAGGCAACTGTGGATGACACACCCACCTTTAACCATGGTTCTATCGTTACTATCATTGTTTATACCACCATATCAAAATCACTGATGTACAAAGTGTGATGAATAAAAAAGTGATTCATGTATGTTTTTATTTCAAGTTCTGTATTGCTTGAGGACAAGCAACGCTCAAGTGTGGGGATGTTTGATAAGGCTAAAAAGGAACATATATTTCATAGTAATATCCCTCCTAAATAATAGGTTTTCATATGTAATTGTATTATATTTTCATTGTAATTGTTTAAATAAATAAGTGCGAAGACAAAAGGCGAAAACGAAGATTTGAAGACACAAACGTCCAAAAAGCTCAAATGTACAAGATACAATTCAAAAGGTTCAATTTATTGATGAAAAACGTCTAAAAATGACAAGAGTACAAGTTACAAAACGCAAAGTACAAGATATTAAATTATACGAAAGGACGTTCGAAAATCCGGAACCGGTACCCGAGCCAACTATCAACGCCCGACGCAATGGACCAAAAATTACAAGTCTACTATGCACAAGAATATAATATAATATATAAATAATTATATTAATTATTTATATTTTATATTTATATATAAAATATGTCGACAAGCAAGGTTCCAAAAGTATGTGAGCTGGATTTTCAAACTCCACGACTCGCGGAGTTTGAAGGCTTAAAACTCCACGACTCGCGGAGCTTTCAGAAATCAGAAATTCCTATAAAAGGCACGAGCTTCTGCCGAGTTTTTTACACAAAAATCAATCTATCTCTCTGTATTAATATATATATAATATATATATATATATATATATATATATATATATATATATATATATATATATATATATATATTATAAATTAGTTTAGTTTTATATTAGATTAGTTTGGGTTATGTAAAGGTTATTTTACGGGTTTTTAAAGTCGGAGCTCTGTCCGTGTAACACTACGCGATAAATAATCAATGTAAGCTATGTTCTCCTTTTTAAATTAATGTCTCGTACTTAAGTTATTATTATGCTTATTTGAGCCAAAGTAATCATGATGTTGGACTAAATATTAAAGACGGGGTAATTGGGTTTTGTACCATAATTGGGGTTTGGACAAAAGAACGACACTTGTGGAAATTAGACTATGGGCTATTAATGGGCTTTATATTAAATTAACGATACCTTGTTAATTTAATATAAAGGTTATGATTTGAAGTATCTATATATAACCACATACGCTTAATCGGACACGATGGGTGGGATATTTATAAGTACGAATAATTGTTCATTTGACCGGACACGGGGATGGATTAATAGTCAATGGACTCATTAAAACAGGGGTGGATTACATTCAAGGGTAATTGGTGTAATTGTTAACAAAGTATTAAAACCTTGGTTTACACACAGTCGATAACCTGGTGTATTCATTAAGCAAAGTATTAAGACCTTGTTACAATTCGAATCCCCAGTTAGTTGGAATATTTGACTTCGGGTATAAGGTTAAATTTGCCGAGCAGTTTATAATTATGACCGATGAACTATTATGGACAAAAACCAGATAGGTTTCAAATACATCCAGGACAAAGGACAATTAGCCCAGGACAATAAATTAAAATCAAAACGTCAAACATCATGGTTACGGAAGTTTAAATAAGCATAATATATTTTATTTCATTTTTCCTCGTACTTTTATTTATTGTCATTTCAATTATTGTTATTTATTTTATATTGTTATTTAAATATCGTCATTTACTATACGCTTCTCTTAAAATATAAATCGACAAACCGGTCATTAAACGGTAAACCCCCTTTTATATATTATTATATATAATTATATATATTTTGTATAAATATAGTTGTTTAAAAATATAGTGTGCAATAAGCCCGCTCCCTGTGGAACGAACCGGACTTACTAAAAACTATACTACTCTACGATTAGGTACACTGCCTATAGTGTTGTAGCAAGGTTTAGGTATATCCCATTTGTAAATAAATAATTAAAACTTGTGTAATTTGTAACGTATTTCGTAGTAAAATATAGTACTATCACGTACCCCCACGCTACCACATCAGTTAGCTAAAGATCCATTGCTATGAGTTTGTTTTAGGCTTGACTTTTAAAATGTCCCGTTCTTATTGATTAAAAACGTTCCATATTAATTGATTTCGTTGCGAGGTTTTGACCTCTATATGAGACATTTTTCAAAGTCGGCTTTCATTTTTAAAACAAACCATAACCTTTATTTCATAAATAAAGGTTTAAAAAGCTTTACGTAGATTATCAAATAATAATAATCTAAAATATCCTGTTTACACACGACCATTACATAATGGTTTACAATACAAATATGTTACATCGAAATCAGTTTCTTGAATGCAGTTTTTACACAATATCATACAAACATGGACTCCAAATCTTGTCCTTATTTTAGTATGCAACAGCGGAAGCTCTTAGTATTCACCTGAGAATAAACATGCTTTAAACGTCAACAAAAATGTTGGTGAGTTATAGGTTTAACCTATATATATCAAATCGTAACAATAGACCACAAGATTTCATATTTTAATACACATCCCATACATAGAGATAAAAATCATTCATATGGTGAACACCTGGTAACCGACATTAACAAGATGCATATATAAGAATATCCCCATCATTCCGGGACACCCTTCGGATATGATATAAATTTCGAAGTACTAAAGCATCCGGTACTTTAGATGGGGTTTGTTAGGCCCAATAGATCTATCTTTAGGATTCGCGTCAATTAGGGTGTCTGTTCCCTAATTCTTAGATTGCCAGACTTAATAAAAAGGGGCATATTCGATTTCGATAATTCAACCATAGAATGTAGTTTCACGTACTTGTGTCTATTTTGTAAATCATTTATAAAACCTGCATGTATTCTCATCCCAAAAATATTAGATTTTAAAAGTGGGACTATAACTCACTTTCACAGATTTTTACTTCGTCGGGAAGTAAGACTTGGCCACTGGTCGATTCACGAACCTTAAGTTCCTTGAATAAACCTACTGGAAAAGAGAAAAATGGATCTAGCTTCAACGAATCCTTGGATGGCTCGAAGTTCTTGTATTAGAATGATAACCTACTGTAAGAAACAATGATTTCTTGAGGTTGGATGATCACCTTACAAGATTGGAAGTGAGCTAGCAAACTTGAAAGTATTCTTGATTTTATGTAACTAGAACTTGTAGAATTTATGAAGAACACTTAGAACTTGAAGTTAGAACTTGAGAGAGATCAATTAGATGAAGAAAATTGAAGAATGAAAGTATTTGTAGGTGGTTTTGGTCGTTGGTGTATGGATTAGATATAAAGTATATGTAATTTTGTTTTCATGTAAATAAGTCATGAATGATTACTCATATTTTTGTAATTTTATGAGATATTTCATGCTAGTTGCCAAATGATGGTTCCCACATGTGTTAGGTGACTCACATGGGCTGCTAAGAGCTGATCATTGGAGTGTATATACCAATAGTACATACATCTAAAAGCTGTGTATTGTACGAGTACGAATACGGGTGCATACGAGTAGAATTGTTGATAAAACTGAACGAGGATGTAATTGTAAGCATTTTTGTTAAGTATAAGTATTTTGATAAGTGTCTTGAAGTCTTTCAAAAGTGTATGAATACATATTAAAACACTACATGTATATACATTTTAACTGAGTCGTTAAGTCATCGTTAGTCGTTACATGTAAGTGTTGTTTTGAAACCTTTAGGTTAACGATCTTGTTAAGTGTTGTTAACCCAATGTTTATAATATCAAACGAGATTTTAAATTATTATATTATCATGATATTATGATGTATGAATATCTCTTAATAGGATATATATACATTAAATGTCGTTACAACGATAATCATTACATATATGTCTCGTTTCAAAATCATTAAGTTAGTAGTCTTGTTTTTACATATGTAGTTCATTGTTAATATACTTAATGATATGTATACTTATCATAATATCATGTTAACTATATATATATCCATATATATATCATCATATAGTTTTTACAAGTTTTAACATTCGCGAATCACCGGTCAACTTGGGTGGTCAATTGTCTATATGAAACCTATTTCAATTAATCAAGTCTTAACAAGTTTGATTACTTAACATGTTGGAAACACTTAATCATGTAAATAACAATTTCATTTAATATATATATAAACATGGAAAAGTTCGGGTCACTACAGTACCTACCCGTTAAATAAATTTCGTCCCGAAATTTTAAGCAGTTGGAAGTGTTGACGTATCTTCTGGAAATAAATGCGGGTATTTCTTCTTCATCTGATCTTCTCGTTCCCATGTGAACTCGGGTCCTCTACGAGCATTCCATCAAACCTTAATAATTGATATCTTGTTTTGCTTAAGTCTTTTAACCTCACGATCCATTATTTCGACGGGTTCTTCGATAAATTGAAGTTTTTCGTTGATTTGGATTTCATCTAACGGAATAGTGAGATCTTCTTTAGCAAAACATTTCTTCAAATTCGAGACGTGGAAAGTGTTATGTACAGCCGCGAGTTGTTGAGGTAACTCAAGTCGGTAAGCTACTGGTCCGACACGATCAATAATCTTGAATGGTCCAATATACCTTGGATTTAATTTCCCTCGTTTACCAAATCGAACAACGCCTTTCCAAGGTGCAACTTTAAGCATGACCATCTCTCCAATTTCAAATTCTATATCTTTTCTTTTAATGTCAGCGTAGCTCTTTTGTCGACTTTAGGCGGTTTTCAATCTTTGTTGAATTTGGATGATTTTCTCAGTAGTTTCTTGTATTATCTCCGGACCCGTAATCTGTCTATCCCCCACTTCACTCCAACAAATCGGAGACCTGCACTTTCTACCATAAAGTGCTTCAAACAGCGCCATCTCAATGCTTGAATGGTAGCTGTTGTTGTAGGAAAATTCTGCTAACGGTAGATGTCGATCCCAACTGTTTCCGAAATTAATAACACATGCTCGTAGCATGTCTTCAAGCGTTTGTATCGTCCTTTCGCTCTGCCCATCAGTTTGTGGATGATAGGCAGTACTCATGTCTAGACGAGTTCCCAATGCTTGCTGTAATGTCTGCCAGAATCTTGAAATAAATCTGCCATCCCTATCAGAGATAATAGAGATTGGTATTCCATGTCTGGAGACGACTTCCTTCAAATACAGTCGTGCTAACTTCTCCATCTTGTCATCTTCTCTTATTGGCAGGAAGTGTGTTGATTTGGTGAGACGATCAACTATTACCCAAATAGTATCAAAACCACTTGCAGTCCTTGGCAATTTAGTGATGAAATCCATGGTAATGTTTTCTCATTTCCATTCCGGGATTTTGGGTTGTTGAAGTAGACCTGATGGTTTCTGATGCTCAACTTTGACCTTAGAACACGTCAAACATTCTCCTACGTATTTAGCAACATCGGCTTTCATACACGGCCACCAAAAATGTTTCTTGAGATCCTTGTACATCTTCCTCGTTCCAGGATGTATTGAGTATCTGGTTTTATGAGCTTCTCTAAGTACCATTTCTCTCATATCTCCAAATTTTGGTACCCAAATCCTTTCAGCCCTATACCGGGTTCCGTCTTCCCGAATATTAAGATGCTTTTCCGATCCTTTGGGTATTTCATCCTTTAAATTTCACTCTTTTAAAACTCCTTGTTGCGCCTCCTTTATTTGAGTAGTAAGGTTATTGTGAATCATTATATTCATAGATTTTACTCGAATGGGTTCTCTGTCCTTCCTACTCAAGGCGTCAGCTACCACATTTGCCTTCCCCGGGTGGTAACGAATCTCAAAGTCGTAATCATTCAACAATTCAATCCACCTACGCTGCCTCATATTCAGTTGTTTTTGATTAAATATGTGTTGAAGACTTTTGTGGTCGGTATATATAATACTTTTGACCCCATATAAGTAGTGCCTCCAAGTCTTTAATGCAAAAACAACCGCGCCTAATTCCAAATCATGCGTCGTATAATTTTGTTCATGAATCTTCAATTGTCTAGATGCATAAGCAATCACCTTCGTTCGTTGCATTAATACACAACCGAGACCTTGCTTTGATGCGTCACAATAAATCACAAAATCATCATTCCCTTCAGGCAATGACAATATAGGTGCCGTAGTTAGCTTTTTCTTCAATAAATGGAACGCTTTCTCTTGTTCATCCTTCCATTCAAATTTCTTCCCTTTATGCGTTAATGCAGTCAAGGGTTTTGCTATTCTGGAAAAGTATTGGATGAACCTTCTGTAGTAACCAGCTAGTCCTAAAAACTGGCGTATGTGTTTCGGAGTTTTCGGGGTTTCCCACTTTTCAACAGTTTCTATCTTTGCCGGATCCACCTTAATACCTTCTTTGTTCACTATGTGACCGAGGAATTGAACTTCTTCCATCCAAAATGCACACTTTGAAAACTTAGCGTACAATTCTTCCTTCCTCAATACTTCTAACACCTTTCTCAAATGTTCACCGTGTTCTTGGTCATTCTTTGAGTAAATAAGTATGTCATCAATGAAAACAATGACAAACTTGTCAAGGTATGGTCCACACACTCGGTTCATAAGGTCCATGAACACAGCTGGTGCATTAGTTAAACCAAACGGCATGACCATAAACTCGTAATGACCGTAACGTGTTCTGAAAGCAGTCTTTGGAATATCATCTTCTTTCACCCGCATTTGATGATACCCGGAATGTAAGTCAATCTTTGAATAAACAGACGAGCCTTGTAGTTGATCAAATAAGTCATCGATTCTCGGTAGTGGGTAGCGGTTCTTAATGGTAAGTTTGTTCAACTCTCGGTAGTCGATACACAACCTGAATGTATCATCTTTCTTCTTGACAAACAAAACAGGAGCTCCCCACGGTGATGTGCTTGGTCGAATGAAACCACGCTCTAAAAGTTCTTGTAATTGGCTTTGCAGTTATTTCATCTCGCTGTGTGCGAGTCTGTAAGGAGCACGAGCTATTGGTGCAGCTCCTGGTACAAGATCTATTTGAAATTCAACGGATCGATGTGGGGGTAATCCCGGTAATTCTTTCAGAAATACATCGGGAAATTCTTTTGCGACGGGAACATCATTGATGCTCTTTTCTTCAGTTTGTACTTTCTCGACATGTGCTAAAACAGCATAGCAACCTTTTCTTATTAGTTTTTGTGCCTTCAGGTTACTAATAAGATTTAACTTTGCGTTGCTCTTTTCTCCGTACACCATTAAGGGTTTTCCTTTTTCTCGTATAATGCGAATTGCATTTTTGTAACAAACGATCTCTGCTTTCACTTCTCTCAACCAGTCCATACCGATTATCACATCAAAACTCCCTAACTCTACTGGTATCAAGTCAATCTTAAATGTTTCGCTAACCAGTTTAATTTCTCGATTCCGACATATATTATCTGCTGAAATTAATTTACCATTTGCTAATTCGAGTGAAAATTTACTATCCAAAGGCGTCAATGGGCAACTTAATTTAGCACAAAAATCTCTACTCATATAGCTTCTATCCGCACCCGAATCAAATAAAACGTAAGCAGATTTATTGTCAATAAGAAACATACCCGTAACAAGCTCCGGGTCTTCCTGTGCCTCTACCGCATTAATATTGAAAACTCTTCCGCGGCCTTGTCCATTCGTGTTCTCCTGGTTCGGGCAGTTTCTAATAATGTGGCCCGGTTTTCCACATTTATAACAAACTACATTGGCATAACTTGCTCCGACACTACTTGCTCCGCCATTACTCGTTCTGACACCATTTGTTCCTTTCGTTCTGTTAACCCCTGGTCCGTAGACCTCACACTTCGCCGCGCTATGACCATTTCTTTTACACTTGTTGCAAAATTTCGTGCAGAACCCCGAGTGATACTTTTCACACCTTTGGCATAGCTGCTTCTGATTGTTGTTGTTGTTGTTGCGGTTATTATTGTTGTTGGGATGATTGTTGTAGTTGCTGTATTTGTTGTTGTTGTTATTGTTGTTGGGCCGTTTGTTGTAGTTGCGATTGATGTTGCGATTGTTTGGATAGTTGTTGCGATTATTGTTGTAATTGCTGTTGTTGTTGTATTGGTGATTCTTATCACCGTTTTCCTCCCACTTTCTTTTGACTTGCTTCACATTGGCCTCTTCAGCAGTCTGTTCTTTAATTCTTTCTTCAATCTGGTTCACTAGTTTATTAGCCATTCTACATGCCTGTTGTATGGAGGCGGGCTCGTGTGAACTTATATCTTCTTGGATTCTTTCCGGTAATCCTTTCACAAACGCGTCGATCTTCTCTTCCTCATCTTCGAACGCTCCCGGACACAATAGGCACAATTCTGTGAATCTTCTTTCGTACGTGGTAATATCAAATCCTTGGATTCGTAACCCTCTAAGTTCTGTCTTGAGCTTATTGACTTCGGTTCTAGGACGCTACTTCTCGTTCATCAAGTGCTTGAATGCTGACCACGGTAATGCGTAAGCATCATCTTGTCCCACTTGCTCTAGATAGGTATTCCACCATGTTAACGCAGAACCTGTGAAGGTTTGCGTAGCGTACTTCACTTTGTCCTCTTCAGTACACTTACTTATGGCAAACACCGATTCGACCTTCTCGGTCCACCGTTTCAATCCGATCGGTCCTTCTGTTCCATCAAATTCCAAAGGTTTGCAGGCAGTGAATTCTTTGTAGGTGCATCCTACACGATTTCCTGTACTGCTAGATTCAAGGTTATTGTTGGTATGTAGCGCGGCCTGTACTGCGGCTATGTTTGAAGCAAGAAAGGCACGAAAATCCTCTTCACTCATATTCAAGGTGTGTCGAGTAGTCGGTGTCATTTCCTTCAAAATAGTCAAATGAAACGAGTTAATCATATAGAATATCAAGAGTAGTCAATAGTATTTCGTAGCGTAATATGAACTTATTTATAAAAGCTCTTTCTTCATATTAGCGTTTTATACTCTTTAATTCGGGTAGTACCTACCCGTTAAGTTCATACTTAGTAGCTAACATACCATTTCAACTACTACAATTCTATATGAAAAACTAATCACAAAAAAAAAATATATCATATTCAAACCTTTATACAATAACTTGCAAACTTACAATACTGCTATATACATATAGCATGAAATATAGCACATAAAACTTTGATACAAAGTAGTTGCGAAGATAATTCTAGTTAATAAATAAGGCGTTCAGCAAAGGCAACAAATTCATACGTCCAGAAACAAGTCATGCATTCTGGTTTTACTAATACTACTTCTCATCCTTGGTCTTGTGGAACGTAACCGTTGTGACCGATAGTATGACAACGTGTTGTAACGTCGTCAAAAGGATGAAGGTTACGTAATGTCCAACAGTCCCGTAACAATCTAAAAACCTCATTTCTTACCCCAATTACCGACTCCGTCACTTGTGGGAACGTTTTGTTTAATAGTTGTAGCCCGATGTTCTTGTTCTCACTTTGGTGAGAAGCGAACATTACTAACCCGTAAGCATAACATGCTTCTTTATGTTGCATGTTAGCCACTTTTTCTAAATCACGAAGTCCTATATTCGGATATATTGAGTCAAAATAATTTCTTAACCCGTTGCGTAAAATAGCATTTGGGTTCCCCGCAATATATGCGTCAAAGTAAACACATCGTAACTTATGGATTTCCCAATGTGATATCCCCCATATTTCGAACGAAAGCCTTTTATAAACCAAGGCATTCTTGGAACGTTCTTCGAATGTCTTACAAACTGATCTCGCCTTAAATAGTTATGCCGAGGAATTCTGACCGACTCTAGACAAGATTTCATCAATCATGTCTCCGGGTAGGTCTCTTAAAATATTGGGTTGTCTATCCATTTTGTGTTTTTAAACTGTAAAATAGACAAGAGTTAGATTCAAAAAAAATACTTATTAATACAAGCAATTTTTACATATATCATAAAGCATAAGCACACTATATTACATATATTACACCACACGAATACAACTATCTTATTCCGACTCGCTCGTTTCTTCTTCTTTGGTTTTGGTTCGTTTTGCCAAGTTTCTAGGGATATATGATGTTCTTCTAATACTAGCCGTCGTTTTCCACAACGGTTTAGAAAAACCTGGTGGTTTAGAGGTTCCCGGGTCATTGTTACAACTTAAGGACTTCGGGGGTTGACGATACATATAAAGTTCATCGGGGTTGGAATTAGATTTCTCTATTTTTATGCCCTTTCCCTTATTATTTTTTTTTGCCTTTTTAAATTCAGTTGGGGTAATTTCTATAACATCATCGGAATTCTCGTCGGAATCCGATTCATCGGAGAATTGGTAATCCTCCCAATATTTTGCTTCCTTGGCGGAAACACCATTGACCATAATTAACCTTGGTCGGTTGGTTGAGGATTTTCTTTTACTTAACCGTTTTATTATTTCCCCCACCGGTTCTATTTCCTCCTCCAGTTCCTCCTCTTCCGGTTCTGATTCTTCTTCTGGTTCTGATTCTTCTTCCGGTTCTTCTTCGGGAACTTGTGAATCAGTCCAATATATATTCGACTCTTTGTTATTATTAGGTGAGTCAATGGGATTTGTTCTAGAGGTAGACATCTATCACACAATATCAAACATGTTAAGAGATTAATATATCACATAATATATACATGTTAATAATATATAGTTTCCAACAAAAATGTTAAGCAATCATTTTTAAAGAAAACACGGTCGAAGTCCAGACTCACTAATGCATCCTAACAAACTCGATAAGACATACTAATGCAAATTTTCTGGTTTTCTAAGACCAACGCTCGGATACCAACTGAAATGTCCCCGTTCTTATTGATTAAAAACGTTCCATATTAATTGATTTCGTTGCGAGGTTTTGACCTCTATATGAGACGTTTTTCAAAGTCTGCATTCATTTTTAAAACAAACCATAACCTTTATTTCATAAATAAAGGTTTAAAAAGTTTTACGTAGATTATCAAATAATGATAATCTAAAATATCCTGTTTACACACGACCATTACATAATGGTTTACAATACAAATATGTTACATCGAAATCAGTTTCTTGAATGCAGTTTTTACACAATATCATACAAACATGGACTCCAAATCTTGTCCTTCTTTTAGTATGAAACAGCGGAAGCTCTTAGTATTCACCTGAGAATAAACATGCTTTAAACGTCAACAAAAATGTTGGTGAGTTATAGGTTTAACCTATATATATCAAATCGTAACAATAGACCACAAGATTTCATATTTTAATACACATCCCATACATAGAGATAAAAATCATTCATATGGTGAACACCTGGTAACCGACATTAACAAGATGCATATATAAGAATATCCCCATCATTCCGGGACACCCTTCGGATATGATATAAATTTCGAAGTACTAAAGCATCCGGTACTTTAGATGGGGTTTGTTAGGCCCAATAGATCTATCTTTAGGATTCGCGTCAATTAGGGTGTCTGTTCCCTAATTCTTAGATTACCAGACTTAATAAAAAGGGGCATATTCGATTTCGATAATTCAACCATAGAATGTAGTTTCACGTACTTGTGTCTATTTTGTAAATCATTTATAAAACTTGCATGTATTCTCATCCCAAAAATATTAGATTTTAAAAGTGGGACTATAACTCACTTTCACAGATTTTTTACTTCGTCGGGAAGTAAGACTTGGCCACTGGTCGATTCACGAACCTTAAGTTTCTTGAATAAACCTACTGGAAAAGAGAAAAATGGATCTAGCTTCAACGGATCCTTGGATGGCTCGAAGTTCTTGTATTAGAATGATAACCTACTGTAAGAAACAAAGATTTCTTGAGGTTGGATGATCACCTTACAAGATTGGAAGTGAGCTAGCAAACTTGAAAGTATTCTTGATTTTATGTAACTAGAACTTGTAGAATTTATGAAGAACACTTAGAACTTGAAGTTAGAACTTGAGAGAGATCAATTAGATGAAGAAAATTGAAGAATGAAAGTGTTTGTAGGTGTTTTTGGTCGTTGGTGTATGGATTAGATATAAAGGATATGTAATTTTGTTTTCATGTAAATAAGTCATGAATGATTACTCATATTTTTGTAATTTTATGAGATATTTCATGCTAGTTGCCAAATGATGGTTCCCACATGTGTTAGGTGACTCACATGGGCTGCTAATAGCTGATCATTGGAGTGTATATACCAATAGTACATACATCTAAAAGCTGTGTATTGTACGAGTACGAATACGGGTGCATACGAGTAGAATTGTTGATGAAACTGAACGATGCTGTAATTGTAAGCATTTTTGTTAAGTAGAAGTATTTTGATAAGTGTCTTGAATTCTTTCAAAAGTGTATGAATACATATTAAAACACTACATGTATATACATTTTAACTGAGTCGTTAAGTCATCGTTAGTCGTTACATGTAAGTGTTGTTTTGAAACCTTTAGGTTAACGATCTTGTTAAGTGTTGTTAACCCAATGTTTATAATATCAAATGAGATTTTAAATTATTAAATTATCATGATATTATGATGTATGAATATCTCTTAATAGGATATATATACATTAAATGTCGTTACAACGATAATCGTTACATATATGTCTCGTTTCAAAATCATTAAGTTAGTAGTCTTATTTTTACATATGTAGTTCATTGTTAATATACTTAATGATATGTATACTTATCATAATATCATGTTAACTATATATATATCCATATATATATCATCATATAGTTTTTACAAGTTTTAACGTTCGTGAATCACCGGTCAACTTGGGTGGTCAATTGTCTATATGAAACCTATTTCAATTAATCAAGTCTTAACAAGTTTGATTGCTTAACATGTTGGAAATACTTAATCATGTAAATAATAATTTCATTTAATATATATATAATCATGGAAAAGTTCGGGTCACTACAACTTTGATTACATATGTTGAGCAGATCTTTTAGTGATTTGAGAAGTGAATCAATGTATGCTTCAACACCTTAGGTGATCTAGACAACTAGCTTAGGAATTTCAAGTGATTGTGTTCTTGATCTAGGTTGGTTTTCAATTGGCCTTTAGTCAACATAGTAGTGCCGATTATCTTAAGTGATTTCGATAGTTGGGGGGTTTTAAGTGATTTTAACCCAAGCTCAATCTCAATGACCAAATCATGCTTAACTCGATCTTAGAATACAATGCTTATGTGAATTCGCGAAGTGTTATTTAATTTGAGGTTTAGTAGTGATGCTAAACATTTAATAGTTCAACAACGAATGTGATAGCAAAATAGGCAAAACGGGTCAAGCAAGCATAGAGAGGATTAGATAAGTGAACACTTCTTAGTTAATTTGATTTAAGTCTTAATATTTTGTTACTTGTTACTTGCTACTAGTTTACTTGTTAAGTTTAAGTTTGTTTAATTATGCAAGTTTTAGTTGTTAATTAAAATCAATCAAACAAACCCCCCAATCAAACAAACCCTAGGACAATTAATAGTTTCAATTATCCGACTTACACCACTCTCTTGGGACAAACTTGAAACGAATACTTACATTAAAGTACTATATTAACCGGGTTCTAAGTGCTCGTTAGTTGTGTGTGCTTATTTGTAGTGTTTGAATCGTGTATAAATTTAGAGGGTAAAAGATGTATTGTCATGCACACATCACACTTTCTTGGCGGCGCTGCCAGGGAGCGGTTAGCTAAGTTGGGTAATTGGTTTAAACTTTTAGTTGTTTGATCCTTTTGTAAGAATTTTATTCTTGCAAAAGTTACTTTTTGTTTATATTTGCTTGTATTCGGAAAACGTTTGTTTGTTTGTTTGTGGTGTGATTAAGCTAGATGGCGGAGTATGACGCATTGTGTGACTACTTGATGTCAAAAATCGCGAATTATGATCAACAATTGATGGAATACTCAAGTCACATGGATATGAATAATGGTTATTTGAGCATGAATGATGACAATGGTTATTTGGGCAACAATAGTGATTATTTGGGTATGAATGATGGTTATGGGTATATGAATGATGGTTACATGGGTATGAATGACAACAGTTATATGGATTCTTCGCAAGCTAATGTTGAGCCGAATGGTTATGTTGGTGCTTATGATGGTTATTATGATGACGGGGGTTATGATAATGGTTATATGAATGATTTTGTTCCCGTGGATCGACCTTGTGATTATGGTCCCATTTCTAATTTTGACTCTCTTGGTCAAGCAATGGACTATTTTTAAGAGGGGGATAACTCGACATGGGATTCTCCTCAATTTCAATTTCAAAATCAATAACAAGAGGAGATTGATTCGAATTTACTAGAGTTATTCTCAAACGTTGTGAGAACCCACCTTAACCGTATGGAGGCTCTAGTTAAAGAAAGAAGAGATTTGAGAGAAATGTTAGAAATTCAACACGCTTCATTTCAAAGCTTAGAGAAAACCGTGTGTTCTATGCTCCCTTTACTTGAAGATTTTGTACCCGCTACCATTTCACCACCCACCTCACCCGTAGTCTCTACTTCTTGGTCAAGAAATTGGGTCTTTAATGATGATGATGATGACGACGATGATGATAATGATGATGATAGCTTTTATGCCAATACCGAAGTAGTAGAGATTGCACAAGTACCCGAGTCTTTGATAACCAATGAGGAAGATGAGAGTGAAGACGATGAAGAGAATGAAGATTGTAAGTATAATGAATTTGATGAAGATGATGAAAGTCATGAGGAAGATGACGAATTGATTGAAGCTTTACCAACTCCCAATGTTTTTAAAGGCTATGATAATCCACTCGGGGTTGGTGAAGATGTTTGTGATAATGATAATGATGAAGGTGGAGATGATGGTAAGGAGTATAATGAAGAAGTTAGTGAGAGTGATGAGGAAGATGATGAAGTGAGTGAAACTTTGCCAACATCTAATGTTTTTACAATCCATGATAATCCACTTGGTGATGGAAAGTATGATAGTGATGATGATAGTGAAGATGATGATGATGAAGGAGATGAAGTTGAGAATATCATACCCGAAACTTTCAAAGTGTATAACAATCCTCTCGGGTATGGTATAGATGATTTTAAGGAGGTTTTGCAACCCGGAGTTGATGATTCATGTTTGTGTGAGTCGATTAAGAAAGCGAACCTCGTGTTCAAAACCGTGTTTGGAAGAAATTCAATTGTTGACTCTTGGGTTGGTTCAATCTTCTTCATGCAAATGAAGAAGATTATTCTCTTCTTATACACCACCCGAGGTATTAATGATTGGCTCACTCTCTTGATTCGTGGAACTTTTTCCACCGATTTCACATATCGTCCGATAAAGTGTGGGGGAGAACCACCCCGATAAGGAATGTTGAGAAGACGGGGACGAGTCAAGATAAAGACTCGTTAATCAAAATCAAAGCTAAAGGAAGTATGGCGATTCGGATATGTGATGATAACTTCATCTAATTTGACAATTACTTGTGGAAATGGCTTTTAGTCTCGGGTACTTCTATCTCTTTTCCAATTTTGCCCACTCGAATTTATTACTTTATTTTGATTTCATGTAATGAGGGCATTACATGATCTCAAGTGTGGGGGGAGAGATAAACTCTCGTGGACTTAACTTTAAAAAAATTATGACCTAATTTTTAAATTTTCCCAAGTGTTTTGTTTTAAAGCATTCGTCAATATGCTCCATTCAGTTCTGATTCTTGATATACTTCTAACCTTCATATCCGTCATTCTTCTTTTCCATCTGCCGCCAGAATAATCTATTCACTTCTACTATACTCTTAGTTTTATAGTGTTTTTAGTCCTCCCTTGTCTTTATATTGCTATATTCATCGATATATACGGTTTATAATTTCTGGGTGGTTGTTGGGTTTTATATCTTCCTTTATATTTCGATGTCTCTGCTTCTGTCTTTCCATAATCATTGACATCCACAGTTAATACTCTCTCCAATTTACTGTGATTTATATATACTCCCATTGATATTTTGAAGCTTCGTGCTTTTGTTTTATCTTCCCGACTTTAAATCAAGCGAATAATGGTCCAGAATTGGTAGGTATGAATTTCGGAATGAACATAATTAATGTTCTAATAAAGAAACGGTAATAGCACAATCTGACTTGTCAAATTACCAGAATACCTCGAAAAAAGACCGAATCATTAAGAAAATATTTTCTTGATAGTTTAGAGGTTAAATAGAATGAAAGAGTTATGTAACATGGTTCATGATGAGGGTATGATCTGTGAACCTTTATCACGTTCCATTAGAAACTCAGCATGACTTACTGTAATATAATCACGTTGATCAAGTGTCATTATATTATACTAACTCATGCTTCAGTTCCCAACACTACTTCAAAAACATCCATTTTTCAAGATTTTCAGAATTTAGAAACAAAAATAGTTTCTTTTATGATGTAACACAGATAGTGTGAAGAGATAAATAATTTCGGATAATAATAGTTATGAAGATATCTTCAGAAATATCGAAGATATTTATAATGAAAGATATAATGATATCTTAGAATTTCTAATATCGAAGGATGATGAAGAAGATTTGTTCGTAACGGTTTTGAGTCAGGAGCAAGGTATTTGTTAATGACTTCAGCAGATATTGAATCATTTGTATTCTTTGAAGGCAGGTTTAGTCTTTGTGATTTGTCCACAGCCTACTTCATGATTTGCTCAATCCGTTTTTCAGTACCAAACTTTCTCTTTTTCTGTGCTTTTCCAACACACTACTCTTTATCATCAAACTTTCAACTGTTAAAGTCGTTTACAGTTTTTGCTGCTTCATCAGCATTTTTCCAAAATTCGGAGAACTAGTTTCGCAGTTTGGGTGTTTTTCAGAAACTTCACATTCGAAGTAAATAAGTCTAGGAGATAGACATTATATGTATATATATAACTGTTAGCGTATAATTGCTGCGAAATTCGAAATACTGATTGCTAATTCCCGGTAGTTAGTATGGCAATTACCGTTACAAGATGTGGATGAGTACATGATAGGGTTTCAATGAACAATTATAATGGTTTTTCGGAGAGACTTTAAGTCACAGATTAATGAATTTGCTGGTACATTTACTGTTAATGTGGTGGAACATGAAAGATTCCCCAGTAACAAAAACGTATATACCAAAGTTACAAGTCTGAAAGGTCGTTGTTGACTGGTTAAACGGTTGATAATACTGGATACTTTGAAAAGGAATTTCAAGGTTATTTTCGGTAAAAACAATGCTAAAGGATCTTGCACAGATTTAAATTCAAAGTATAGCTTTGAAAGATGTAGAGATCTAAGAATGATGTCACCGGTTCAGAGTTATGACTTGGATTCTGATCCGTCAATATCAGAATATGTAATTGAATTTGTATGAAAATGATTGTATATCGTTGTGAGCATTGTTAATAATTTTTGAATCAAAGTTGAAGAATGTACAGTGTAACATATTAATTGCGAACTTATATATTTCCCGGGTATTACCTACCCGTTAAAGATTTCACAATTAATACTTTGTACAAAAGAATTTTTACTACTGTCTTTATGAAAATATATGTATGTATATTTTCTTCAGATGTAACACAGATTTAATGAGTTAATATCATATTAAGCTCATTTGATTTTCGGCTTGACTTAGAAATGATTAATCTCTAAAACATTAAAGATTACATAATCTTTGCGGAGTATTTCGCTAATGTAATCGATACTTCATTATTTATTCTTATTCCTCGGTGAAGGATGTTGATGCTCGTGGAATTTTTGTGAACCTTACAAGCACATATGATGTTTTCTGGAAAGTTTCGAGTACATCGAAAATGAAAATGTAAAATCAATTATGTAATTGAATAATAGACTTGGTTTATTATGAAATGGAATTCATTAAGTTGAAACAGAGATTGTAGTTAACAATGGTTAAGTTGTTAAGGAAGGATGTACATCATTGCATATTAGTAATATGAACTAACCGAGTAGTACCTACCATTTAAGATTCACACGTAATAGCTTAGTACGAAAAGATTTATTTTGATTTCAAAATTCATATATATTAAATATACATAAAATTTCTTCAGGGGAAATGAGTTAATACTTCATCGGTTATTGTTGCTGGTATTTCTTGGTAACTACGGTGCGTATGACGTTGATGCTCGTGGAACAGATTGTGAAGTTGAGGTTTGCAATGCGGTTGTTGTTGGTGGTGGTAATAGTACTGTTGGTGTTGTTGTCGGTGGTACTGTTGATGCCGGTGATGCTGCTGGTGCTGCTGGTGCTTGTAACCTTTGCACCATATTCTCCAAAGTCACTACCCGAGGGCGAAGCTCGTTGACTTCTTCTATTACACCGGGATGATTGTTGGTTCGGACGAGCGGATGAATAGATTCAAAATTTGAGATAGTATATTATCGTGACGAGATACTCTGGAAATGAGAGAGAAAATGGTGTCTTGAACAGGTTCGCCGGTAAGTGCTTCAGGTTCTTCGACAAGAGGGAAATGAGGTGGATGGAAGGGATCACCTTCTTCTTGTCTCCAATGACTAAGCAGGCTACGAACGCATCCCCAATTTATCCAGAATAGGTGATGACTGATTGGTTGATCCATTCCGATTACACTGACTTCGGAGTTTAGGTGAATATCCATATCGGAATAGCTGTTGGAGTTTAAAGAATTTGAACTAGATACAGGATCCATCTTGTATAATTAGAGAGATGATTTTTAATATGAAATAGATTATAGAATTTAGATTGGTACTCTTCGATACATAATTTACATATGTATATATAATACCAAAATTCCATAAATCATGGAGGAATTTTCGGAAGATGTCAGGAAAAGTTTACAGTAACAGATACGCTAAGATATGAATTTTGTCTATGTAATATTCATGCAATAACTACAGGCAAATGTGTCTAGACTTAAGAATGATAAGCATGTAATTTCTAACAAGAAATGATAAGCAAAATTCGGTAAAAACAGATACGGTCATAGTCCAGACTCACTAATGCATCCTAACAATTACCAGTTAAACACACTAATGCAAATTCTGGTTCCCTATGACCTCAAGCTCTGATACCAACTGTGACGATCGCTCCAAATCCACTTGGACGAACACGTCATTCATCGATTTCATTGCGAGGTATTTGACCTCTATATGATACCTTTTGTAAACATTGCATTCTTTTGAAAAGGCACACCATAAATGAATATTTAAATCAAAGGTTTTCGACATCTGATGATTTCTACATATAGACAATCACCGTAATATAATAGTTTACAATAATACTTCTGTTGACAATGCAGTCAAAATAAGATAGATGGTGATTATTTGTGAATGCAATGTTTTCTCGAATAAAGCATGTATGACTCCATGCACATATCTTGTATAACATATAAGCAAACAGCAGAAGACTTCTAGGGAACCTGAGAATAAACATGCTAACAAGTGTCAACACAAAGGTTGGTGAGTTCATAGTTTTAATGTTTCGTATAATCTGTATATAAAGGTGGATCACAAGATTTCAGTTGTTTCATCCAGAAACGTTTATCAAAATATTCTACAAGATTGAGCACCCTGGTAACTAAGCTTTAACATCTATATAATAAGTACTCCTGTTTTAACATACATACAACCAACATGTACAATACACGTAAACCAACGTGTACTAAACTCAAATAGCATACGTCTGTTTTATAGTTCATGCTAGGGTTTCTATACCTGGAACAGACTGGGATGTCAAGCCCTATGGATCCATATATAACTACTCGTGCCCACCAGTTCTTATAACCGGCAGTTACTAGTTACCAAAGCTAAGGGATTTTTGGTTCAAACTCGGTGTAGAATTTAATATGTACTTGTATCCATTGCGTTTAAAATAAAGTGCATGTATTCTCAGCCCAAAAATATAGATTGCAAAAGCAATTAAAAAGGGAGCATATGAAACTCACCTTAGCAGCACATAAAGTCGTTCACCGAAATGTGACCGAAACTCGGAATACCAAATAACCGTAGATCTCAACCTAGAGAACATATGTTGGTCAATAAATGTCTATCAAGCTAGGTCAGGTCATAGTGTATCACAATCCTAATGCTCGAGACCGACATACAAAAGTTATCAAAAGTCGTTTCAAAAAGTCAATCTGACTCAATACTATAGTTGAATGATCATGGTAATCGAAACATTCTAACATTTCACATAGTTTCCCAATTCTTGTAAAATTAAACTATAGTTTTTATAAGGCTTTAAAATATGATAAAACAATCAATTTTGACAATTGCTCAACGAGACGTGCCTTATATAGAAATTCATTTACTCGATTAGTAATATTTGAAAATCTAAATTATCAATCTTATAAACAAGTTGTTTAAATATCAATTGCAGATTCAAAAGCAATTCAATTAATGTCAATCATAATTCAGTTGACCATATCTTTAAATTCGTTCATCGAAATTACGCGATTTCTAAATGAAAAGTTATTGATTTTTCGCCAGCTTTTCAAAAACATGCATATCATATACCTTTTATCACTAATTTATGTATTTAATTCGTGATTCATCATAAACTGTTTAACGACGAAATTTAGCATACAAACATGCATAAACATATATATACTCGAGCACTAGACATGGATACACTTTTAATATATAAAAGATAAGATATGAATGCTCACGTATCAATATTGTAGGAAAGTACGTAGACACAACGAATATGATAAACACTAGGTTTGACTTGCGAACAATACCCACGAACATTACCCATAACCTCCATAGTTATAACCCATAGTTTCCTTAGCTCTATCTTGCTCGAAAACTATTTTGAAATCATTTGGACATAACCTCGTCGTAATATTTTATGTATAATACTAATAATTATTATACTACTAATAATAATAATAAGCTTAATAATAATATTAATCTTAATAATAATAATAATAATAATAATAATAATAATAATAATAATAATAATAATAATAATAATAATAATAAAATAAATTAAATAAATATACGGAGTAATATTAGAGAAAGAGGGATAGATAGATTCAGCTGGAACCAGATCGAGCTTTTATAGTACCTGACTTGAAACAGTACCCCATGCGATCGCATGGGGTTTAGCCTCCTTGGCCATGCGATCGCATGGCTATGGGATCCACCTCATAATCGTTTTGTACACTAGTTTGTCGACATATTATTATAATATAAATTTAATATATTTAATTTATATAATTAATTATATATTATATTATATTCACGTGCATAGTTGACTTGTAATTTTTGGTCTGTTGACTCGTACGTTGTTACTCGACTTATGTCCCGGTTCCGGTTTCTCGAATGCATTTTCGTACGCTTATAAAACTAGTACTTTTCGTTACGCGACGTGTACCTTTATCAAAAATTAAACTTAATCATTTATGAACTATGTCACTCGAAGTGTAGCTTTAATCAATTAAGTGTTTTGGTTATTTGCTTCTATAAATCATCGTATCGTAGTATATACATATACATATATACATTTTAATTTTAAAATAGTGTTTTACTGTAGCAAAGTTACTGCAGCAAAGTTTTTTTACTGTAGCAAATAGTGATTTTACTACAACACTGTAGCTTTTCGGTACTGTAGCTTTTCGGGTACTGTAGCAATTCGAAAATACTGTAGCAAATTAGTGTTTTACTGGTTCATCTTAAACGTTTTAGTTAACTTATCTAAATATCAATCGAATCAATAATCGAATGTTACTATCGTTTACTAAATAACTTGAAATCATATATATATATATATATATATATATATATATATATATATATATATATATATATATATATATATATGCACATTAAGTTATATATATATATTGTTCGTGAATCTTCGAGAACAGTCAAAGAATAATTGATTACATGAATATAGTTCCAAAACTTTCGTGACTCAACATTACAGACTTTGCTTATCGTGTCGAAAACATTAAATCATTTAAAGATAAAGTTTAAATTTGGTCAAAAATTTCCGGGTTGTCACAAGGAGCCTTGAGCTTCATGAAGTGCTATCCTTTTAGGAGCAATGGCTTCGTGCTAGTTTTGCTAGACAACACAACCCATAGCCAAAAGCTATAACACCCTTGTGCAATCAATTAACGGAAATATAGTAACTACTTCCTACCTTTTCTTAAAATAAGCATAAAAAGCTTGTTATGTGAGAAGTAGATAAGCATCATCTCATTTTGGAAGTAAAGTCTTCCAAACTTGGAAGTAAAGTCTTTCAAGTTATGTTTGTTCCAAGCTTGGGAGTAAAGTCTCCCAAGTCAAGCTCGATTATTTGAAAGGAAGTTAAAGTCTTCCTAGTGCTTCAAAAATTTGGAATTGGCGGACTCTCTTATTTAGCTACGTGGGGCCCTAATTCCACGAACCTCCGTCAATGCTTTCACCCTACTATGAGAGAAACCATAGAGTTGTGATAGAAAGCTTGATGAGTGCCGGTTACCTCGTGCCCGGGTAACCAAATAAAGATGGGGTACCCGGTCCCTTACCTTTAGCACACCCACCTTAACCCTATTCTTGGAATTGACGATTATCATTTAGAATTGACGACATATATTTGGAATTGATGATCATTATTGGAATTGACGAAAATAGGTGTTTTGGGGGCATGGAGGTGGAAGAGGGATAGCCATCGTGGGTTGATGAGGTGAGCATTCTTTTTGGAAGCGTATTCTTTGCACGATGTATTTCATGATTAGTGGTGATGTGTACGATTTCATGGCCCTTATTCATTTTGGGGTGCATTCTACATATTTTGAGTACATTTTGAGTTTGTTTGAGCAAGTTTGTATTTGATGTGATCGATTAGTTTGATGAGTTTATGGTTATCCCGTGAATCCTACATATTTGGTCAAAGTCAAGGAGGTCAAAGTTTGAGTTGGTGAAAATTTGATTCTTGGTGATTGATGTTTGATGACCTTCTAGAAGATGGAGTTGACTTTGACCAGGGAATGGTTGATTTGGGTAGATTTAGGCTTGAAGTTGATTGTGTTGGTATTTGTGGATTGAAGACTTGAAGATGTGCTAGTTGAAGAGATTGTTTGAAGTTGATGATGTTATTGCTTGAAGGTTTGAGTTTTAGAAGATTGAAGATCGTTTTTGATTGTTGATTGAAGAGTTTGCCCAAGTCTCAAGTTCAAGTGATGATTTGAAGAATGGCAAGTGTTTTGAGGTAATACTTTGCATTTTGGCCATATTTATTTGAAATGCAAGTTTGGTTTAATCTTTATTGCATTTGAGCTTGAGACTACTAGTTTGAGTATTGATGGTTGAGTTTATAGTGCTTGATCCTATATTGCTTGAGGACAAGCAATGTTCAAGTGTGGGGGATTTGATATTACTCAAAATATACATATTTATCTTCGCAATATCTCCCTACTTTCGTGGCATTTCGATACGGGTTGTGATGATTAGTGAGCGGTTTGTGATATTTAGTTGTTTCGGGACAAAAGTGATCTAAAAGTTCATATTTATGCTAAGGAATCAACCCTTGGATCAAAGGAATGAACCAAGTGAAGTTTTGGAGTGAAAATGAAGTTCTAGGGTTAAAAGCGGCGCTCCTAAGGTCAAAAGCGGCGCTCCTATGTGCTAAAACGTGTGTTAAAAAGATCAGTGGCCAAAAGCGCCACTCCAGCACAAAAGAGTCGCTCCTATGTTCCAAAAGCGCCGCTCCTACACAAAAGCGCCGCTCCTGTCCTCCCAAAAGCGTCGCTCCTGTTACAAAAGCGCCGCTCCTGGAGCTGATTCAGCCAAAAAATTCAGCCGACCTATAAAAGCAAATTTGGGTTTTTGAGTGAGAGAGCTGCTTCCTTAGGCCGTTTTGGAGCCCTAAAAGGGTTCCAATCATGATTCCATCAAGATCAAAGCCTAATTTCATGCTCCAAGTCAAAGATTAGTGAAGCTAGATGCTAGATCTACATCATCCATTCTCCATTTTGTAATTTCTTTTCCATTTTAGCACTTGTTCTTATTTTCTCTACTTGTAATGATGAATGCTTTAGTTTTAATTGATTTTGTTCTTATTTATCTTATGATTATAGCTTAGATCTTCTTCTCTTTGTCATTTTGGGTTGTAATCTCCACTTTACTTTACTCATTTTGCATTGATTAGTTGTAATCTTTGTTTTTCTTCATCTAGCTTTGAACTAATTACTTGTAATCACTCAAGATGATGTTTATTGATGTTTTTATGCTTATTGCTAGTGTAATCTTTGCTATGTTTGGCTAAATCACTTGTGTTTGCTTATCTATGAATCTCCAATGCATAAGATATGCCTTTAATCTATTGAATAATGTTGTTTGAATGAATTACATGATCATGTGTCGTTGAGTTAGCTAAAGATCCATTGCTATGAGTTTGTTTTAGGCTTGACTTTGATTACATATGTTGAGCAGCTCTCTTAGTGATTTGAGAAGTGAATCAATGTATGCTTCAACACCTTAGGTGATCTAGACAACTAGCTTAGGAATTTCAAGTGATTGTGTTCTTGATCTAGGTTGGTTTTCAATTGGCCTTTAGTCAACATAGTAGTGCCGATTATCTTAAGTGATTTCGATAGTTGGGGGTTTTAAGTGATTTTAACCCAAGCTCAATCTCAATGACCAAATCATGCTTAACTCGATCTTAGAATACAATGCTTATGTAAATTCGAGGAGTGTTATTTGATTTGAGGTTTAGTAGTGATGCTAAACATTTAATAGTTCAACAACGAATGCGATAGCAAAATAGGAAAAACGGGTCAAGCAAGCATAGAGAGGATTAGATAAGTGAACACTTCTTAGTTAATTTGATTTAAGTCTTAATATTTCGTTACTTGTTACTTGCTACTAGTTTACTTGTTAAGTTTAAGTTTGTTTAATTGTGCAAGTTTTAGTTGTTAATTAAAATCAATCAAAACCCTCCAATCAAACAAACCCTAGGAAAATTAATAGTTTCAATTATCCGACTTACACTGCTCTCTTGGGACGAACTTGAAACGAATACTTACATTAAAGTATTATCATAATCGGGTTCTAAGTGCTCGTTAGTGTTGTGTGCTTATTTGTAGTGTTTGAATCATGTATAAATTTAGAGGGTAAAAGATGTATTGTCACACACGCATCACACTTTCTTGGCGTCGCTGCCGGGGAGCGGTTAGCTAAGTTGGGTAATTGGTTTAAACTTTTAGTTGTTCGATCCTTTCGGGAGGAGCCGGTCACGCATCACGCTCCTGGAGAGATGCCGCAATCACATTCCCGAAGCTATCGGCACGATACTCTCGGGAGGAGCCGGTAGTGATTGACGGTTTGATAGACGATTTTTCAGGTCAACGAAATGTACACTGACACAGGGAGTGAGGTTGACGTCCTGTATGCTCACTGCCTTTCCCAACTCCCAAAATGTGTCTGTAGGAAAATGAGACAGTCCAACGCTGTCATCTCCGGGTTCAAGGGTTCTACTGAAGAACCCATAGGAAGGCTCAAGGCAACGGTAACGGTAGGCACCCAGCCCTACCTCCGTAGTGAGATCATTGATTTCTATGTCGTCAAATCCATGACCGCCACGAATGTGATATTGGGAAGAAGGTTCTTCAGGAAGTTTGGTGCAATAGCCTCCACCACTAACGGTTTGCTTAAGTTTCCAACCCGGCAAGGCGTGGCAACAATCAAATCTACCCGACACCCCTTCCGGAGAGAAGTGAACAATCAAGTTACGCGAAACACTGAAACAAGGAAAACACCACAAATTCTCAAAGAAAAGCGTGTGTCAGTCCTTAAAAGGCTAACTTACTTCTCTCCACCGACACACTCCGATATTAAGATCAATATTTATATATACATTTATTAATACTTGTAATTTATTATAATACTTATTTGATATATAATTTAGTTAACGTTATATCAATATTAATAATATTATATCGTAATGTTTAGTGATACTAGTATAATTATGTAACAACTATTTTTGTATATAAATTTCTCCCGTTTACAAAATAATAGTTATAGTAATAATAATACTAGAATAAAGATAATAATAATAATTAATATACTAATATCAATAATGATAGTGAAAATAATAATTTTAAATAAAAAGATAATAATGATAAGATAAAAATGATAGTTTTCAATAAAATGATATGTGTATATATATATATATATATATATATATATATATATATATATATATATATATATATTAATGATAATAATAATTGTAATACTAAAATGGTATAATTTAGTAATAATAATAATGATAATTATTATAACCTTAATAATAACAATAATATTAAATGATCATAAATTTTGTAGTAGTAGTAATAATAACAATAATAATAATTATATAACAATTAATAATAACAATAATAATATAATAGTTATGAAATATGTATACCCTTTCAAAAAGCATTCTAAAAAGAATTGTCGCGTACGAGACTCGAACCCATGACCTCTCGGACACCCGTCACCACCCATGACCACCCATCTGTCTTGCCTTTTTCTGTTTTAATCCCATAACAACTTGATATAATCCGTATTACTTATGTTTCTTTTTTTCATCTTCTACTTCACTAACCTAATCATCACTTCTATCATACCATGCATCATCGTCATCTATAAGGCATCATCATTAATCGGTTTATTTTAAATACAAGTATTCTCATCTTGTTTATCATGTATCTTAATCGCCATGATCCGACTAATATCATCATCATTATTAATTCGTTGGATTTCGGACCACTAACACCAACAAGAGCACGGCCCAAGCATATTGAACAGACCCAGTTTTTCAACAGTCCAATATGATTAATCCAATTACTGGTTCGCTAGGTTTGAAATTTTAAAACAGAAACGATTAAATATCTAGCTAGTTAGTTTCAATAATTCGACGGGAATAAAGGAGTAGGGTCTTCGGTTTGTATCACTATCCTTTTCGCCATCATCATACATCATTGTTATCTTAACGACCTACCATTACCCTCGTCATATACTCGTATAAACATCATTATCTTCTTCGCATCGATCAACACAGAAAAATACAAAGGAATGCTTGTGTCATCGACTAATCCCCATACTATCATGTTTACCATATAAAATAAAATGAAAGAACATCCCTAAAAGTACTTTTGGTCGGCCACAACTTGCAACTACTTTTCCCACTTGTATTATTTAAACGCATTCCTTTTTCTTTAATTAACTCCAAGTCGAGCTAGCTGTCAATCATGTGCTAATCCTTTTAATTTCATCAAAGTGTTTGATATTTAAAGGTAGTGGTTATCGACAGAAGCAACAGCAAGAAGACAAAATAAATAATCAAAAAAGAACTAGATGGGTGTTGATTATTTTCTTACTTGGCTCGACAGACACATGAACCTAGTTGAAATTTTCTTTGGTTTGTGTTGCAAGTAGTGGTTTTGTAAAGGTGAAGAGGGTGGTTCTAATGATGGTAATGGATGTAGTGTGGTTCTACGGTGGTAACCGTTGGTGGTGATCGAATTGGTGTTTCACAATGGTGACAGGAGGTTATCAAGGTGGTGTTTTTGTTGGATGGGTTTCAAATAACAGAAAAGTTAGAAGACAGTAGCAAAAATAGGTGGTTTCGATGGATGCTTGTTTTGTGTGTGTTTCGATGGTGAGTAAAGAAACCGAACAGAAGACAGGAGGAACATCATCGGTTATCACTTATCAACTTCATTGTGTCACATTCTTTGTAACAGAAAGTTGGATCGAGCAGCAGTACCCTTCAATGAAGGTTTTGTCATTTGAAAAGAGGAGAGGGAGAGAGAGTTTGAGAGAGAGACCTTGGTGGTGATCTTGGTTCTCTAATGGTAATAGATGGGTGTTGGGATTGTTTGAGATGAGTCAGGAAGTAAAAAACAAAGTATATAAAGCAGATAAGAATATATAAATATAAAATTACTTTGATATCGATCCATAACTGAATTTGGATAGTTACTGTGGCTGATTCATGGATTGTACGAAATTATAGATTGAAGAATCAATTAAGAATAGTTTGAAAGCTATGCTAAACAGAATCGTACATATCTTCCTATTTTTGTGATTTATAAATAGTATAGATATAGATATAGATATAGATATAGATATAGATATAGTATTAATATTAATATTAATATTAATATTAATATTAATATTAATATTAATAATAATAATAATAATAATAATAATAATAATAATAATAATAATAATAATAATAATAATAATAATAATAATAATAATACTAGTTAATAATAATAATTATTATACTAATAATACTGATTATTAATAATAGAAATAATAATAATAATAATAATAATAATAGAAGTATTAATATTATTAATGATATTTATAATAATAATAATATAATAACTTATACTTATCAAATTTTATTTATTTTATATCTCATATTAGAATTAGTAATACTAATAACTCAAATATTAATATCAATATTAATATTAGTAATAATAATGAAAGTGATAATAATATTATTGATATATCATTTATATTTTTAACTTGTAATTACAAATAATTTATTTATTTTACACTATATTATATAGTAATATTTATTAAATATTATATATCATAATATATTAATAACTGTTATTAGAATTCATATATAACTCATAATAATATATATGTATAATAGTAATTTATTTATTCTATTTATTATTTTACATTTTAAATTCCTAATGTTTAAAGTATACTTTATGGATTCAAAATATTATATATGTCCATATATTTATATTTATATATACCTATTTATTTACAAACTAATGTTCGTGAATCATCGGGGATAGTCAAATGGTAATTGATTACATGAATATAGATTTCAAAACTTTCGAGACTCAACATTACAGATTTTGCTTATCGTTTCGGAACCATATAGAGATTAAAGTTTAAATTTGGTCGGAAATTTTCGGGTCATCACAGTACCTACCCGTTAAAGAAATTTCGTCCCGAAATTTGAGTGAGGTGGTCATGGCTAACAATAAAAATGTTTTTATGACCAATATTAGTTGATAATTAGAGGTTTATCATCATTGAATAATAATGATAAAATAATTCGATTATTCTAAGAATACGAATGAAGCTATTGCAAAAGAGTGAATTGAAGAAAATAAGATTTTCTTTAGCTTTTGACGTAAACAGGGTTGAATTCCGGAATTCAAGGGATTTAAAGAAAATCTTCGAAATCTAAAAGATTTGATTCTTCGGCGAGTAAGGAAATTAAAATCTCTATAATTAAATACGGTGATCTGCCTCGATTGCTTGATCTGGTATTTCCACTATAAATGAGCTTCTTCCATTCCATTACTTCCTACCACTCCCATTTTCTATATTTTAATTCATACTTTCAAATCATCAGTCTATATGCTTCATCCAGTTCTAATCCTTAATATTTTCCTAATTATTCTTTCTGTCATCCTTCTTTTTAATCTTCCTCCAGAAGAATCTGTTTACTTCTTCTATTATCTTGGGGTGATTCTATTCTTAATTATACCGTGTCTTTATATTGCTATTCGTATTAATATCCACAGTTTGTAATCTCCGTGTTGTTGTTAGGCTTTATATTTTCTCTTATATTTTGGAGCTCTTTTGCCTTTTTATTCTCTTCTCGACCTCTAGTAAAGCGAGTAATGATCCAGAATTCGTAAGTATGAAGTTTTGAATGAACTTAATGTTCTAAGCAAGAAAGAACGTGATAGCACGATTTGATTTGTCAAATTACCAGAGTCACTGAGAATAGAACTATCAAGAATATACTTTCTTGATATGTTCAGAAGTTGAGCAGAATGAAAGAGTTATGTAACATGGTACGTGATGACGTTAGGATCTATGAATCATCACGTCCCATTAGAAACTCAGCATGACTTATTGTAATATAATCACGTTGATCAAGTGTCATTATATTATACTAACTCATGCATCAGTTCCCAACATTACTTCAATAGCTTTCATATTTTAAGCTCGAAAGTTTACAGAATATAGAAACTAACAGTTTCTATATGATGTAACACTAATAGTATGAAGAGATTAATGATTTCAGATAAGAATAGTTATAAAAATATCTTCAGAAATATGGAGGATATTTATACTGAAATATACGATAATATCTCGGAATATCTAAGATTAGAGGATGATAGGAACTATTGTCTGCAAGGGTTTAGAGTAATGAGCAAGATATTCACTAAAGACTTTAACAGACATTGAATCATTTAGATTCTTTGAAGTCGAACTTATTATTTGTGATTTGTCCACGGCTTTCTTCATAGTTTCACATAATCTGCCTTTTTGGTACTAAATTTTCTATTGAATGTTTTCATTATAATGATACACAGGAAGCACGAAGAGGTATATAATTTCGGACGAGAATATTTATGAAAATATCCTCAGAAATATCGAAGATATTGATGATGATATTTTGGAATTTCTAAGTTCGATGGTTGATAAGAAAAAAATTTTCCGCAAGATTTTAACATGACTTCGGAGCAAGATATTCTCTAAAGATTTCAACAAATCCATAATTACCTGGATTCTTTGAATATAGGGTATGGTCCTTGTATTTGTCCTTGGTCTCCTTTGTGGTTAGCTCAATCCGTTTTTCAGTTCCAACTTTTCTGAGCTTTTCCAACATACTATTCTTTATTATCAAACTTTCGATGATTAAAGTCGTTTACGATTGTCTATGGTTTCTGCTGCTTCATTCAGCTTTTTCAACATTCAGAGTATTGATTTGTGACTGAGTGCTTTTCTGAATGAAAGATCATAATTCTAAGAGATAAATGTCATACATATAACTGTTGAAGTAGATATGTTGTGAGTTTTCAAAGTACTGATTGCTGATTCCCGGTAATTGGTATGGCAGTTCTCGTTACAAGATGCGGATGAGTATATGATAGAGTTTCAATGAATAAATATAATGATTTGTCAGAGAGATTTAAGCCAAGAAGCAACGAGGTTGCTGGTACGTCTACTGGTAATATAGTGAAATATAAAAGAATTCTCCGGTATCAAAAGGGTAATCGTATATATCAGGATTATAGTAAGGTTACTTCGAATGAAAAGTTGAAGTTGACTTGCTGGAGCTGTGAAAAAATTGGCTACTTTGAAAAGGGATCGTAAAGTTATTTTTGCTAATAAATGCCAAAGGATCTGACGCGGCTACGTGTTAAACTTTTACTCAGTTGCCGAGAGTTTTTCAGATGCATAACTATATGCATCAATCTTTTCTCCCGTAGATAAAGTGCGGTTGATTCATCTTCTCGATTGAGGTGTTTTCAAGGATCATGAAAGGTTTGAACGCGGATTATAATTGTCAGGATACAAATGAGGTTTAAAATGAAATCAAGTGGCAACTTGAAGAATTGTTTAGTTTCATATGTTATAATCAATACTTTAATTCATTTTAATTGTCCAATGTTATTAGTCCACAGTCGATAGTCCACAGTTGACAGTCCAATAATTCATATATAGTTTAATATATAATATTCGTATTAATTAATACGTGTCGTGACCCTTTATACGTCTCAGACTCGATCACAACTCAAACTATATATATTATTGTAGAATCAACCTCAACCCTGTATAGAGAACTCGATCATTAATGCATATAGAGTGTCTATGGTGATTCCAAATAATATATATAGATGCATCGATATGATATGTCAAAACATTGTACACGTGTCCCGATATTTAAAATGCGTAAATAACAGAATGACGATAAATAAAGTGCGTAAAATAAATAACAGAAATTAAATGACGATAAATAAAATTGCGAGAATGTAAATTGTGATAATTAAATTGCGATAAATAAAATGTAACCAGTTAGCTAGGAGCAGTTAGCTAGGAACAGTTAGCTAGGATCTTGTTAGCGTGGCTTCTTAACAAAATTTCATATTGTTAATTAGTCTGTTTCTAATCAATTTTTATTGTGTCCATTATTTCTTCATTATGCCACTTGTTGGATTCTGATAATTCAAAATCCAAATTTGAAATTGGATGAATATGGTTATTCTGTGGTGAACGGATTTGTATATCGGTGGATGTAAATATGATAGTAAATGATTGTTGAATCAGATTCGAAGAATGTACAGTTTAACTTATTAATGTGAAATCTAAATATTCCTCGGGTATTACCTACCCGTTAAAATATTTTCACCATTAACAGTTTGTACGAAAGAATTTTTAATTACAATCTTTATGAAAATATACTTACATATATATCCTCTTCAGATGTAATCATGGATTTAATGAGTTAATATGATATTAATCTCATTTGATTTACCGTTAGAACAAGAATATATAATCTCTAAAACATTAGAGATTACATAATCGCTATGTCGAACGAAGATAAAATAGATAGAACGATACATAGTACGATGTTTATACTCGAGGTACAGAATGAGATGTTGAGACATGAATTGTTGATGGTACTGGTGCTGTTACTGATGGTACTATTGGTGTCGGTGATGTTGCTGAAGCTGGTACATTTTGCACCATATTCTCTAAATTGATTACTCGAGCGTGAAGTTCGTTCACTTCTTGTATTACTCCGGGATGATTGTCGGTCGGAACGAGCGGATGAATAAGGTTTCGAATTTTGAGATATTATATAATCATGGCGAGATATTCGGGAAATGATGGTGAAAATAGTGTTTCGTACTGGTTCGCCGGTAAGTGCGTCAGGTTCTTTGCCAATAGGTGAATTCGGTTGGTGGAAGGGATAGCCTTCTTCGCGTCTCCATTGGTTAGGTCAACTACGAACCCATTAGATGAATTGGTTGATTCATTCTGGTGACGCTGCTTTTGGAGCTTAGGTGAACATCTATATCGGAATAGCTGTCGGAATAACTATCGAAATAGCTATCGGAATCTGAGGGACTCGAACTGGTTGAAGGATTCATCTCGTACGATCAGATACAGGATTTTCGATAGGAAATAGATTATAGGATGTAGATTAGTACCCTGCAATACATAATTTACATATGCATATATAATACTAAAATCCCATAAGTTACGGAGGAATCTACAGAAGCTGTCAGGCAAAGATAACGATAACAGATAAGCTAAGATATGAATTTATCTATACACTGTCTATGCAATAGAGGCAGTAAGACGTGTCTAGACTTTAAGGATGATAAGCAATTAATTTTCGACACTAATGATAAGCAAAACTTTTGACATGCAGACACGGTCGAAGTCCAGACTCACTAATGCATCCTAACAACTATCAGTTAGACATACTAATGCAAGTCCTGGTTCGCTAAGACCACCACTCTGATACCAACTGTGAATACCCGTCCTAATCCATCCGGACGAATACATTACATTTGGTTACATCGCGAGGTACTAGACCTCTATATGATACATTTTACAAACATTGCATTCGTTTTTAAAAGACAAACTTTCATTTCATCAAAAGTTGATAGCATGCATACCATTTCCTAATTTATCCAACTATAAATGAATTGATAATAATCTTGATGAACTCAATGACTCGAATGCAACGTCTTTTGAAATATGTCATGAATGACTCCAAGTAATATCTCTAAAATGAGCAAATGCACAGCGGAAGATTTCTTTCGTACCTGAGAATAAACGTTCTTTTAATTGTCAACCAAAAGGTTGGTGAGTTCATTAGTTTACATAAATAATCATTTCATAATTTTAATAGACCACAAGATTTCATATTTCCATTTCTCGTAAACATACGTCCCATGCATAGAGACAAAAATATCATTCATATGAATTGAACACCTGGTAACCGACATTCACAATATGCATATAAGAATATCCCCATCATTCCGGGATCCTCCATCGGACATGATATAAAATTTTGAAGTACTAAAGTATCCGGTACTTTGGATGGAGCTTGTTGGGCCTGATAGATCTATCTTTAGGATTCGCGTCAATTAGGGTGTCTGCTCCCTAATTCTTAGATTGCCAGACTTAATAAAAAGGGGCATATTCGATTTCGATAATTCAACCATATAATATAGTTTCGATTACTTGTGTCTATTTCGTAAAACATTTATAAAAATTGCGCATGTATTCTCAGCCCAAAAATATAAAGGGTAAAAAGGCAAATGAAACTCACGCATATAAATATTGTAAAACAGTTAATAAAGCATTTGCATGTATTCTCAGCCCAAAAATATAATGAGTAAAAAAGGGAGTAAATGAAACTCACCTAATGTACTTTGTAGTAAAAATACATATGACTATATTGAACAACTGAAAAATGCAGGGTTGGCCTCGGATTCACGAACCTATATCAATTGTATATTTATTAACACATATAATCATAATCGAGCAAATTTATATATATAGTTATGTATTAAGATCAATATTTATATATACATTTATTAATACTTGTAATTTATTATAATACTTATTTGATATATAATTTAGTTAACGTTATATCAATATTAATAATATTATATCGCAATGTTTAGTGATACTAGTATAATTATGTAACAACTATTTTTGTATATAAATTTCTCTCGTTTACAAAATAATAGTTATAGTAATAATAATACTAGAATAAAGATAATAATAATAATTAATATACTAATATCAATAATGATAGTGAAAATAATAATTTTAAATAAAAAGATAATAATGATAAGATAAAAATGATAGTTTTCAATAAAATGATATATGTATATATATATATATATATATATATATATATATATATATATATATATATTTAATGATAATAATAATTGTAATACTAAAATGGTATAATTTAGTAATAATAATAATGATAATAATTATAACCTTAATAATAACAATAATATTAAATGATCATAAATTTTGTAGTAGTAATAATAACAATAATAATAATTATATAACAATTAATAATAACAATAATAATATAATAGTTATGAAATATGTATACCCTTTCAAAAAGCATTCTAAAAAGAATTGTCGCGTACGAGACTCGAACCCATGACCTCTCGGACACCCGTCACCACCCATGACCACCCATCTGTCTTGCCTTTTTCTGTTTTAATCCCATAACAACTTGATATAATCCTATTACTTATGTTTCTTTTTTTCATCTTCTACTTCACTAACCTAATCATCACTTCTATCATACCATGCATCATCGTCATCTATAAGGCATCATCATTAATCGGTTTATTTTAAATACAAGTATTCTCATCTTGTTTATCATGTATCTTAATCGCCATGATCCGACTAATATCATCATCATTATTAATTCGTTGGATTTCGGCCCACTAACACCAACAAGAGCACGGTCCAAGCATATTGAACAGACCCAGTTTTTCAACAGTCCAATATGATTAATCCAATTACTGGTTCGCTAGGTTTGAAATTTTAAAACAAAAACGATTAAATATCAAGCTAGTTAGTTTCAATAATTCGACGGGAATAAAGGAGTAGGGTCTTCGGTTTGTATCACTATCCTTTTCACCATCATCATACATCATTGTTATCTTAACGACCTACCATTACCCTCGTCATATACTCGTATAAACATCATTATCTTCTTCGCATCGATCAACACAGAAAAATACAAAGGAATGCTTGTGTCATCGACTAATCCCCATACTATCATGTTTACCATATAAAATAAAATGAAAGAACGTCCCTAAAAGTACTTTTGGTCGGCCACAACTTGCAACTACTTTTCCCACTTGTATTATTTAAACGCATTCCTTTTTCTTTAATTAACTCCAAGTCGAGCTAGCTGTCAATCATGTGCTAATCCTTTTAATTTCATCAAAGTGTTTGATATTTAAAGGTAGTGGTTATCGAAAGAAGCAACAGCAAGAAGACAAAATAAATAATCGAAAAAGAACTAGATGGGTGTTGATTATTTTCTTACTTGGCTCGACAGACACATGAACCCAGTTGAAATTTTCTTTGGTTTGTGTTGCAAGTGGTGGTTTTGTAAAGGTGAAGAGGGTGGTTCTAATGATGGTAATGGATGTAGTGTGGTTCTACGGTGGTAACCGTTGGTGGTGATCGAATTGGTGTTTCACAATGGTGACAGGAGGTTATCAAGGTGGTGTTTTTGTTGGATGGGTTTCAAATAACAGAAAAGTTAGAAGACAGTAGCAAAAATAGGTGGTTTCGATGGATGCTTGTTTTGTGTGTGTTTCGATGGTGAGTAAAGAAACCGAACAGAAGACAGGAGGAACATCATCGGTTATCACTTATCAACTTCATTGAGTCACATTCTTTGTAACAGAAAGTCGAATCGAGCAACAGTACCCTTCAATGAAGGTTTTGTCATTTGAAAAGAGGAGAGGGAGAGAGAGTTTGAGAGAGAGACCTTGGTGGTGATCTTGGTTCTCTAATGGTAATAGATGGGTGTTGGGATTGTTTGAGATGAGTCAGGAAGTAAAAAACAAAGTATATAAAGCAGATAAGAATATATAAGTATAAAATTACTTTGATATCGATCCATAACTGAATTTGGATAGTTACTGTGGCTGATTCATGGATTGTACGAAATTATAGATTGAAGAATCAATTAAGAATAGTTTGAAAGCTATGCTAAACAGAATCGTACATATCTTCCTATTTTTGTGATCTATAAATAGTATAGATATAGATATAGATATAGATATAGATATAGATATAGATATAGTATTAATATTAATATTAATATTAATATTAATATTAATAATAATAATAATAATAATAATAATAATAATAATAATAATAATAATAATAATAATAATAATACTAGTTAATAATAATAATTATTATACTAATAATACTGATTATTAATAATAGAAATAATAATAATAATAATAATAATAATAATAATAATAATAATAGAAGTATTAATATTATTAATGATATTTATAATAATAATAATATAATAATTTATACTTATCAAATTTTATTTATTTTATATCTCATATTAGAATTAGTAATACTAATAACTCAAATATTAATATCAATATTAATATTAGTAATAATAATGAAAGTGATAATAATATTATTGATATATCATTTATATTTTTAACTTGTAATTACAAATAATTTATTTATTTTACACTATATTATATAGTAATATTTATTAAATATTATATATCATAATATATTAATAACTGTTATTAGAATTCATATATAACTCATAATAATATATATGTATAATAGTAATTTATTTATTCTATTTATTATTTTACATTTTAAATTCCTAATGTTTAAAGTATACTTTATGGATTCAAAATATTATATATGTCCATATATTTATATTTATATATACCTATTTATTTACAAACTAATGTTCGTGAACCATCGGGGATAGTCAAATGGTAATTGATTACATGAATATAGATTTCAAAACTTTCGAAACTCAACATTACAGATTTTGCTTATCGTTTCGGAACCATATAGAGATTAAAGTTTAAATTTGGTCGAAAATTTCCGGGTCATCACAACAATTTCCCGGGCACGAACAACCTTTGCGTCATCCACTGGGAGGGCGGAAATCGCCTGGCGAAGGGTTGAGGAGGATCCCTTCTCCAAGGCACTCACGCAGCCATGATAATCAATATCCAGCTGAGAGAAAGCACGGATAAGGTCATCACCCGCAGGGACATTGAAATGAATGTCATCGAAACTCTCCATGGTAAAATAATCACCCTCGCCGCCACCCAGCTGTATGGGCTCCGTCACGGTTGCCTCACCACCGGCAGAAGACTCAGCAACAACTGCAAAAGTTGAAAAGATCAAGCACAAAATAAATATCATAACAAAGAATAAGACTAGCTTGTCGAAACAAGAAGATTACCTTTGGCCTTCTTCGACCGTAGCTGAGGAAGAGTATGAATTATCCTCTTCACAACCACCTGCTCCTCAGTTACATTCAGAGCAGGGAGGACCAAGTCGGCCCCATCACCGGTGTTCTGTTCCAAGTCTTGGGGAACAACATCCGGCCCGCCTTTCGGATTCACCGGCACATTCTCAAAATTGATCTCCTCAAGATCACCAAATGCCATTACAGTAGCAAACTCCATCACTGTTGCATAAAAATAAACAAGGTTAGTATACAAAAAACCTAAATAAATGTCATAAAAATTGGCTAGGATCAGTCTCCACCTGCTCCATTATAAAGAATGACGGGTTTAGTGTTTGGATCCGGTCATTGGTGACTAACTCCTCCCAACACAAGCATGGCCTCCGGATATGGCCGTTGAGGAAAACTGAACTCCTGGATGGCCAATATACATGCCTTCTCGGCAGCATTCAATTTTGGAATCTTATTGGCTCCCTTCTTCACATTAACTGCCCATTCACAAAGCACGACGAACCGTGCCGGTAGCCCTTTGCTATCGACAAAATAGAACGACTCCCGCCATTCTTTCAAAGAGGTATCCATGTCACCGGTAAAATTGAAAAACGCTCTCCGCTTGATGGAAAACCATCCAGTCTCAGACCTCGAGACGGTGAAACAGTATCGGAACATGCGAACTGTCGGGAGTATGTGATAATGGTTAAGATATATCTCCCACATTACCAATTTTTGGTACGCATGAGGATGTAGCTGGGCAGACGCTATCTAGTAGTGTGTAAAGAATTGGTACATAAACTCAGAGTAGGGCAACCGAAAGTTGCTAGCAGTAATAGCTGCGCCATACATGGTAACCATGTTTATTGGAGGCTTATGGGCTCGGTGGAATGCATCAGGAACCCTCAAAATATAACTGGTCAAAAATGGGTACTTTTCTACTAATTCGTCGAGGTATTCATCACATACTCGACTCATGATGTTGTTAATATCTACGAAAGACCTAGATGACGATTCGGGAGCGTCTACGCTAGTAGATGTGGAAGACTGATCCGCCATATATACGTAAATACAAAAGTACAAACTAACGGGAAAAAGAAGATAAAAGGGATACCTTTTCGTGAAAAAACTGTTGCTTTTTTGAAGAAGAAACGACTGAATATATGAAGGCTGTAAAAAGTGAGACGAATGGGAAAAAGTGGCTATTTATAGGTTTTAAAGAAATTGATCCAACGGTTTAGATTAAAAGATGGATCCCTAAAGGTAATGATTAAATTTGCAAAAAGGTGTCCCTCGAACGTCGTTCCAAAAAGTTGAAAAATGGAAAAAACATGAAAAGTGGGCGTGTCTGCAGAAACTGTCTTTTCAAACTCTCAAGCATTTAATGCACATCCAATCGGAAATGCAGGCTCATATTCGAGTTTGATAAAGGTAACCGTTCCGACTACCATCATCAAACTGGGGGGGACTTGATGATACGCATAATGATCCGTCTCCACAAGGCACACTATTAGTGGCACCCCGGCTACAGTGTACCCGACATAAATTATACCAAGTAGAGAATGTCCTCCCGGCCTCATCTTAGTAACCGGATCAGAAGGTTACTTATGAACGCACCCGGTAAAGATCACATCGGACAAGTGTCAGCCGGGGCGCCACAAGAAGCTTCAGCTTGGACAAGAATGCAAGCTACCGGCATCAACTAGTCGAATATAAAGTCATTAAGAAACCAAGAACCATATCGTCACACAAATATGCTTGATGGACTATGAATGTCGGGCATCCGACAACCTTTACAAAGTTACCTATAAATCGGCAACAATCTTACCCGGCTGTAACACTACCATGAAGAAACACTTGGAATAAACATCAAGCAAAACCTCCTTACTTGGACAGAGAGTAAGACACCCACCCGTGAAAACGTAGACGGATCTACCACACTCTCGGAACTGCCACGTCTTCCCGGATTAGGTGTCTGGTCCCGAGACAAGTACGATTGTCTAGGAACAAGCATGTCGTCCTGGAACAAGCACACCTTCCCAGAACAAGCACACCTTCCCGGAATAAGTGCGTTGTCTCATAACAAATGCCTTGTCCCAGAGCAAACACATGATCCTGGAGCAAATACGCAAACAAGCTGCATGACACGTCAGCCCGCAAATCTAGGATAGTTCGTTAGGATCCGCTCGTTATTCCCATGAAAGGGACAGGTACCACGTCAATCCTCGGGATTAGCAAAGTTTGTTAGAACCATGAAAGGGACATGTGCCACGTCACCAATCCCTCATAACACCTATAAATACACGAACAAGATCATTCATTCAAGCACACTTGATGCATTTAACATTACTCTGCCCAAATTAATTACAGTAACGTCTCTCCAGTCGACAACACAATTCCGATAAAGATTCCGGTCGATATCGGAATTGATATCTACTCTAAGATATTAACTTCTTCGATTCCGATAGAACAAGGTTAATTCCATCGATTGTTTTACGCCCTTGAAATCAAAATTTCAAATCGGAGTTCGCACAATTATTGGAGTTAAAACATTCAATTCACTCTTTTTCCCAAATCAAGCACTCAAACCCGAAATCTAATTAACCATCACAATTTTGGTTTGATCACCTATCATCTAAGTTTAGTTCTTCAAGTCTAGACAGGCATTCAACACCCTATGAATCCCCTTTTTCAAACCTAGTTGCTACTCTACAAACCAATTTACATGTCACCGACCATGTATTGGGTCGCCCACGTTGTTTCTTGTTGGGGGTAGTCGACCATGAAAAAATGAGAGGTAGTCGACCATGTTTACACGGTAGTCGAGCAGTAACTCAATGAAGCTTGGTCGACCACCTTGAAAAATGAGATGGTCGACTAAGATATATGGTGGTCGACCAATACTTTGGTCTACCCAATGGTGTATATTGGCAATTTTTTTTAAAAAAAAGTATATTTTCTTTGAAAACTTAATAAAAGTGTATTTTGGACAATTTCCCCAAATAAAAATAAATACAATTAATAGATAAATAAGAAAGAAAGTCACTTAAATAACTTAATTATGAATTTGAACATATCTATAATTGTGGTTACAAACTATTTCGTATGGCAAAAACTAAGTTTTTTCACACGCAAATTCTTACTTTTTGATTTTTTTTTTTCTGTTTAAAAGTTATAAACTCTTTTAACCAAATAAAATTTTTATTAGATAGGTCTTTTTCATAAAAATTAGAAAGTAAAAGCACTTAAAAAGCTCTAAAAAAAACTTTCAACCAAACATGTCTTGAGAATGAATGCATTTAAAGAAAAAAATAACATGAAAGTAAAATGATATGTTCATTTACTAAGGGGTCATTGGTCAATTTAGTGATAATGATAAAAAGTGAATCGATTGTGTATTTGAGTTTTAATGAGACGAAATTGCATATACAATGCGTGATTGTATCAGGATTGCTGTTAATTTTATATGCTCTATTTAAAAAATAAAAGTGAACCCTTTATATACGAATTTATTAGTGAAATGACCAATGGAATCACGAGTTTATTTAAACGAAACAATTTAATGATATGTTTTAGGTATTAAGTGAACGTAAATGCTAAAGTGTGATGACCCGGAAATTTCTGACCAAATTTAAACTTAATCTTTGTATGATTAACATTTTCGACACGATAAGCAAAGTCTGTAAAACTGAATCTCAAAATTTTTGAACTACTTTTATATATTTAAATACCCTTTGGTTGTTTTCGACGATTCGCGAACAATTATATGTAAATAGATACATATATACTATAACTTGAAAAAGTAACAATGTATTAATTGTTTGATACCGTACATTAAACTTATTGGTTTAAATATTTATTTGAATATATATGATAAGTTGAAATATTTATTATTAAAATTAATTATAAATAACTTCCAATGTGTATTTAAAAACTGATTTATGTATATCAAATAAAGATATATACATATATATAATTTCAAGTTATTTAGTAAACGATAGTAACATTCGTTTGTTAATTCGATTGATATTTAGATAATTGAACTAAAACGTTTAAGATGAACAAAGTAAAACACTAATTTGCTACAGTATTTTCAAATTGCTACAGTACCCAAAATGCTACAGTGTTTTTGAAAATCACTATTTGCTACAGTAACTGTGCTACAGTAAAACACTATTTCAAAATAAATAAAAAATATATGTATATGTATATACTACGAGACGATGATTTATAGAAGAAAATAACCAAAACACTTACTTGATTAAAGCTACACTTAGAGTGACATAGTTATCAATGATTAAGTTCATATTTTGACAAAGGTACGAGTCACGAAACGAAAAGTACTAGTTTTCTCAGCGTACGAAAGGGCGTTCGAAAAACCGGAACCGGGACATAAGTCGCGTAATGACGTACGACTTATCGGAACAAAAATTACAAGTCAACTATGCACATAAATTTAATATAATATATAATTAATTATATAAATTATATAAATTATATTTATATTTATTTATTATAACGACAAGCTAGATTACAAAAACAATGTGAGCTGGAAAACCCACCCATGCGATCGCATGGGATTTGGCCTAGGGAGCCATACGATCGCATGGCAGTCTGGTCCAGGCCACATCTATAAAAGTCGATGTTTTGTGCTTCTGATTTCATTCCTACTCCGTATTATATTTATTAATTATATTATTATTATTATTATTGTTATTATTATTATTATTATTATTATTATTATTATTATTATTATTATTATTATTATTATTATTATTATTATTATTATGATTAATATTATTATTAATCTTAATATTATTAGTAGTATTATTATTAATTAGTATTATACATAAAATACTACGACGAGGTCATGAGCGTGTCACTTTCAAAATGGTTTTCAAGCGGGATAGAGCTAAGGAAATTATGGGTTATTGCCAAGGAGATTATGGGTAATGTTCGGGGGTATATTTGTGAATCAAACCTAGTGTTTATCATCACCGTTGCGTCTACGTACTTTCCTACAATATTGAATCTCAATATTGATACGTTGAAATCTACGGTTATTTGGTAATCCGTGTTTCGATCACATTTTGGTGAACGACTTTATATGCTGCTAAGGTGAGTTTCATATGATCCCTTTTACTCAATATATTTTTGGGCTGAGAATACATGCGACTGTTTATAAATACTGAAAATACTAGATTTATATGCGTGAGTTTCATATGATCCCTTTTTCAAATTATATTTTTGGGCTGAGAATACATGCGCAGTTTTATAAACTGTTTTACTAAATGGATACAAATACTAAAACTGATTTTGTGTGAGTTTCATATGATCCCTTTTTCAAATTATATTTTTGGGTTGAGAATACATGCGCAGTTTTATAAACTGTTTTACTAAATGGATACAAATACTAAAACTGATTTTGTGTGAGTTTCATTGATCCCTTTTTAATTGCTTTTGCTATATATATTTTTGGGCTGAGAATACATGCACTTTATTTTAAACGCAATGGATACAAGTACATACTAAATTCTACACTGAGTTTGAACCGAAAATCCCTTAGCTTTGGTAACTGTTAACTGCCAGTTATAAGAACTGGTGGGCGCGAGTAGTAGTATATGGATCCATAGGGTTTGATATCCCCGTCCGAGCTAGAGCACTAGCCTTTTAACGGACGTATGCTATTTGAGAAGCGTACACGTTGGTTTGCGTGTATTATTAAGATGATTATACAAAGGGTACAAATTATATATACGTTAAGTTTAGTTACCAGGGTGCTCAATCTTGTAGAATATTTTGATAAACGTTTCGGATGAAACAACTGAAATCTTGTGATCCACCTTTATATACAGATTATACGAAACATTAAAACTATGAACTCACCAACCTTTGTGTTGACACTTGTTAGCATGTTTATTCTCAGGTTTCCTAGAAGTCTTCCGCTGTTTGCTTATATGTTAGACAAGCTATGTGCATGGAGTCTTACATGACATACTTTTCAAGGAAACGTTGCATTCACCAAATCATCACCATGTATCTTATTTTGACTGCATTGTCAACAGAAGTATCATTGTAAAGTATTATATTACGATGATTGTCTATATGTAGAAATCATCAGATGTCGAAAACCTTTGATTTAAATATTCATTTATGGTGTGCCTTTTCAAAAGAATGCAATGTTTACAAAACGTATCATATAGAGGTCAAATACCTCGCAATGAAATCGATGAATGACGTATTGTCCATATGGATTTGGAGCGATCGTCACAGTTGGTATCAGAGCGTTGGTCCTAGCGAACCAGGTCTTGCATGAGTGTGTCTAACTGATAGTTGTTAGGATGCATTAGTAAGTCTGGACTTCGACCGTGTCTGCATGTCAAAAGTTTTGCTTATCATTTTTGTCGGAAATTACCTGCTTATCATTCCTAGTCTAGACACGTTTTACTGCAATGATTGCATGAATAGTGTATAGACAAAATTCATATCTTAGCGTATCTGTTACTGTAAACTTTTCCTGACATCTTCCGAAAATTTCTCCGTGATTTATGGAATTTGGTATTATATATACATATGTAAATTATGTATTGAAGAATACCAAACTAAATTCTATAATCTAATTCATATAAAAAAAATCATCTCCCTAAAAAAAAATCATCTCCCTAATTATACAAGATGGATCCCGTATCTAGTTCAAATTCCTTAAACTCTGACAGCTATTCCGATATGGATATTCACCTGAACTCTGAAGAAAGTGTAACCGGAATGGATCAACCAATCAGCCATCACCTATTCTGGATGAATTGGGGATGGGTTCGTAGCCTACTTAATCATTGGAGACAAGAAGAAGGTGATCCCTTCCATCCACCACATTCACCTCTTGGCAAAGAACCTGAAGCACTTACCGGCGAACCTATTCGTAATACTATTTTCTCTCTCATTTCCAGAGTATCTCATCATGATTATATACTATCCCATATTATAAATCTTATTTATCCGATCATCCGAACTGCCAATCATCCCGGTGTAGTAGAAGAAGTCAACGAGCTTCACGCTCGGGTAGTGGCTTTGGAGAATACGGTGCAAAGGTTACAAGCACCAGCATAATCTCCGGCATCAACAGTACCACCGACAACAACACCAACAGTACCATTACCACCACCAACAACATCCGCATCGCAAACCTTAACTTCACAATCTGTTCCACGAGCATCAACGTCATACGCACCATAGTTACCAAGAAATACCAGCAACAATAACCGATGAAGTATTAACTCATTTCCCCTGAAGAAATTTTATGTATATTTAATATATATGAATTTTGAAATCAAAATAAATCTTTTCGTACTAAGCTATTACGTGTGAATCTTAACGGGTAGGTACTACTCGGTTAGTTCATATTACTAATATGCAATGATGTACATCATTCCTTAACAACTTAACCATTGTTAACTACAATCTCTGTTTCAACTTAATGAATTCCATTTCATAATAAACCAAGTGTATTATTCAATTACATAATTGATTTTACATTTTCATTTTTGATGTACTCGAAACTTTCCAAAAAACATCATCTGTGCCTTGTAAGGTTCACAAGAATTCCACGAGCATCAACATCCTTCACCAAGGAATAAGAATAAATAATGAAGTATTGATTTCATTAGTAAAATACTTCGCAAAGATTAGGTAATCTTTAATGTTTTAGAGATTAATCATTTCTAAGTCAAGCCGAAAATCAAATGAGCTTAATATGATATTAACTCATTAAATCTGTATTACATCTGAAGAAAAATATACATACATATATTTTCATAAAGACTGTAATGAAAATTCTTTTGTACAAAATATTAATTGTGAAATCTTTAACGGGTAGGTAATTCTCGGGAAATATATAAGTTCACAATTAATATGTTATACTGTACATTCTTCAACTTTGATTCAAAAATTATTAACTATGCTCACAGCGATATACAATCGTTTCCATACAAATTCAATTACATATTCTGATTTTAAAAAATCAGAATCCAAGCCAAGATTTAACAGAAAACATCACTCTTAGATTCTTACATCTTTCAAATGCTATACTTTGACTTCAAAACTGTGCTAGAACATCACTTCTATTCATAAACCCAATAAAAAAATTTGTATCGTTCAAAATTCTAGAACATCATATGTATCTTGACAATTACAATCTTCATGTAAACCCTTCAAACTTTTGAAAACACCTCGGATTGATAACCAAAGATTCGGTTATGATAACTATGAATGCTGATGAAGCAGCAAAAACTGTAAACGACCTTAACAGCTAAAAGTTTGATGATAAAGAATAGTGTGTTGGCAAAGCTCAGAAAAAGAGAAGGTTTAGAACTGGAAAACGGATTGAGCAAAGTATGAAGGAGGCTGTGGATAAATCACAAAGACTAAACCTGCCTTCAAAGAATCCAAATTATTCAGTATCTGCTGAAGCCATTAACGAATACCTTGCTTCCGAATCTAAACCCTTGCGGACAATATTTTTCATCATCCTCTGATATTAGAAATTCTAAGATATCATCGTATCTTTCATTATAAATATCCTCCATATTTCTGGAGATAATTCCATAATCATTCTCATCGGAAATCAATTTTCTCCTTGCGATATCTGTGTAACATCATAAAAGAAACTATTTTAGTTTTTAAATTCTGAAACCTTCGAGTTTAAAATATGAATATTTTTGAAGTGGTGTTGGGAACTGAAGCATGAGTTAGTATAATATAATTACACTTGATCAACGTGATTATATTACAGTAAGTCATGCTGAGTTTCTAATGGAACGTGATAAAGGTTCACAGATCATACCCTCATTATAAACCATGTTACATAACTCTTTCATTCTATTTAACCTCTAAACTATCAAGAAAATATTTTCTTAATGATTCGGTCTTTTTCGAGGTATTCTAGTAATTTAACAAGTCAGATTGTGCCATTACCGTTTCTTTCTTAGAATATTAATTATGTTCATTCCGAAATTCATACCTACGAATTCTGGACCATTATTTGCTTGATTTAAAGTCGGGAAGAGAAAATGAAAGCATGAAGCTCCGAAATATAATGGAAAATATAAAGCCCGAAAACAACCCCGAAATTACAAACCGTGTATATCAATGCGTATAGCAATATAAAGACACGGGAGAATGAAAAACAATATAACCCCAAGGTAATAGTAGAAGAAAATAACTTCCTCTGGTGGTAGATGAAAAAGAAGAATGACAGATATGAAAGTTAGGAGTATATCAAGAATCAGAACTGGATGAAGCATTTTTCACAATCTTTTGAAAATAGGAAATGAGAAAGAAGATGTAAGAGTGATGAAAATAATGAAACGGAAGAGGTCAATTTATAGCGAAATATCAAACATAGCAATCGAGGCAAATTACGCATTTAATCAAAAGAAATCTTAATTTCCTTAAATTTCGAAGAATCAAATCTTATTTAGATTATGAAGATTTTCGATTCCTTAAATTACGGAAATCAATCGTTAATATGTCAAGAGTTAAGACGAATCTCTATTCTTCATTTCACTCTTTTACGATAACTTCTCTCATACGCTTCGAATAATCGGATTGTTGTATCCATATTATTCAACGGTGATAAAACTCTATTTATCAACACATATACGTCATGAAAACATTTTTATTGTTAGTCATGACGACCTCACTCAAATTTCGGGACGAAATTTCTTTAACGGGTAGGTACTGTGATGACCCGGAAATTTCTGACCAAATTTAAACTTAATCTTTGTATGATTAACATTTTCGACACGATAAGCAAAGTCTGTAAAACTGAATCTCAAAATTTTTGAACTACTTTTATATATTTAAATACCCTTTGGTTGTTTTCGACGATTCGCGAACAATTATATGTAAATAGATACATATATACTATAACTTGAAAAAGTAACAATGTATTAATTGTTTGATACCGTACATTAAACTTATTGGTTTAAATATTTATTTGAATATATATGATAAGTTGAAATATTTATTATTAAAATTAATTATAAATAACTTCCAATGTGTATTTAAAAACTGATTTATGTATATCAAATAAAGATATATACATATATATAATTTCAAGTTATTTAGTAAACGATAGTAACATTCGTTTGTTAATTCGATTGATATTTAGATAATTGAACTAAAACGTTTAAGATGAACAAAGTAAAACACTAATTTGCTACAGTATTTTCAAATTGCTACAGTACCCAAAATGCTACAGTGTTTTTGAAAATCACTATTTGCTACAGTAACTGTGCTACAGTAAAACACTATTTCAAAATAAATAAAAAATATATGTATATGTATATACTACGAGACGATGATTTATAGAAGAAAATAACCAAAACACTTACTTGATTAAAGCTACACTTAGAGTGACATAGTTATCAATGATTAAGTTCATATTTTGACAAAGGTACGAGTCACGAAACGAAAAGTACTAGTTTTCTCAGCGTACGAAAGGGCGTTCGAAAAACCGGAACCGGGACATAAGTCGCGTAATGACGTACGACTTATCGGAACAAAAATTACAAGTCAACTATGCACATAAATTTAATATAATATATAATTAATTATATAAATTATATAAATTATATTTATATTTATTTATTATAACGACAAGCTAGATTACAAAAACAATGTGAGCTGGAAAACCCACCCATGCGATCGCATGGGATTTGGCCTAGGGAGCCATACGATCGCATGGCAGTCTGGTCCAGGCCACATCTATAAAAGCCGATGTTTTGTGCTTCTGATTTCATTCCTACTCCGTATTATATTTATTAATTATATTATTATTATTATTATTGTTATTATTATTATTATTATTATTATTATTATTATTATTATTATTATTATTATTAATCTTAATATTATTAGTAGTATTATTATTAATTAGTATTATACATAAAATACTACGACGAGGTCATGAGCGTGTCACTTTCAAAATGGTTTTCAAGCGGGATAGAGCTAAGGAAATTATGGGTTATTGCCAAGGAGATTATGAGTAATGTTCGGGGGTATATTTGTGAATCAAACCTAGTGTTTATCATCACCGTTGCGTCTACGTACTTTCCTACAATATTGAATCTCAATATTGATACGTTGAAATCTACGGTTATTTGGTAATCCGTGTTTCGATCACATTTTGGTGAACGACTTTATATGCTGCTAAGGTGAGTTTCATATGATCCCTTTTACTCAATATATTTTTGGGCTGAGAATACATGCGACTGTTTATAAATACTGAAAATACTAGATTTATATGCGTGAGTTTCATATGATCCCTTTTTCAAATTATATTTTTGGGCTGAGAATACATGCGCAGTTTTATAAACTGTTTTACTAAATGGATACAAATACTAAAACTGATTTTGTGTGAGTTTCATATGATCCCTTTTTCAAATTATATTTTTGGGCTGAGAATACATGCGCAGTTTTATAAACTGTTTTACTAAATGGATACAAATACTAAAACTGATTTTGTGTGAGTTTCATTGATCCCTTTTTAATTGCTTTTGCTATATATATTTTTGGGCTGAGAATACATGCACTTTATTTTAAACGCAATGGATACAAGTACATACTAAATTCTACACTGAGTTTGAACCGAAAATCCCTTAGCTTTGGTAACTGTTAACTGCCAGTTATAAGAACTGGTGGGCGCGAGTAGTAGTATATGGATCCATAGGGTTTGATATCCCCGTCCGAGCTAGAGCACTAGCCTTTTAACGGACGTATGCTATTTGAGAAGCGTACACGTTGATTTGCGTGTATTATTAAGATGATTATACAAAGGGTACAAATTATATATACGTTAAGTTTAGTTACCAGGGTGCTCAATCTTGTAGAATATTTTGATAAACGTTTCGGATGAAACAACTGAAATCTTGTGATCCACCTTTATATACAGATTATACGAAACATTAAAACTATGAACTCACCAACCTTTGTGTTGACACTTGTTAGCATGTTTATTCTCAGGTTTCCTAGAAGTCTTCCGCTGTTTGCTTATATGTTAGACAAGCTATGTGCATGGAGTCTTACATGACATACTTTTCAAGGAAACGTTGCATTCACCAAATCATCACCATGTATCTTATTTTGACTGCATTGTCAACAGAAGTATCATTGCAAAGTATTATATTACGATGATTGTCTATATGTAGAAATCATCAGATGTCGAAAACCTTTGATTTAAATATTCATTTATGGTGTGCCTTTTCAAAAGAATGCAATGTTTACAAAACGTATCATATAGAGGTCAAATACCTCGCAATGAAATCGATGAATGACGTATTGTCCATATGGATTTGGAGCGATCGTCACATAAAGTCATTTAGTTTAATGACCCGTGAAACCACATAGTACGATTAAGAAACTCGTCAGCTAAACATTTCTTCAAACACCTTAAATGCATATTAAATAATCCACATCCAATCATAAAAGATAATATTGATTGACATTTTATTTTAAAAGTGTAAACTAAAATATTATTTTAGAATTAGTTTTCTTCTCCTAGATTTATACCTTCTCGTACTCAATTCAAAATAATTAATTAAAATAATTCAAAATTATTTAATTTTAATAATTAAAATAATTATTAATAAGATTTAATAATAATAATTAATTAATAAAATTTAATTTTAATTCAGAATTATTAGATTAATGACATCACTAACCTTGCTTAGATTTTTTTTCTTTTTCTTTTTAATTTTTTCTTAACAAATGAATTAGCCTAATAATTACATCATCATTATAGCATTTTAATAGAAATACATATTATATATATAATAGTAAGTTCAATAATACTAACAAAGTCATTAGTACTATTCAATCAAAATAACGGTTATACATATATGTTTTCTATTTTTTAATTTTTACAATCAATCAACAAATGAACTTAGGTATGTAATATTAGGTTAAATTTTGGGCTCATATATATATTACGCTCTGTACGACCACACGCCTCGCAAGCCTCAATATCCAGCCCTGAATCTATACATTATTATAAAACACTTGCAATAATCCCACGTGTTATTTTCTCAATCAAACTGAATTAAATAATCATATGTATCATTTTCTTAGTTAAATTGAATTAAATAATAAAAACACCCTAAAATAACTTTATGATTTAAAGGTATGTAATTTTCCATATATTCTATTTAATTAAGTACATAATCACAATCATAATTTAAATATACATAATAAATTAAATAATCTTACGTGTTATTTTTTTTAGTTAAACTGAGTAATAAACAAGATAAAAAATAGACATCCATATGTATGAGTTAATTATACCAATGGTTGCCGTGGTTTATTCAAAGTTGTCCCAGTAGTCCTTAGTTTTTTAAAATTTTAACGATAGTCCATATGGTTTTTAAAACGTATGGCTCTGGTCCCTACAACTAACTTCCGTTAAAATATTTTGTTAAATCTTTATTAAGAAGGGTATCATTGACTATTCATTACTCTTTCTTCTTCTCCAACCTACCTACTTTTTCTCTATATTTTATTTTAAAAATAAAAATACCGACCCTGAATCATTATAACCAAGGTTGCAAAATTCGCTATTTAGGGATTAATCGATCGGTACTTTGAAATGATTAATCGGAAATTCAGGGATTAATCGGGGATTAATCGGATTGTACTATTTACATTAAAATATTAAATTTCAAAAATTATATGTGAAAATATAGAATAAAATCATAAATATAAACATAAAGTTTAACATAATTGTCTATAAGTGTTCATCTTTTTCAAAATCTTTAAAATTCTAGTTCAACTTCATGTTAAAATATTGACCAATTTTGACTTTGACCGACTTTGATTACCAAATTTGATTTTGACCCATCAATCGACGTTGACCAATTAATTAAACGGATTTTTAAAATTGGAACGAACTGCCATTAAAAATGATTAATCGGGAATTAAACGGGGAGTAAACGGGTTTTTTACAACACTGATTATAACCATCGATATGGACAAATAAACAAATAAGATAACAATAACTATATTATTATTATTATAAGAATAGATAACAAGAACATTGATGATGATGTCATTCCTGTCTCCCGTCGTCCTTGAACATATAGTGAAATCATACGCGTGGTCCTCAAATTTTTTTTTTTTTTTTTTTTTTTTTTTGCGTTCGTCGCCACTGAACTTGCATTTAATAACTCTCATCGTCCTTCTGTTTATTGTCCGTCTCTTTCCTCCGTTAACCTTCAGCATGTGCCAAACTTTTGAGGGTAGTTTAGTCTTTTTATAACTTTTTAATTAAATAATTTAATTTATCTTTTCTTTTCCTTTTCCTTTTACCTTTTTGTTTTCTTTTATCTTTTCTCTTCTATATGCATATACGTATAGTTTGATGAATTGAATTGCTCTACTACTTCACATAAAAAAAAAAGTTTCAGGCACACCGCCGCCTACTCCTTGAATTATTATTTATGTTACTGTAAGGTTAGGATTTGAGAAAGGTTGGGGTTTATTTAGGGTTTGATACTTCTTTAATTATTAATTTAGATTTGTAATTTAAGGTTGTAACTAGAAGGTGTAATAGTAGGGTTTGAGAATAATTTAAGGTTTAACTATGGTTTGATAGATGGGATCAAAGCCATGGTTACAACATGCACCAACGTATCAGGCATTAGAATCTTATTGGGATACAAAAGATGTTATTGGGATACAAAAGATGATGGGCCTGGACCCAGGTGTGCTAATACGCTAACTTATGGTTGATTAAACTACCATCGTCACTAATTAGACCACCGACGATGCTGGTTATGCATATTGTAATCGAGAAGACATTTTGATGAATCGAAGATTTTAATTCCAGGATCGCATCTCAATTGAATGACGAGGCAGGTGTGTATGTGACCTTTATCAACAGATTTATTTAGGGTACGTATGTGTGTGAGTTTATAGATCTTTGTTGAAACAAATTAGGGTTTTGTGAATTGAGGAAGAAAAAACAAAAAAGGGGAAAATTGATTTTGTTCTTGATTTAGGTGTTGCATTGAGATGGGTGGGGATAGTGTTGATTTGGGTGGAGATGAAGATAAGGGAAGAAAGCAAGTAAGATAAAATTACTTCGGTCGTTCTTGAATTATAAAAAAGATAAAATGACAGAACTGCCCTCACATGTTTGGCACATGCTGAAGGCTAACGGCTCAAATAGACCGATAGTAAATAGAAGGACGACGTACGTTATAAAATGCAAGTTTAGTGACGACGAACGCAAAAAAAAAAAACTTTGAGAACGACACGTATGATTTCACTATATGTTCAAGGACGACGGGAGTAATTTTGTCTTTTATTTTTCCCTAATTCATATTTTTTTCCCCCTTTATTTATGGATCGAATCTCGTCAAAATCAAGTTGTTCATTGAGTCAATGTCATAAATCAAGTTGTTAATTGACTCATTGTTAATCGAAAATAAAAAATTACCTCTGTATTTTTCCCTCTGTATTTTTCTTACTTTTTAGTTTAATTAAATTACATTAAATTAATAATAATAATAATAATAATAATAATAATAATAATAATTTGACTCATTGTTAATCGAAAATAAAAAATTACCTCTGTATTTTTCCCTCTGTATTTTTCTTACTTTTTAGTTTAATTAAATTACATTAAATTAATAATAATAATAATAATAATAATAATAATAATAATAATAATAATAATAATAATAATAATAATAATAATAATAATAATAATAATAATAATAATAATATTCGATATTATAAAACACTACAATCTCATGAAGCGTTTCAATGACCAAATTAATTGTAGATGTATAAGTGTTACAAAGTACCTTTTTAAATCTCTGGATATAGTAGCCAGAAGAAGATTGATGATTCAGCGTCAGTTTTTTTTTTTTTTAAATAAAAAACATAGAGAAAAAATAGATAGGTTGAAGAAGAAAAAAGATTAGTGAAAAGTCAATGAGACCCTTCTTATCATTGACTTAGCGAAATATTTTAACTGATGTTAGTTGCAGGGATCAACGGCATGCGTTTTAAAAATCACAGAGACTATCTGTATAAGCTTTTAGAAATAGGAACTACCAGTGTAATTTTAGGTATATCACAGGGACGCAGGTATAAGTAACTCTATGTAATTTTAGGTATATCACAGGGACGCGGGTATAAGTAACTCTATGTATATTTATGCACTTTTCACCCTTCTTAAACGGTCAGTAGAATCAGAATCTTATTGGTCATAAAATTAACATAATCTTTTTTTTAATAAAAGATTCAATACTTAAGAATATAATTCACCTTATTTTAAAATTTTTTGCTTTAACCAATTATTATCAAAAAATATTCTAGAAGATTATTATCTTAGGGATTAGTGTTAAAAATTAATTGTATTTATTAATTATGTTATCTTCTAGGGCAAATTCCGTTAAAATGTAATCTTTTTACCTTAATTTCTTATTTTAAGTAATATATCTTTTAATCTGTCCGAAGTTCAATTTAGGCTTTAAGCTGTCGCTTGGACCCTAAATTGAAATGGAAATTTGATTCTATAATTTTCATGGTGTCTCACATTATCTTTTAACCTAATTATTGTCATAGTTTCACTCGAAAACAATCTCTCCATCCATAGAACATTGAGAGGGAGGACTTTCTTTACTCTTGGGGTGTTTCACTCTGGGTGAAGAAATGACTTCTCTTTATTCTAGGATATGAGAAGGATTGTTTACATCTTAACTCCCCAATACCCAACTTATGTGGGATTGAGTTTTATCGTTGTTCTTATTTTTTATTTTGACGTTTAAAGGGTTGTTTGATCAAATGTTAATCACATGCTGAAAATTAAGTAACCTTTTACTTAATTTTCTTTATCATAATATGATCGTAGGAGATTATCGGTACACGTATGTGCCAATTATAGCAGACTTGCATATACTTGTTATCCTTAGATAAGTGCCAATGATTAGGCTTGCATATGATTTACATGTAAAAACGGAGTATAGTTATTTTTTTGACGGAGTTCTAACTTAAAAGTAAAAGTAACAATACTCATTTTTTTTTATTAACATTTGATAAAAAATTTATTTAAAAAGTTAAAATAAACATAGATTACCTAAAATAGAAAGTTATAGTAAAAAAATTATCTTTTGATGAAATTTAGCCTATCTTCTATAATTATAATCATTATTAGGTTAATTGCTATGCAAAATATGTAAACTTAGGCCAGATGCAATCGTATGTGAGCCAGCCCGCCACCCGATCACCACCATCACCAGCAGTTCGCCACTGCTGCAACGGTTCTCACGGTCAGAAATGTGGGGCCCGCATCAAATTTTTAAATTTTCAAAATTTAAACGGTTGAACTTTTTTTTTCTTTTTCTTTTTTCCAACCCATTTCATATATATATATATATATATATATATATATATATATATATATATATATATATATATATATATATATATATATATATATATCCCATTACTTAATCAAAAAACATACATTATCACTTTCAAATTTTCCCACTTTCAAATTTTTTACTCTCAATTTATACACAAAAATGGTTTTCACAAACATGGTTACGATCGAGATTCACGGTGGAGGGTACGTTGTTTTCCGATGACATGGACTGATACGTCAATGGGAGGGTCGATACCATAGATGTGGCGGTTACCGGGCTTTACGTTAGCAATTTGTTCGATCACTTAAGGCGAAACGCTGATTGCGACGAGGTTTCGGTATTTAGTTTATGTACTTGTGTTTTTTTTTAATCGTAGGTTTTTTTTATGTACTCGTAGTTAAATTTTTAATTAATGTGATCGTATTTTTATTAATTAATGTAATCGTGTTTTTTATTATTTTTTCTTTAATCCGTATTTTATTTTATTTTTTTAGTTTATAAATGTATTTTAATAAGTTTTAAATAAAAAATATAAAATGGGTAAAGTGGGGTGGTGAAGTTATGATTGTGAGTGTTTAGTGAAAGGAATGTGAAATAAATGTTAAAGTGTTTGTGCTGATGTGACGCTGACGTGTCAGTGAAAATGTCTGTTAAAGTTGTGAACGACTGCATGTGGCCTTATATATAAGGTATTCATGTATTCACTTTAAAAATTAGTTCAATTATTAAATTATTAATCCTATAAATACTAAAAGGGGTGGGAGGATGTGTCGTTTGACACCCACCTCCGTTCATTTTTGGGTCAAAACGACATTGACCAAATCTCCCTCACAAAAATGGCAAAACACACCCCTCAACTTTTACCAAGTTACAAAAAAAAACCTGCACTAAGGGAGTTAAATTGTCAATTCCCTAACTTAAAATAAAAACTCCCCCAACGCCTTCGACAGCCCGTATCTTCCTCCTCGCTCCGATTTAAATTTCACCGACCACTCCATTAAACTCGAAATATTATTATGAACAAAACGAGACTAACTATGTTCAAAACGGACACTTTTTAAAAAACGCTAAACAAACGACAGCCCGTATCTTCCCGCTTGCCTCGAGTTAAATTTTTCCGACAACACTATCAGACTCGAAATAATTTTATGAACAAAACGATACTAACTAAGCTCGAAACGGACACTTTTTAAAAAACGCTAAAGACAACGACATCCCGTATCTTCCTGGTCGCCAGGAGTTAAATTTTTTCGCCACCACCATCAGGCTCGAAATAATTTTATCAACAAAACGAAATTAACTACGTTTGAACCGAACATATTTTAAAAAACACTAAAGACGACAACAATAACAACGACGCATAACACATGGCCCGTTTTCACTTCTGTAAATAAAACTGCGTTAAATATGAATACGCGGACCGAAAGACCCCGCCGCATCGCGCGGGCTAAACCGAACTAGTTATACATATATTCAATTGGAAAACACAAAAAGACAAAAAAAAAAAAGGCACTATTCAATTGAAACTTTTTTGCAATTTTGTCACCTTTCCCCTCCGGTTTTTACATTATGTTAAATTTCACCCCCTTTTGACTAACTTTTTAACTTTGACAAACCCTCTAATTTATAAGATGTATATTAAACAAACTATACATTTATCAAAGTGAATACGTAGATCAGTTGGTATGGAAGTTGGTTGAAATCTAAAGGGTGCACGTTCGAACCTTGAAGTAGTTTTTTTTTTTTTTTTTTTTTTGCTACCGATTTTGGGCCCAGCGAAGCGGGCCGACCCGAATACTTGTTATATTCATTCATAATTCTACTACCAACATACATAGGATGCAACTATGCATAAAGTAATTTTTTTGCTCGTTGTAGGTAGTAACAATAAATAAATATTAATTGCAACACATGGTGCATGAGATTCATCGTCGTTAAGTGATATAAGTATATAACCATATATAATAGTCAAAAAGCGATTTCGTACCTTAAAGCTTGTGTTACATATCATAAAGAAGAGGAAAAGTGAAATAATAGTATGCATATCAAAAAATTAAAACAGATACTGCCCCTGTTAAGATTCTAGTAGAGTTAATACAAAATAAATTAGTACTTTGATTTTCAATAAGCACCACACCATAACCACATCACTATTACTACATGATAGGACTGCTCTTATTGTCACACTTGACACATTAATCTACAAAGTTATGTACAAAGTACAGACTTTCTATAATTGTTTCACCCTGTACTCTATTCATCCGACCCGCCCACTCGACCACTCTGCAGTTTCCACATCCAAGTAAAGTTATATTTTCATCGAATCAAGGACACGCGTAAATTTGATCGGATTACATTTAAGATATTACCAAGCCAAAATACCATTCTCTAAATGTTAACATGTTGACACCACAATATTCATTTAAGATTTTAACAGAATGAAGTACCTGCACATTGTACTTCTAACATTACAGCCTTTAAGCCCATACCTTTAATACTTGTAGTACAAATTTTGTCTTGTTTTCGTCTATACTGTCCATTGCACTGAAACTGTTTTATTTGTTTATTTTTATTATTATTTCTAGTAACTAAAAACATCATGGTAACTTAAATCAAGAATGTAAGATTTGTTGACAGTATGCATGTAGGGCCTGACTGACTGAATGAGTCTGTACATTTAGTTATTTATGCAATAATTTCTGGCAAATAACTGTAAAATTTAATACACCAGAACAACACAACCCTTTTGTAGTTGGGATTGGCTCAACACTGTCTACAATTTACCATCAATTATTTCGAAAATGTATTATATAAGCCTCATTACCCTTACATGTTTCTCATAAAACACACTTCCTATGTGTACACTTATATACATTATACGGAGTATATTATTATTTATACAAGATACCTACTTTAACCATCTCTAGTCATTCATAGAGAAAAATGGCTAGCTCAAAGTCGTCACTCGCTATGTTATTATTTCTGATATTAACAGCTTTGAGTAACGTTGTTCACGAAGCTGAAGCTAGAGCATTTTTTGTTTTTGGTGACTCGTTGGTCGATAATGGTAACAATAACTATTTAGCAACTACTGCACGAGCCGATGCACCTCCTTATGGGATTGATTATCCTAGTCATCGCCCTACAGGCCGATTCTCCAATGGATATAACATTCCAGACCTTATCAGTTGAGTTATTACTAGTACATTTTAGTTCTTTTTTAAAATCACTTAATGTCAGTTTTATGGACCAACTTAAATAATGTCATAAATTATTATAATTCAGGTCAAGCTATTGGTGAAGAGGCAACATTGCCGTATTTGAGTCCGAACCTCAGAGGTGAAAAATTACTTGTTGGTGCAAATTTTGCCTCTGCTGGTGTTGGCATACTTAATGACACAGGAGTACAGTTTGTAAGTTTACTAAAACAGATCATTTTTATCATGATTGCGTTGAAACATATCATTATTATGGAGGTTAGTCATGTTTTAATATATATTGCAGGTTAACATTATAAGGATCACAGCACAAATGCAATACTTTCAACAGTATCAGCAAAGGTTGAGTGGTATAATTGGCCCAGAGCAGACTCAACTTCTTGTAAATCAAGCTTTGACACTCATCACATTGGGAGGAAATGATTTTGTAAACAACTACTATTTAGTCCCATTTTCAGCAAGATCTAGACAATATGCTCTCCCAGATTATGTTGTTTACTTGATCTCTGAATACCGTAAAGTTCTAACGGTACGTACACACTATTCTTTCTACATACATACATACATATATGTATATATATATATATATATATGTATATATATATATATATGTATATGTATATATATATATATATATATATATATATATATATATATATATATATATATATATATATATGTATATATATATATATAGTGGTAGGATCAAGAGGAAAGTAACCAATCGGGGGGAAGCGGGGGGAAGCAAAAACTTTTTTTTTTCTTTTCGTTTTTTGAAAAAACTTTGTTCACGAACATTATAGATGGGATGAAAATATGAACATTTAGTAGAGACACTTTGTGATAAATGTTTTTATTTTGGCGGGAAAACGCTCGAAGAAGTAATATATAACAATTATCGTGTTTTTCGAGCGTATGTTGAGGTTTTAGCTATTGGAGTTTAGATATTAGGGTTTAGATATTAGGGTTTATAGGGTTTAGATATTAGGGTTTAGAAATTTTGGGTTTAGGGTTTAGATTTAGGTTTTAGAATTAGGATTTAGATTGAGTTTTTAACACGAACGGTTTAGAGTTTAGGGTTTAGGGTTTAGGGTTTAGGGTTTAGGGTTTAGGGTTTGGTGTTTTGGGTTTATGGAATAAACCCAAAACACCAAACCCTAAACCCTAAACCCTAAACTCTAAATCGGGCTAAATTTTACTTCACAAAACATGAAGAAAAAAAACGTTCATACTCTTCACGAACAATATTATCTTGAATGTTATTTTTGTCGATCATTTTCCCTAACATTCATCACGAAGTGTCTCTTCTAAATGTTCATATTTTCGTGTGATCTTGATGCCGGGAAAAAAAAATTCCAAAAAAACGAAAAAAAAAAAAAATTTTGCTTCCCCCCGATTGGTTACTTCCCCATTGATCTTGCCCATATATATATATATATATATATATATATATATATATATTTCATCTTGCTCATGACCCATAAAATCAAGTAAAATGCAAATAAAAAAGTTTTTTGAGTTGGATCATCTTTACTAGCTCTCATTATTGGGATGTATACAAAGTGTACTTAAATACTCCTATTATCTTAATCTTTGGCCATGCATTTTACTTCAATAAAATATGATTTCTTGAAATATATATGCTGGTCCCCTTTGTAGATTAACTCCGAGTATAATAGGTAATAAATTATGCATAGCATTATAGATATTTATTTGCACAACTTGATGGGGAAAGCAGGGGTAGTTGAATATGTCTAAGTCATACTAATACTTAGTTATTATTAAAAAAAATATAAAATTATGCTGCATCCTTAATCCATATAGTGATAATTAAACTGATTGAGACCTTTTAAAATTAGTCTTATAGATTTGATACAAACAATCCATCTATATGAATATTTATCTAAATTGTACTTACGTGCTTTCGAAAAATGCAGAGGCTTTATGAACTAGGATTACGAAGAATTTTGGTGACGGGTACAGGACCATTAGGATGTGTGCCAGCTGAACTAGCTCAACGAAGCGCCAATGGTAACTGCTCACCCGAATTAAACCGAGCAGCAAGTTTGTTCAACCCTCAACTGCAAGACTTAATCGATAGTCTCAATAGTGAGATTGGAAGCCATGTGTTCATTGGTGCCAATATTCGACAAAGCAGCATTGACTTTATTTCTGACCCTGCAAGATATGGTAAATTCACATACTCCATAAAACACATATCTTAACTATAACATCACTTTGATGAATATGTACTAAACGTGTTTTGGTCGAACAGGATTTGTGACAGCAAAGGTTGCGTGCTGTGGACAAGGACCGTATAATGGACTTGGACTATGTACACGGTTATCAAATGTATGTGCGAATAGAGATATATACGCGTTTTGGGATGCTTTTCATCCTTCTGAAAGAGCAAACAGATTTATTGTACAAGCAATATTAGAAGGATCAACAGACTACATGTCACCCATGAATCTTAGCACTATTATGAAGTTGGATGCTGCTACTAATGTGTGATTGTACATTATTTGTTGGCTCAAATTCTGCACCATGAATCTATTTTGATTTTATATATTGATATTGATTGATAATTGTATTATGCTTCTTACTTTTTGAATTTTGTTTCTAAGTGTAACTTTTTATGAAGTCTTGTTTGGTGATTAGAGGTTGAGGATTTCAAATAATATTGTATCAATATCAATTTGTAAAATATTTGTTGGACCATCATATGTTTGTATCTTGACGGTCAAATAAAGTGAACCTGTCTTTATTTTTTGAGAGTTCTTCTTTTTTTCTTACGAAAAATCGAAATTGAAATTAAAAAATTCGAAGATGTTCTAACTGGCCTCAACAAGTATATGTTTGAATGGTAGATCTTACGATCTACTCGCAAACTAAACATTGAACTAGCCCTGGCAACATTAAAACGATATATACAACAAGCAATAAAATACAACCATTGAACGTGTTAATACTTGTATCTTCACACACGTTATATAGCCGAGGAAACGAATACAAGGGGACCCGATAATCAGTCCCTAAATTTTATCACAGCATCACCCAACAAAATTTTTAACCTTTATTTATCATTCTCATAACGTTTAACCAAAAAATTATATTTTATTCGTATTGCTCTTTTCTAATATGGAATCATCAACATGTGTAGCCTGCATTTAAAGACGCTATTGGGCTCGCCTTATCTCGGAGATGGTTTAATGGGAGATCATCAAATCAACTACTTATTTCGGTTTAGGTGGCTTCAAAAATGGGTCAGGCTATATCATGGGCCGGCCCAATATTCTATTTTAACTAAAGATAAAATTATGTGATTGGTCTCTGAGTTTACCCTCCTAGATCACGTGACGTGGGGGGTTCATCTACTTTGTTTGACGTGGTTGGTCACTGTAATTTGCACAACTTACGTCGCTCACCCTTGTATTAAATATTTCGGTTAAGTTTTAACATATGCTTAGCAAGCATGTGAGGCTATAATTATCATTTTCTCACCTTCCTCTTTACCTCCTTCCCCTTCTTATATAACCAAATTAAAACTGGAGATTAAAGTTGCAAGCCCCAACCCACAAAATTCACCCTCTATTTAAAAGGTAAAAATGATGAATGGTGTACCTCAACTAAAACTAAAACTCAAAATTCATAAATATGAATTACTAAACTCAAATTGTTATAATTTAGCAGTATAACTACCTTTAGTGGTCTGATTCTTGACTGTAGGCTATTGATTATTAGAAGATAAAAGAGAGGGAGAGAGTATATTATAATTTTTGGTATATTTGATTTACATTCATCGATCCTTATTTATACTACTCAAATTCCACTGTACAATTCATTCATGAGATATCAAATAGGATTTGCTTTTTGACTTTATGTACAAATTTGTCGGCCACTTTTTGTGTCTTATAACACTCCCCTTGGACGACAATTTTATTTTGTTGGAGATCAACTATAAGTTACTGCCTCGTTAAAAACCTTGCTAAAGAAAACTCAGTGGGAAAAAACTTTAGCTAAGGGAAAAAGAGTGCAGCATGGAGTTGACTCCCCTTCAAGTAGACATTGCTTCAGTTGTTACATCTTTTGAACATGTCTCATGCCAATGTTATGAACGTGTGTTCTGAAAATAGCAGTTGGAAGTGCTTTCGTGAAAAGATCAGCAGAGTTTTTGCTGGACTGCACATATCTCATTTCAATCTGGTTGTCCTTAATGAGATTTTGAGTGTATGAGAAGAATCTAGGAGGTATGTGTTTTGTTCGGTCACTTTTGATATACCCTTCTTTCATCTGTGCTATGCAAGCTGCATTATCTTCATAGATAGTTGTTGGACTTTTATCGCGTTCCGGTCCACAAGAATCAGTAATGAATTGTGTCATTGATCTCAACCAAAAACATTCCCGAGTAGCTTCATGTAATGCAATCACTTCGGCATGATTTGATGATGTTGCAACAAGTGTTTGTTTTTGAGAACGCCATGATATTGCGGTACCTCCATTTAGGAATACATATCCATTTTGAGATTTAGCTTTATGTGGATCAGATAAATAACCTGCATCTGCATAACCAACCAAATCTTGTTTTGATTCGTTAGAATAAAATAATCCTAAATCAGTAGTTCCTCGAAGGTATCGAAATATGTGTTTGATCCCATTCCAGTGTCTTTTGGTAGGAGCTGAGCTGAACCTTGCCAACAAATTAACTGCAAAAGAAATTTCAGGTCTTGTACAATTTGTAAGATACATAAGAGCTCCAATTGCACTAAGATATGGTACTTCTGGTCCCAGGATATCTTCACGGTCTTCACAGGGACGAAATGGATCAGTGTCAACATTAAGTGATCTAACAACCATAGGAGTACTTAATGGTTTTGCCTTGTCCATATTAAAACGTTTTAAAATCTTTTCAGTATATGTTGTTTGATGTGCAAGTAAACCATTAGGCATATGTTCAATTTGTAAACCAAGGCAATACTTGGTTTTTCCGAGATCTTTCATTTCAAATTCTTTCTTTAGAAGTTGAATGGCTTCATGGATCTCTTTATTTGTACCTATGATATTAAGATCATCAACATAAACAGCTATGATCACATATCCGGATGTTGTTTTCTTAATGAAAACACATGGGCAAATAAGATTATTAGTATACCCTTTGCTTATCAAGTAATCACTTAATCGTTTATACCACATGCGACCCGATTGTTTCAACCCATATAAAGACCTTTGTAACTTGATTGAGTACATTTCTTTGGGTTTTGCATTGGTTGCTTCTGATACCTTAAATCCTTCAGGTATCTTCATATATATATCACTATCAAGTGATCCATAAAGATAAGCAGTCACAACATCCATAAGATGCATTTCTAAATTTTTAGAAACTGCCAGGCTGATTAAGTATCTAAAAGTAATTGCATCCATAACAGGAGAATAAGTTTCCTCATAATCAATTCCTGGTCTTTGAGAAAAACCTTGAGCTACAAGTCTAGCTTTATACCTTGTAACTTCATTTTTCTCATTTCTTTTTCGCACAAAAACCCATCTATATCCCACAGGTTTCACGTCTTTAGGTGTGAGAATGATAGATCCGAAAACTTTTCTTTTATTGAGCGATTAAAATTCGGCTCGTATTGCTCCTTTCCAATGATCCCAATCATGTCTATTTTGACATTCCATGACAGATTTTGGTTCTGGATCATCATCATCATTCATGATGTCATATGCAACATTATATGAAAATATCTCATCAAGATTTTTCATTTCATTTCGGTTCCATAATATTTTTGAATGTGCATAATTGATTGAAAATTCCGTATTGACATCATCAATCTCCTCTGCAGAAGGAGTATTGATTTGTAGTTCTTCTTGAACACTTTCTTTTACCTTATTATCAGCTGATTTTCTTTTTCGAGGATTTTTATCTTTGGTACCAATTGGTCTCCCACGTTTTTGGCGTGTCAAAGACTCAAGAATGATATTATTGCCAGTTTTTTGAATTTCAATTCGAGCTGGAGCATTTGCTGCTGGTATATATGATTTAGTCACTCTTTTTGTATTTGTAAATGCATCCGGCAATTTATTCGCAAGTTCTTGCATATGCATTATTTTTTGAACTTCGATCTCGCATTCTTTTGTGCGAGGATCAAGATACATTAATTGAGGTTCACATCATGAAACATCATTTTCTTTATTTTTTATTTCTCCCCCTAATCTAGGGAATAATGTTTCATTAAAGTGACAATCAGCAAAACGTGCTGTAAAAACATCACCCGTCATGGGTTCAATATATCTTATTATTGAAGATGTTTCATATCCAACATATATTCTCATCCTTCTTTGAGGACCCATTTTAGTGCGTTGTGGTGGTGCGATAGGGACATAAACCGCACAACCAAATGTTCTAAGGTGGGAAATATTTGGCTGATGGCCAAAAGCAAGTTGCAAGGGAGAATATGTATGACTTGCACTTGGTCTAATGCGAATCAATGATGCAGCATGCAAAATTGCATGGCCCCATACAGATACTGGGAGTTTTGTTCGCATTATCAATGGTCTAGCTATTAGCTGCAATCGTTTAATTAATGATTCAGCTAAACCATTTTGTGTATGCACATGGGCAACGGGATGTTCAACAATAATCCCAATAGACATGCAAAAGTTATTAAATGCTTGAGACATAAACTCACCGGCATTATCTAGTCTCACCCTTTTAATAGTATAATCAGGGAAATGTGCTCTCAATTTAATAATTTGAGCAAGAAATTTTGCAAATGCCATATTTCGACTTGATAATAGACTAACATGAGACCATCTACTAGCTGCGTCTATTAGAACCATAAAATATCTAAATGGTCCACATAGTGGATGAATTGGTCCACATATATCACCTTGAATTCTTTCAAGAAACATTGGTGATTCTTTTTCAACCTTAAGAGGTGATGGTCTTATTATCAACTTTCCAAGTGAGCATGATGTACATGGGATAAGTGCATCATGAGGGATCCTTTGATCCGCCAATGGATGTCCATGTGTATTTTGTAGTGACCCGAACTTTTCCATGTTTATATATATTAATTGAGATTGATATTTACATGATTAAATGTTTCCAACATGTTAAGCAATCAAACTTGTTAAGACTTGATTAATTGAAATATGTTTCATATAGACAATTGACCACCCAAGTTGACCGGTGATTCACGAACGTTAAAACTTGTAAAAACTATATGATGACATATATATGGTTATATATATATTTAACATGATATTATGATAAGTAAACATATCATTAAGTATATTAACAATGAACTACATATGTAAAAACAAGACTACTAACTTAATGATTTTGAAACGAGACATATATGTAACGATTATCGTTGTAACGACATTTAATGTATATATATCATATTAAGAGATATTAGTACATCATAATATCATGATAATATAATAATTTAAAATCTCTTTTGATATTATAAACATTGGGTTAACAACATTTAACAAGATCGTTAACCTAAAGGTTTCAAAACAACATTTACATGTAACGACTAACGATGACTTAACGACTCAGTTAAAATGTATATACATGTAATGTTTTAATATGTATTCATACACTTTTGAAAGACTTCAAGACACTTATCAAAATACTTCTACTTAACAAAAATGCTTACAATTACATCCTCATTCAGTTTCATCAACAATTCTACTCGTATGCACCCGTATTCGTACTCGTACAATACACAGCTTTTAGATGTATGTACTATTGGTATATACACTCCAATGATCAGCTCTTAGCAGCCCATGTGAGTCACCTAACACATGTGGGAACCATCATTTGGCAACTAGCATGAAATATCTCATAAAATTACAAAAATATGAGTAATCATTCATGACTTATTTACATGAAAACAAAATTACATATCCTTTATATCTAATCCATACACCAACGACCAAAAACACCTACAAACACTTTCATTCTTCAATTTTCTTCATCTAATTGATCTCTCTCAAGTTCTATCTTCAAGTTCTAAGTGTTCTTCATAAATTCCAAAAGTTCTAGTTTCATAAAATCAAGAATACTTTCAAGTTTGCTAGCTCACTTCCAATCTTGTAAGGTGATCATCCAACCTCAAGAAATCTTTGTTTCTTACAGTAGGTTATCATTCTAATACAAGGTAATAATCATATTCAAACTTTGGTTCAATTTCTATAACTATAACAATCTTATTTCAAGTGATGATCTTACTTGAACTTGTTTTCGTGTCATGATTATGCTTCAAGAACTTCGAGCCATCCAAGGATCCATTGAAGCTAGATCCATTTTTCTCTTTTCCAGTAGGTTTATCCAAGGAACTTAAGGTAGTAATGATGTTCATAACATCATTCGATTCATACATATAAAGCTATCTTATTCGAAGGTTTAAACTTGTAATCACTAGAACATAGTTTAGTTAATTCTAAACTTGTTCGCAAACAAAAGTTAATCCTTCTAACTTGACTTTTAAAATAAACTAAACACATGTTCTATATCTATATGATATGCTAACTTAATGATTTAAAACCTGGAAACACGAAAAACACCGTAAAACCGGATTTACGCCGTCGTAGTAACACCGCGGGCTGTTTTGGGTTAGTTAATTAAAAACTATGATAAACTTTGATTTAAAAGTTGTTATTCTGAGAAAATTATTTTTATTATGAACATGAAACTATATCCCAAAATTATGGTTAAACTCAAAGTGGAAGTATGTTTTCTAAAATGGTCATCTAGACGTCGTTCTTTCGACTGAAATGACTACCTTTACAAAAACGACTTGTAACTTATTTTTCCGACTATAAACCTATACTTTTTCTGTTTAGATTTATAAAATAGAGTTCAATATGAAACCATAGCAATTTGATTCACTCAAAACGGATTTAAAATGAAGAAGTTATGGGTAAAACAAGATTGGATAATTTTTCTCATTTTAGCTACGTGAAAATTGGTAACAAATCTATTCCAACCATAACTTAATCAACTTGTATTGTATATTATGTAATCTTGAGATACCATAGATACGTATACAATGTTTCGACCTATCATGTCGACACATCTATATATATTTCGGAACAACCATAGACACTCTATATGTGAATGTTGGAGTTAGCTATACAGGGTTGAGGTTGATTCCAAAATATATATAGTTTGAGTTGTGATCAATACTGAGATACGTATAAACTGGGTCGTGGATTGATTCAAGATAATATTTATCAATTTATTTCTGTACATCTAACTGTGGACAACTAGTTGTAGGTTACTAACGAGGACAGCTGACTTAATAAACTTAAAACATCAAAATATATTAAAAGTGTTGTAAATATATTTTGAACATACTTTGATATATATGTATATATTGTTATAGGTTCGTGAATCAACCAGTGGCCAAGTCTTACTTCCCGACGAAGTAAAAAATCTGTGAAAGTGAGTTATAGTCCCACTTTTAAAATCTAATATTTTTGGGATGAGAATACATGCAGGTTTTATAAATGATTTACAAAATAGACAAAAGTACGTGAAACTACATTCTATGGTTGAATTATCGAAATCGAATATGCCCCTTTTTATTAAGTCTGGTAATCTAAGAATTAGGGAACAGACACCCTAATTGACGCGAATCCTAAAGATAGATCTATTGGGCCTCACAAACCCCATCCAAAGTACCGGATGCTTTAGTACTTCGAAATTTATATCATATCCGAAGGGTGTCCCGGAATGATGGGGATATTCTTATATATGCATCTTGTTAATGTCGGTTACCAGGTGTTCACCATATGAATGATTTTTATCTCTATGTATGGGATGTGTATTGAAATATGAAATCTTGTGGTCTATTGTTATGATTTGATATATATAGGTTAAACCTATAACTCACCAACATTTTTGTTGACGTTTAAAGCATGTTTATTCTCAGGTGAATATTAAGAGCTTCCGCTGTTGCATACTAAAATAAGGACAAGATTTGGAGTCCATGTTTGTATGATATTGTGTAAAAACTGCATTCAAGAAACTGATTTCGATGTAACATATTTGTATTGTAAACCATTATGTAATGGTCGTGTGTAAACAGGATATTTTAGATTATCATTATTTGATAATCTACGTAAAGCTTTTTAAACCTTTATTTATGAAATAAAGGTTATGGTTTGTTTTAAAATGAATGCAGTCTTTGAAAAACGTCTCATATAGAGGTCAAAACCTCGCAACGAAATCAATTAATATGGAACGTTTTTAATCAATAAGAACGGGACATTTCAGTTGGTATCCGAGCGTAGGTCTTAGAGAACCAGAATTTTTCATTAGTGTGTCTTATCGAGTTTGTTAGGATGCATTAGTGAGTCTGGACTTCGACCGTGTTTACTTGAAAAATGATTGCTTAACAAATTTTGTTGGAAACTATATATTTTTAACATGTGAATATTATGTGATATATTAATCTCTTAACGCGTTTGATATTATGTGATAGATGTCTACCTCTAGAACAAGTCCCATTGACTCACCTAATAATAATGAAGAGTCAAATGTAAATTGGAATGATTCGTGGACTGATTCACAAGTTCCCGAAGAGGAACCGGAAGAAGAGTCGGAACCGGAAGAAGAGTCGGAACCGGAAGAAGAATCGGAACCAGATGAAGAAATAGAACCGGTGAGGGAAATAATAAAACGGTTAAGTAAAAGAAAATCCTCAACCAACCGACCAAGGTTAATTATGGTAAATGGTGTTTCCGCCAAGGAAGCAAAATATTGGGAGGATTACCAATTCTCCGATGAATCGGATTCCGACGAGAATTCCGATGATGTTATAGAAATTACCCCAACTGAATTTAAAAAGGCAAAAGAAAATAATAAGGGAAAGGGCATAAAAATAGAGAAATCTAATTCCAATCCCGATGAACTTTATATGTATCGTCAACCCCCGAAGTCCTTAAGTTGTAACAATGACCCGGGAACCTCTAAACCACCAGGTTTTTCTAAACCAGTGTGGATCACGACGGCTCGTATTAGGGGAACATCATATATCCCTAGAAACTTGGCAAAACGAACCAAAACCGAAGAAGAAGAAACAAGCGAGTCGGAATAAGATAGTTGTATTCGTGTGGTGTAATATATGTAATATAGTGTGCTTATGCTTTATGATATATGTAAAAATTGCTTGTATTAATAAGTATTTTTTTTATGAATCTAACTCTTGTCTATTTTACAGTATAAAAACACAAAATGGATAGACAACCCAATATTTTAAGAGACCTACCCGGAGACATGATTGATGAAATCTTGTCTAGAGTCGGTCAGAATTCTTCGGCACAACTATTTAAGGCGAGATCAGTTTGTAAGACATTCGAAGAACGTTCCAAGAATGTCTTGGTTTATAAGAGACTTTCGTTTGAAAGATGGGGGATATCACATTGGGAAACCAATAAGTTACGATGTGTTTACTTTGACGCATATATTGCGGGGAACCCAAATGCTATTTTACGCAATGGGTTAAGAAATTATTTTGACTCAATATATCCGAATATTGGACTTCGTGATTTAGAAAAAGCGGCTAACATGCAACATAAAGAAGCATGTTATGCTTACGGATTAGTAATGTTCGCTTCTCACCAAAGTGAGAACAAGAACATCGGACTACAACTATTAAACAAAACGTTCCCACAAGTGACGGAGTCGGTAATTGGGGTAAGAAATGAGGTTTTTAGATTGTTACGGGACTGTTGGACATTACGTAACCCTCGTCCCTTTGACGACGTTACAACACGCTGTCTTATCAATGACCATAACGGTTATGTTCCACAAGACCAAGGATGGGAAGTAGTCCTAGTAAAACCAGAATCCACGACTTGTTTCTGGACGTATGAATTACGTGTCTTTATTGCCTTTGCTGAACGACTTGTGTACTAGCTAGAATTATCTTCACAACCATCTTGTATCAAATTTATTGTGTGCTATATTTCATTCTATATGTAAAATAAACAGTATTGTAAGTTTGTAAAATGTTGTGTAAAAGTTTGAACGCGAAATATTATTATAATCAGTTTTTCATATAGAATTGTAGTAGTTGAATTGTATATTAGCTACTAAGTATGAACTTAACGGGTAGGTACTACCCGAATTTAAACTTATAAAACGCTAATATGAAGAAAAAGCTTTTATAAATGAGTTCATATTATGCTACGAAATACTATTAACTACTCTTAATATTCTGTATGATTAACTTGGTCCATTTAACTATTTTGAAGGAAATGGCACCGACTGCTCGACACACCGTGAATATGAATGAAGAGGAATTCCGTACTTTTCTAGCTTCAAACATAGCCGCAGTACAGGCTGCGCTACATACCAATAATAACCTTGGATCTAGCAGTACAGGAAATCGTGTAGGATGCACCTACAAAGAATTCACTGCCTGCAAACCTTTGGAATTTGATGGAACCGAATGACCGATCGGATTGAAACGGTGGACCGAGAAGGTCGAATCGGTGTTTGCCATAAGTAAGTGTACTGAAGAGGACAAAGTGAAGTACGCTACGCATACCTTCACAGGTTCTGCGTTAACATGGTGGAATACCTATCTAGAGCAAGTGGGACAAGATGATGCTTATGCACTACCGTGGTCAGCATTCAAGCACTTGATGAACGAGAAATACCGTTCCAGAACCGAGGTTAATAAGCTCAAGACAGAACTTAGAGGGTTATGAACCCAAGGATTTGATATTACCACGTACGAAAGACGATTCACAGAATTATGCCTATTGTGTCCGGGAGCGTTCGAAGATGAGGAAGAGAAGATCGACGCGTTTGTGAAAGGATTACCGGAAAGAATCCAAGAAGATATAAGTTCACACGAGCCCGCCTCCATACAACAGGCATGTAGAATGGCTCACAAACTAGTGAACCAGATTGAAGAAAGAATTAAAGAACAGACTGCTGAAGAGACCAATGTGAAGCAAGTCAAAAGAAAGTGGGAGGAAAACGGTGATAAGAATCACCAATACAACAACAACAGCAATTACAACAATAATCGCAACAATTATCCCAGCAATCGCAACATCAATCGCAACTACAACAAACGGCCCAACAACAACAACAACAACAACAACAACAACAACAACAACAACAACAACAACAACAACAACAACAGCAGTAACTACAACAATCATCCCAACAACAATAATAACCACAACAACAACAACAATCAGAAGTAGCTATGCCAAAGGTGTGAAAAGTATCACTCGGGGTTCTGCACCAAATTTTGCAACAAGTGTAAAAGAAATGGTCATAGCGCGGCGAAGTGTGAGGTCTACGGACCAGGGGTTAATAGAACGAAAGGAACAAATAGTGTCGGAACGAGTAATGGCGGAGCAAGTAGTGTCGGAGCAAGTTATGCCAATGTAGTTTGTTATAAATGTGGAAAACCGGGCCACATTATTAGAAATTGCCCGAACCAGGAGAACACGAATGGACAAGGCCGCGGAAGAGTTTTCAATATTAATGCGGCAGAGGCACAGGAAGACCCGGAGCTTGTTACGGGTACGTTTCTTATTGACAATAAATCTGCTTACGTTTTATTTGATTCGGGTGCGGATAGAAGCTATATGAGTAGGGATTTTTGTGCTAAATTAAGTTGTCCATTGACGCCTTTGGATAGTAAATTTTTACTCGAATTAGCAAATGGTAAATTAATTTCAGCAGATAATATATGTCGGAATCGAGAAATTAAACTGGTTAGCGAAACATTTAAGATTGATTTGATACCAGTAGAGTTAGGGAGTTTTGATGTGATAATTGGTATGGACTGGTTGAAAGAAGTGAAAGCAGAGATCGTTTGTTACAAAAATGCAATTCGCATTATACGAGAAAAAGGAAAACCCTTAATGGTGTACGGAGAAAAGGGCAACACGAAGCTACATCTTATTAGTAATTTGAAGGCACAAAAACTAATAAGAAAAGGTTGCTATGCTGTTCTAGCACACGTCGAGAAAGTACAAACTGAAGAAAAGAGCATCAATGATGTTCCCATTGCAAAAGAATTTCCCGATGTATTTCCGAAAGAATTACCGGGATTACCCCCACATCGATCCGTTGAATTTCAAATAGATCTTGTACCAGGAGCTGCACCAATAGCTCGTGCTCCTTACAGACTCGCACCTAGCGAGATGAAAGAACTGCAAAGCCAATTACAAGAACTTTTAGAGCGTGGTTTCATTCGACCAAGCACATCACCGTGGGGAGCTCCTGTTTTGTTTGTCAAGAAGAAAGATGGTACATTCAGGTTGTGTATCGACTACCGAGAGTTGAACAAACTTACCATCAAGAACCGCTACCCACTACCGAGAATCGACGACTTATTTGATCAACTACAAGGCTCGTCTGTTTATTCAAAGATTGACTTACGTTCCGGGTATCATCAAATGCGGGTGAAAGAAGATGATATTCCAAAGACTGCTTTCAGAACACGTTACGGTCATTACGAGTTTATGGTCATGCCGTTTGGTTTAACTAATGCACCAGCTGTGTTCATGGACCTTATGAACCGAGTGTGTGGACCATACCTTGACAAGTTTGTCATTGTTTTCATTGATGACATACTTATTTACTCAAAGAATGACCAAGAACACGGTGAACATTTGAGAAAGGTGTTAGAAGTATTGAGGAAGGAAGAATTGTACGCTAAGTTTTCAAAGTGTGCATTTTGGTTGGAAGAAGTTCAATTCCTCGGTCACATAGTGAACAAAGAAGGTATTAAGGTGGATCCGGCAAAGATAGAAACTGTTGAAAAGTGGGAAACCCCGAAAACTCCGAAACACATACGCCAGTTTTTAGGACTAGCTGGTTACTACAGAAGGTTCATCCAAGACTTTTCCAGAATAGCAAAACCCTTGACTGCATTAACGCATAAAGGGAAGAAATTTGAATGGAATGATGAACAAGAGAAAGCGTTTCAGTTATTGAAGAAAAAGCTAACTACGGCACCTATATTGTCATTGCCTGAAGGGAATGATGATTTTGTGATTTATTGTGACGCATCAAAGCAAGGTCTCGGTTATGTATTAATGCAACGAACGAAGGTGATTGCTTATGCGTCTAGACAATTGAAGATTCACGAACAAAATTATACGACGCATGATTTGGAATTAGGCGCGGTTGTTTTTGCATTAAAGACTTGGAGGCACTACTTATATGGGGTCAAAAGTATTATATATACCGACCACAAAAGTCTTCAACATATATTTAATCAGAAACAACTGAATATGAGGCAGCGTAGGTGGATTGAATTGTTGAATGATTACGACTTTGAGATTCGTTACCACCCGGGGAAGGCAAATGTGGTAGCCGATGCCTTGAGCAGGAAGGACAGAGAACCCATTCGAGTAAAATCTATGAATATAATGATTCATAATAACCTTACTACTCAAATAAAGGAGGCACAACAAGGAGTTTTAAAAGAGGGAAATTTAAAGGATGAAATACCCAAAGGATCGGAGAAGCATCTTAATATTCGGGAAGACAGAACCCGGTATAGGGCTGAAAGGATTTGGGTACCAAAATTTGGAGATATGAGAGAAATGGTACTTAGAGAAGCTCATAAAACCAGATACTCAATACATCCTGGAACGGGGAAGATGTACAAGGATCTCAAGAAACATTTTTGGTGGCCGGGTATGAAAGCCGATGTTGCTAAATACGTAGGAGAATGTTTGACGTGTTCTAAGGTTAAAGCTGAGCATCAGAAACCATCAGGTCTACTTCAACAACCCGAAATCCCGGAATGGAAATGGGAAAACATTACCATGGATTTCATCACTAAATTGCCAAGGACTGCAAGTGGTTTTGATACTATTTGGGTAATAGTTGATCGTCTCACTAAATCAGCACACTTCCTGCCAATAAGAGAAGATGACAAGATGGAGAAGTTAGCACGACTGTATTTGAAGGAAGTCATCTCCAGACATGGAATACCAATCTCTATTATCTCTGATAGGGATGGCAGATTTATTTCAAGATTCTGGCAGACATTACAGCAAGCATTAGGAACTCGTCTAGACATGAGTACTGCCTATCATCCACAAACTGATGGGCAGAGCGAAAGGACGATACAAACGCTTGAAGACATGCTACGAGCATGTGTTATTGATTTCGGAAATAGTTGGGATCGACATCTACCGTTAGCAGAATTTTCCTACAACAACAGCTACCATTCAAGCATTGAGATGGCGCCGTTTGAAGCACTTTATGGTAGAAAGTGCAGGTCTCCGATTTGTTGGAGTGAAGTGGGGGATAGACAGATTATGGGTCCGGAGATTATACAAGAAACTACCGAGAAGATCATCCAAATTCAACAACGATTGAAAACCGCCCAAAGTCGACAAAAGAGCTACGCTGACATTAAAAGAAAAGATATAGAATTTGAAATTGGAGAGATGGTCATGCTTAAAGTTGCACCTTGGAAAGGCGTTGTTCGATTTGGTAAACGAGGGAAATTAAATCCAAGGTATATTGGACCATTCAAGATTATTGATCGTGTCGGACCAGTAGCTTACCGACTTGAGTTACCTCAACAACTCGCGGCTGTACATAACACTTTCCACATCTCGAATTTGAAGAAATGTTTTGCTAAAGAAGATCTCACTATTCCGCTAGATGAAATCCAACTCAACAAAAAACTCCAATTCATCGAAGAACCCGTCGAAATAATGGATCGTGAGGTTAAAAGACTTAAGCAAAACAAGATACCAATTGTTAAGGTTCGATGGAATGCTCGTAGAGGACCCGAGTTCACCTGGGAGCGTGAAGATCAGATGAAGAAGAAAGACCCGCATCTATTTCCAGAAGATTCGTCAACACCTTCAACAGCTTAAAATTTCGGGACGAAATTTATTTAACGGGTAGGTACTGTAGTGACCCGAACTTTTCCATGTTTATATATATTAATTGAGATTGATATTTACATGATTAAATGTTTCCAACATGTTAAGCAATCAAACTTGTTAAGACTTGATTAATTGAAATATGTTTCATATAGACAATTGACCACCCAAGTTGACCGGTGATTCACGAACGTTAAAACTTGTAAAAACTATATGATGACATATATATGGTTATATATATATTTAACATGATATTATGATAATTAAACATATCATTAAGTATATTAACAATGAACTACATATGTAAAAACAAGACTACTAACTTAATGATTTTGAAACGAGACATATATGTAACGATTATCGTTGTAACGACATTTAATGTATATATATCATATTAAGAGATATTAGTACATCATAATATCATGATAATATAATAATTTAAAATCTCTTTTGATATTATAAACATTGGGTTAACAACATTTAACAAGATCGTTAACCTAAAGGTTTCAAAACAACATTTACATGTAACGACTAACGATGACTTAACGACTCAGTTAAAATGTATATACATGTAATGTTGATAATGCTAAAAACGAACATATATTTCATAGCATTATTCCTCAAGAAAGACAAGATTTTAGTTGGTATTGTTCGATTTACAAGCGATATTCGTTTAAATTTTAAAAAGAGAAGATAAAAGGCAGATTCGACAAATTGAAGACAAAAAGGTCCAAAGAGCTAAAAAGTACAAGATACAATTAAAAAGGTTCAAAATATTGATGAGGAACGTCTCAAAATGACAAGAGTACAAGTTACAAGACGCAAAGTACACGACATAAAATAATACGCGAAGACGTCCGAAAATCCGGAACCGGGACCTGAGCCTAGAAGAAACGCCCGACGCAACGGACCAAAACTATCTACTCAACTATGCATATAAATATAATATAATATATAAATAATTATTAAAATTATTTATATATTTATATTATTTATTTATTATGTCGGCAAGCAATCAGACAAAAGATCATGAGCTGGAATCTCTTTCCATGCGACTCGCATGGCTGGAAGGGGAAACTCATGCGAGTCGCATGACCCCCTTTTCCAGGCCACATTCTATTTAAAGCGACTTCTGGCATCCGTTTTCAAAACATAATATCTATCTCTCTCTCAATATATACGTAATATATATATATAATTTATATTTTAATTTTAATTTTAATTTTAAATCCTAATAATAAGGGTATGTTAGCGAATGTTGTAAGGGTGTAAGTCGAAATTCTGTCCGTGTAACGCTACGCTATTTTTAATCATTGTAAGTTATGTTCAACCTTTTTATATTAATGTCTCGTAGCTAAGTTATTATTATGCTTATTTAAAACGAAGTAATCATGATGTTGGGCTAATTACTAAAATTGGGTAATTGGGCTTTGTACCATAATTGGGGTTTGGACAAAAGAACGACACTTGTGGAAATTAGACTATGGGCTATTAATGGGCTTTATATTTGTTTAACTAAATGAAAGTTTGTTAATGTTAATATAAAGATTTACAATTGGGCGTCCCTATAAATTACCATATACACTCGATCGGACACGATGGGCGGGGTATTTATATGTACGAATAATCGTTCATTTAACCGGACACGGGAATGGATTAATAGCCACTAGAATAATTAAAACAGGGGTGAAATTACATTCAAGGGTAATTGGTGTAATTGTTAACAAAGTAGTAAAACCTTGGTTTACACGCAGTCGATAACCTGGTGTATTCATTAAACAAAGTATTAAAACCTTGTTACAATTCGAATCCCCAATTAGTTGGAATATTTAACTTCGGGTATAATAATAATTTGACGAGGACACTCGCACTTTATATTTATGACTGATGGACTGTTATGGACAAAAACCAGACGGACATATTGAATAATCCAGGACAAAGGACAATTAACCCATGGGCATAAAACTAAAATCAACACGTCAAACATCATGATTACGGAAGTTTAAATAAGCATAATTCTTTTATTTCATATTTAATTTCCTTTATTTTATATTTAATTGCACTTCTAATTATCGCACTTTTATTTATTGTTATTTAATCGCACTTTTAATTATCGTACTTTTTAATTATCGCAATTTCATTATCGTTATTTACTTTACACTTTAATTTAAGTCTTGTATTTATTTTATATTTTACATTAGGTTTTAACTGCGACTAAAGTCTTAAAATCGACAAACCGGTCATTAAACGGTAAAAACCCCCCTTTTATAATAATAATATTACTTATATATATATTTGTATTTTTATAAAAGTAAACTAATATAGCGTTGAGCTTTGTTTAAAGATTTCCCTGTGGAACGAACCGGACTTACTAAAAACTACACTACTGTACGATTAGGTACACTGCCTATAAGTGTTGTAGCAAGGTTTAAGTATATCCATTCTATAAATAAATAAATATCTTGTGTAAAATTGTATCGTATTTAATAGTATTTTCCTAGTAAAATAATAACTATTTTATATACACCTCGCGTAACATCAAGTATTTTTGGCGCCGCTGCCGGGGAACACCGAAGCGAAACGTCAATATAAAAAAAAAAATATTTTTAAGTTTTAATTAGTTTTTGTTATATATATATTTTTGTTTAAAAATTATAAAAATTTAAAAAGATATAAAAAATTAAAAAATCTTTTAAAACCGAAAAAAAAAAAGTATTTTAAATATATTTTTAAGTCTTTCTTTTATTTTTACAAAATTATAAAGTATTTTAAGTTTATTTTTAGTTTTTAAAATTAAGTTTTATTTTAATTATATATATATTTATCTTTTAAATATAAAACAGAAAAATATAAATAAATAATAAATATTACGTTTGAACCTGTCATTGAACCCCCTGGTTTGAACCTGCAAGGCAGGTCATGCGACTCGCATGACCCACCCCCTTATTCCATGCGACTCGCATGAGGGGTCTGACAAGACCACATCCAAACCCTAATCACGCATTAAATACGGATTTTATTTTATTATTATCTAACCCTAATCTATTATCTATTATTATTATATTTAAGTTTTTATTATATTTAAGTTTTTAGTTTATTTTAATTAACTTAAAAACTAGTTTTATTATATATAATATTTAATACAAAAATATATAAAATATAAAAATAATATTTTTATAAAATCTAATATTTTTTATAACTTTTTATAACTTTTATATTTTTGTACCTTTTTAATCGTTGTAGCGTAATATTTGTATTTTTTAGCTCATATTTAATTTTAAACTTAGTTTTTGCTATAGTCATTTTTACTCCTAGATTTTTAGGCTTTGCCGTAGAATTCCTTAAGTGCTTTTTCTTTAGACTAAGATTTAGGTACTTTAAGAATTTTGCGACGCCTTTTTAAGTTTTAGTTTCTTTTTAAGTTATTTCCATTTGGGATTTAGTTTTTCCTATAAGCTTTAATATTTTTAGACACCTTTTACTATGTACCAATTATCATTCCAATTAGTAATTTCAATTTGCGATTATAATTTTAAGTTAGTTGTAGTAATAAGGTTAGGTTAGTTAAGTATTTTTTTTTTATAAGTTTCTTTTATTTTTCCGTCACCTTTTATTTTTCAACCATTATTTTTCCTTTTTCGATTTTTTTTCGACGAACTCTTTTTCTTTCTTATTTCTCGCTATTCTAGTTTTAGGACTTAGAATTTTTTCTACTTCTTATCTAAATTTCTTAAAATTACGAAAATTTATTTTAAGTGGTTAAATTAATAGACATCAAAATTTTCTGGTTCGTAGTAATAGTTGGATTTGTACGTGGACCGGGTTATTGGAGCCAAACAGTCCTCAATTATATTGAGACCAAACGAATCCTGCCCCTCTGCTGCATCTTTTGGCTATTCGAAACGTGGGCAAAATCAGAAAAGTCTATTAATTGGATAACTTATTATAATTTTTCTTTCCTTTTAAAAACTAATAGGATATTCAGTGAATGCACCGAGCAAGACGTTCATCACCTTTTGTACGTTCACCACTTGTAACTCGATCAAGACATCGTTTAACAAATATAACCGCCGTTGATTTTTCTTTAGAATCGTCATCTAGTCGACCAAGTACTTCAGTTCAAATTTCCGATAATCCATTTTTTGAACCCAACCTCACAATTGAGAATCCGGAAAATATTCAGAAACGGTTCATAGATCCTGAACCACTAAACTTTCCTCCGGAGCCACCAATCATTCAAACAGAGATTGTTGAGGAACGAACCATTAAAACAGAATCATCTAGTGATACCGATTCAACAAATTCAATTATGGAGAATCTGGAACCTTTAAGTATGGAAGACCGAATGAGAGCTAAACGCACTGGCCAAGGTCACGCAATTACTCATCCAGACATTAATGCGCCAGATTATGAAATCAAAGGACAAATTCTACACATGGTGACTAATCAATGCCAATTTAGTGGTGCGCCGAAGGAAGATCCAAATGAACATTTACGTACCTTTAATAGGATCTGCACACTATTTAAAATCCGAGAAGTGGAGGATGAACAGATATATCTCATGTTATTTCCCTGGACTTTAAAGGGAGAAGCCAAAGATTGGTTGGAATCGTTACCTGAAGGGGCGATCGATACATGGGACGTTTTAATTGACAAATTTCTTAAACAATTCTTTCCTGCATCTAAAGCCGTAAGACTTCAAGCAGAAATTGTTACGTTCACACAAAAGCCGAATGAAACTCTATATGAGGCGTGGACAAGATATGAAAAGTTATTAAGAGGATGTCCGCAACATGGTTTAGACACCTGTCAAATAGTACAAATATTCTACCGAGGATGCGACATCACTACAAGAAAAGACATTGATATAGCAGCTGGTGGTTCTATTATGAAGAAAACCGAAACTGATGCTTACAAAATTATTGATAATACTGCTTCCCACTCACATGAGTGGCACCAAGAAAAAGATATCATTAGATCATCTAAAGCAGCTAGAGCCGATTCTAGCCATGACTTAGATTCCATTTCGGCAAAGATAGATGCTTTCGAGAGACGAATGGAAAAGATGACTAAGGATATTCACTCAATACGAATTAGTTGTGAGCAGTGTGGAGGACCACATTTGACAAAAGATTGTCTCAGTATTGAATTAACAATGGAACAAAGAGAGAATATTTCATACATAAACCAAAGGCCTGGAAATAATTATCAGAATAATTATCAACCGCCAAGACCGATTTACAATCAAAACCAGAATTATAACCGAAATATTCCATACAACAACCAACAAGGTCCTAGCAATCAACAAGTATCCAATAATACTTACAACCAGCAAAGACCGAATTTTCAAAATAAACCACCACAACAAACCGATGATAAAAAGCCGAATTTAGAAGATATGATGACGAAGCTAGTTGAAACTCAAACGCAGTTTTTCACATCTCAAAAACAAACCAATGAACAAAATGCTCAAGCATTTAGAAATCAACAAGCTTCTATTCAAAATCTGGAACAAGAAGTGAGTAACCTAGCAAGGTTAATAGGTGAAAGAAAACCGGGAAGTCTACCTAGTGATACAAACGCTAACCCCCGGAATGAAACAACTAAAGCTATTACCACAAGAAGTGGTACAACACTTAAACCACCTGAAATACCAGTAACTTCTGATGAAACTATTCCTACTCCACAAGAACTACAACCTGATCAAGATAAGGAAAAAGAACCGGTAGTTGAAAAGGTTAATGAAGATAACACAGTTAAGGATAAACCTTATGTTAAACCATACCAACCACCACTTCCTTACCCGAGTAAAATGAAGAAAGAAAAACTTGAAGCCGAGCAATCCAAATTCTTGGATATGTTTAAACAGATAAATGTAAATCTTCCTTTCATTGATGTGATTTCAGGAATGCCAAGATATGCTAAATTCTTGAAAGATCTAATCTCAAATAGAAAGAAAATGGAAGAACTCTCGGCTGTTACTATGAATGCTAATTGTTCAGCAGTGCTGTTGAATAAGATACCAGAAAAACTATCTGATCCAGGAAGTTTCACAATTCCATGTTTTCTGGGTAGTCTTAGTTCAATAGAAGCATTGGCAGACTTAGGTGCTAGTATAAATCTAATGCCGTATTCACTATACGCTAAACTAGACCTTGGAGAATTGAAACCAACCAGAATAAGCATACAACTAGCCGATAGATCAATAAAATATCCTAGAGGGATAATGGAGAACATGCTAGTTAAAGTTGGTACTTTAGTATTTCCAGTAGATTTTGTTGTTCTGGACATGGAAGAAGATTCTCAAGTTCCTCTCATATTAGGAAGACCATTCTTAAACACGGCTAAAGCAATGATAGACGTGTTCGGTAAGAAACTGACCCTAAGTATAGAGGATGAGAGTGTTACCTTTTCAGTTGATAGAGCAATGCAACAGCCACAATCTGCAGATGATACATGTTATTATATTCAAACTATAGATGCACATGCAGAATTATTAGAAGAATTTCCAGAATTACAAGGAACAGGAGAATGTTCTTTAGGAGAAAGTAATGAACCAATTGATGAAGCTGAAATGTTAGCTACACTTATAGCTAATGGATATGAACCAACAACAGAAGAAATTCAAATGCTAAAAGAAGAAGACAGATATCGATATAAATCATCGATAGAAGAACCTCCGAAATTAGAGTTAAAGCCACTTCCAAACCATTTGGAATACGCTTATTTACATGGTGAATCTGAATTACCTGTAATAATATCGTCTTCTCTTACTGAAAATGAAAAATCACAACTCATTTCTGTGTTGAAAGCTCATAAACCAGCCATTGCATGGAAGATTCATGATATTAAAGGAATAAGTCCTTCGTATTGCACACATAAAATCCTTATGAAAGAAGGTCATAAAACGTATGTGCAACGCCAACGAAGACTAAATCCTAATATGCAAGATGTAGTTAAGAAAGAGATTATTAAACTGCTAGATGCAGGTTTGATATATCCAATCTCTGATAGTCCATGGGTAAGCCCAGTTCAATGCGTGCCTAAGAAGGGTGGCATGACTGTCATTACAAATGAGAAAAATGAGCTTATTCCTACTAGGACTGTAACAGGATGGCGTGTATGTATTGATTATAGAAAATTAAATGACGCCACCAGAAAAGATCACTTTCCCTTACCTTTCATAGATCAAATGTTGGAAAGATTAGCCGGAAATAGTTACTATTGTTTTCTAGATGGATTTTTCGGATATTTTCAAATTCCAATAGCACCCGAAGATCAAGAGAAAACCACATTCACGTGCCCTTATGGTACTTTTGCTTACAAACGCATGCCATTTGGACTTTGTAACGCCCCTGCAACCTTTCAAAGGTGCATGATGGCGATTTTTCATGACATGATAGAAGAATGCATGGAAGTATTCATGGATGACTTTTCAGTCTTCGGTGATACATTTAAATCATGTCTAGTTAATCTGGAACGAATGCTAATTAGATGCGAAAAATCAAATCTAGTACTTAATTGGGAGAAATGCCATTTCATGGTTAAAGAAGGCATCGTTCTTGGACATAAAATTTCAAAAGAAGGAATTGAAGTGGATAGAGCTAAAGTAGATGTAATTGCTAAACTTCCACATCCCACCAATGTTAGAGGAGTTAGGAGTTTTCTAGGGCATGCCGGTTTTTACCGACGTTTCATAAAAGATTTTTCTAAAATTGCCACTCCTATGAATAAACTCCTAGAAAAGGATGCGCCATTCATCTTTTCAGATGAGTGTATCAAATCTTTTAATATTCTTAAAGAGAAACTCACTAATGCGCCGATCATGATAACACCAAATTGGAATCTACCATTTGAACTAATGTGCGATGCAAGTGATTTTGCAATGGGAGCCGTTTTAGGACAAAGGATTGAAAAACGATTTCAACCTATATATTATGCTAGTAAGACGTTACAAGGAGCACAAACGAACTATACAACTACTGAAAAAGAACTCCTTGCTATTGTCTTTGCTTTTGATAAATTTCGATCATATCTCGTTCTAGCAAAAACGGTGGTCTATACCGACCATTCTGCTCTTAGATACCTATTTTCAAAACAAGATGCTAAACCAAGATTAATCCGTTGGATCTTACTCTTACAAGAGTTTGATATTGAAATCCGAGATAAAAGAGGAGCAGAAAATCTCGCCGCTGATCATCTTTCTCGTCTTGAAAATCCCGAATTAGAAGTTCTGAATGAATCGGCCATACAAGACAACTTTCCTGATGAATATCTATTGAAGATAGATTATAAAGAAATCCCATGGTTTGCAGATTATGCAAACTACTTAGTTTGTGGATTCCTTGAAAAAGGATTATCGTACCAAAGACGAAAGAAATTCTTCAGTGATATAAAACACTATTTCTGGGAAGATCCACATTTGTTTAAAAGTTGTCCCGATGGAATAATACGCCGATGTGTATTTGGAGATGAAGCTAGTAAAATTTTAAACCATTGTCACACAGGACCAACAGGAGGGCATTATGGGCCTCAACTAACAGCAAGAAAAGTTTATGAAGCTGGATTCTATTGGCCTACAATTTACAAAGACGCACACCTTCTTTGCAAATCCTGTGATGCATGTCAAAGGGCCGGAAAAATAAGTCAACGTGATGAAATGCCACAAAATGTCATCCAAGTATGTGAAGTATTTGACATTTGGGGTATTGACTTTATGGGTCCATTTCCAAAATCTCATAATAATCTATATATACTCGTAGCCATTGATTATGTATCTAAATGGGCGGAAGCACAAGCTCTCCCAACTAATGATGAACGAGTTGTAGTCAACTTTTTAAAACGTCTTTTTGCAAGGTTTGGAACACCGAAAGCTTTAATAAGTGATCGGGGTACTCATTTCTGTAATAATCAACTTGAGAAAGTTCTTAAAAGATATGGAGTAACTCATAAAATCTCCACCGCATATCATCCACAAACAAGTGGACAAGTTGAAAATACCAACCGAGCTTTAAAACGTATTCTAGAGAAAACCGTAGGATCAAATTCGAAGGAATGGTCCATTAAATTGGAGGATGCACTCTGGGCTTTTAGAACAGCCTACAAAACTCCAATTGGAACCACACCTTTTAGACTTGTTTATGGAAAAGCATGTCATCTTCCAGTAGAAATTGAACACAAAGCATTTTGGGCTTTGAAGACATGTAATCTTGATTTACATGAAGCCGGACGTCTACGATTAAGTCAACTAAACGAATTAGAAGAATTAAGACATGAAGCATACGAAAATTCGTTAATCTATAAAGAAAGAACGAAGAAATGGCATGATAAAAGAATCAGAAGTTCAAAAGAATTCAAAGAAGGAGACAGAGTTCTTCTTTTCAATTCACGATTCAAGCTATTTCCTGGAAAATTGAAATCAAGATGGTCTGGACCATTCATAGTCAAAAGAGTTTTCCCATACGGAACGATAGAATTAATAAATTCAAATGGGATAGAATTTAAAGTTAATGGTCACATAGTTAAACATTACATACATGGTCCGATGGAAGTCGACAACGAAGTTAATCACAATTTCGACACCACAGCTAACTAAGTGTGGGGAGAATCAAGTCTTTAAAGGATAATATGTATTTCTGTTAGAGTTAGATTGTCTGTTTTCGTGTAGTTCTCGAAAATGGAACACGTATGGTCTTTCCCTAGCAGACCCTAAAGAACTAGTCTTCTCCCCCCATTCTGAATTTTTATTTTTTTAGGTTTTTACAAAATGAAGACTGCCTGTGAACTAAACCATGGTCTAATGCTACACGCTTTGATCACTAAACGTAATAATGACATACTACCGAGTGAATTAGTATCAGTAATCAGAGAAAGAATGGACGGAGTTAGAAAAGGATCCAGATGCGAAGATAATAAGTTACAATTTGGTAAAGGAAAATCAAAATCCGCAGCGAAAAGAAGAGCACGACACCTAGAAAGATGTCACAAATGCGGAAAATGGTCACATGGAGGTAAATGTTCAAATAATCAAACCTATTCAAATACCGAATTTGTTACTTTATGCAGAGACGGACCGTTCATATGTTTAGAAGAAAAGACACTGAATGCTCGAGGTTACGCCTATGTAGCCATGGAAAATCAATTAAACCGACTATCTTATGAATGGAATAGATCATATAACTAAGAAATCTATTTCACAGGTATGTCTGTACAGTTTTTATTTTTATTTTTAACCTTTTGATAATAAACGCTAATTTGTTCGCTAAAAAGTATTAAATTGGTATTGAATAAAATTAGGTTTGGCGACCGAAATTATTGATATCATTCAAAAATTTATTACATCACTGCGAAATTTAACGTTTATTCTTAAGGTATAAATATCTTTAATCAATCAACCCAAAATATTTCAAAAATTCGTCATGAGTTAAATTAGGTCTTGGAACCCAAATTACTTTACCGAAAAGAGGGGCGCATATTTTTGATAATATTTGATTGATTAAAGTGGGATAAAAAGACAAAAAGATTTTTAATTTTATTTTTTTTACCATGTTTTTAAAATTAATATTTAAATCTTAAATTAATATTGTAAACTTTGTAAAACAATATATTTAAAATTGTAAATATTTGAAAAATTAATATAAGTTTGATATGAATTTATAAATTTTTAAATTAAGTTTGGTGTGAATTTTTAATTTTTAAAATATAAATTTTTAATTTTATGCATTTCAAATTTTAAGTTTGGTGTGATTTTTTTTTATTAATTTTGAATTTTATATTTAAGTTGTGTGAATTTAAAAACAAAAATTTACTTTATCTCATTAAGTTAAAAATATGATTTTTAAAATTCGTCGTAAGTTGAAGACTAGGTCTTTGAACCGAAATTGCTTTACCCGAGGGAGGGACGAGAACTTTTATTATCATTATTTTTAATCTTATTGATTTAAAGTATGCCAAAAAAATTAAAAAAATCCAAAAATCTAAGCTTTTAAAACAATTGCTTGAAATTGACAAATTTTAAAATTTTGTCGAGAGACGGACTAGGGCATCGTCCCGAAACGACCTCGTCTTAAAAAGAAACAAAATTTTTAAATTTTATTAAATTTTATGTTTTAAAAGTATAACCTTTTTATTAAAAAAAAAATAAAAAAATAAAATAAAAATACCTGGAAAATACCCCCATGCGAGTCGCATGGGGATGGGCAGGAAACCATGCGACTCGCATGGATACAAAAAACTGGACAGGATCAATTTATTCAGTCGCTGCTTCTGTCTCTCACAAATACACACACATACACGAACTTACTCTCAAATCCTCTCAAATTTTCACCAATTTTCACCAAATTTCTTGCAAAAATTTCACAATAATCATGCCTAGATTCAGTAGTCTCAACCCCTTCAGGAGAAAGGTAAAGATTTCACCCCTAATCTCTTTAAATTCAAATTTTTGTGTTCTTGAGCTAGAAATTTTATATTTTGATTTTGTTAAATTTAGGTGTAATTAGAGCTAAATTGTTGTTATATTATGCATGTATATCCTAGATAGAAGCTATTTAACATGAATTGAAGCTAAAAACTTCAAATTTTTAAGAATCTAGGGTTTGTGTTCTTGAGCAATTTGGGGCTTTTTGATATAAACAGGTTATGGCCGATTTTTGTCATGAATTGTTGCTAAATTAAGTAGTGTAACATGTTTAGGTAATTAATTGATCCAAACTTTGAGCCTAAACATGTTTTTAAGAATTAAAGTGGACTTTTTAAGTCTAAAAATTCATGAACTTGGATAATTTGATATAAAGGCCATTTGAAACTTGTTTCATTGCTAGTAGTGATTATTTTGGCATGTTATTTGAGATAAATGCTTATGAACTTGATGTACATTTTTCGTATATGCTTATTTGACAAAGTGTAGACTTGACAAAAATATGAAAATGAGCACTAGTTTGATTTGAATGCCATGTAACAAGTGTTTAATTGCTATAATGATTATTGTTGACATGTTTAAGAGTTTAAATGTGATAAAACATTGTACACATTTTCGTATGTAAAAGTGTAGAATTGTTATTGTTAAGAAAATGTGTATAAAATGTGTTATGAATTGAACATGTCATCATAATTGTTTCAAGTTATTATTTTGCTAACACTAATGCATATTTGGATGCACAAATTTTGTGTTTAATGTGTTTTGCAGAGAAATACAGATACGGACGGTGCATCATCGTCCAGACAACCAGAGCCCGAACCGGAAATGTTTTATGAACAAGAACAACATATGCAACAAGAAGAAGAACAACATGAGGATCAACATATTCCATATCACGATCAAGATCAATTATTCATGAATCAGTTTCGTCAATTCGCTCCACATCAAATGATTATGAGCTTAGACATTAATGAAGATCAGTTACACCCAAATCTGAGATTTGATCGATGTTGGATAGAGTATCCAGATTATCAAAAGAACATGCACATTCTCTACTTTAAGGTTGTTGAAATGCCAAGGGCAATTGACTGGGTACCTTTGGAAACAGTTGACCTTGCCGAACCAATTCGGGAATTATTGGTGCAAAGGTATGGTAATTCTCAGTTTAACGATTGGATGCGCCTATTTTCAATTCGTAGAACCATATATAGGGAATGGTGTATAGAATTACTTTGTACTATTAAGTTAAACAGTGATGTTAGGAGGATAGATGATAGAAGCTTTATTAGATTTCTGTTAGGTGGACGCATGTACAGAATGTCCATGATAGATTTAGCCAGGGCCTTACAGATTTACACCCCTGCTGAACTTTTGAGCCCCGACTGTAATAGCCTGATTGCCCAAGGGGAAAGGATAGATAGGGAATTTGATATTAACGCCGTCTGGAGGCGTATGTCCCACTTTAATGAATTTCACGCCAGTGGAAATCATACATACTTAGATATAGACAGAGCTGAACTCCGGGTGATTCATAGATTCTTAGCAAACACAATTACACAAAGGGGTAAGAATAAGGAGAAATTGACCGTAAACGATTTGTTCTACCTCAAGTGTATTAGAGACCCGAGGAGTTTCGTTAACATTCCCTATTGTGTTGGTTATTATCTCGCTAATGTAGTTTCAGGGATGAAATCGGGGAGTATTATAGGTGGTGGTATTTTCATTACTCTCATTGGAGAGTATTTAGGTGTGGATAAGCACCAAGGGGGTCCAATGAACGAAATAGAGGACGAAGGTGAAACTGTAAGTTCAAACCTTTATCACGGTGCAAGGGTGTTATTGATGAGACGTGGTCGGGTATATCGATACGAGGGACCTCAGCGACAGGTAGAAAGAGGTTCGGATGACGAAATGGAAGAGGCGAACAACATTATAGGAGTTGTTCGGGAGACTGCTCTTGATTTAGGCGTTCGTATGGAGGATGAATACATGACGAACTATGATAGGCATATGCAGTACGAGGCATGGCAACGTCGGAATGACTACGAGCATTCCCGGCAACGAGAGCATGGCCGATGGGATTATCATCAGCGCCAAATTATAAGCCAGTTGCAGCCTGGCGAGATGTATTATCTGACCCGACCTGCATACTATCCCGCACATCAGCCAGAAATGAGACCACCCTATGATTCATATGATTATGACGCAGCATACCAGTTCACCTATAATCAGCCATGGAACCCGGACGCGAACATGAATTGGGATCCATATCCTAATTTTCCTCCTAACCCACCTCCTGATCAGTAGAGATAAGTTGGTAATTTATATTTTTATTATTTTAAAACACTTAACATTTTTATTACGTTTATGTAATGTTTGATATTCTTATTATTATTGTGAACTAATATTTTTCTTATAGTTTGAAAGTGGGATGCCAAAGTTCCATTTCAAATTACATGTATGATTATATTTGTATTGTATGTATTTTATGTTATGCACAAAACAGGATAAAACAACGCGTTTTCAAAGACTGGCATTAAGTTCAGCAAAAGCAAGTAATTTTGACGACAAGATGCAAAATATATGTGAAATAACAACAAGACGGAATGAACAAATGACGTGCACCATTTATCATTCAGCAAACAAACGCCAATATATTTGGAAACTTTGGTAAAAATTTAATCATTTTCACGCAAATCACCCTCAATAATTTAAATTGTTACTAATTTCTTGCAAATGAGGGCATTGCAAGATCTTAAGTGTGGGAAGGGATTAAATTCTTTCGGATTTTAAAAATTTTTACTTTATACACTTGGTTACCATTAAAAATACTAGTAAAGCAGTAGTTGTATTAGAATCTAGTGCTCTCTGATAAAAAAGAACAGCCCTAGTCTTATATACTGACTACCCAATTCTAGTAAAATTTTTCAAAATTTTCAATTAAATGAATTAAAATCATGTTTATACATATTTATGAACGATAAAACTAGGTTTTAACACCGAAATTATTGTTACCTCGGAAAGGACATAAATTGAGAAACAAACTAAAATGTTAAAATTCATTTAAAATGGAATAGAGGACGATAAAAAGGAAAATAAAAGCCAAGTGTGGGAAAATTTACCAAGTTATCTTAAACATATGTCACATATATCTGTAACAAATAACTGAAAATACTTTTGCTTTGGACTAAACTAAACTGTTTTACCCAATGAAAGAAAAGAAAAGATCGATCTACACGATGAATCAATTCCATCATTAAAAGGAAGTAAAGTCTTCCTAAAAAGAAACGCGCTTCTTGATTTAGGTCATGAAGTTGTCGTCCAGACCAGCTGTAGGTTGACGAAAAATCTAGAAAAGTCATCACTAAAATCAGCAGGAAATCCACGGACCTCAGCATTAAACAGGGTCGCCAAGTGGTCAGATTTATCCTAACCATGAGAAGGATTTATCTCGTACAATGGGGGGGCACCATGCAAATTAGCTGGATAAGACTAATGAATCAGATCCCCAGAAAGGATAATCTCCTTAAAGATTAAAAATCAGCTTTTAAGACTGATATTACTCAATCCTAGAGATTGACCTTAAAGATTGAGAATTACAAACTCATGGAATTCGATGATATCTAAACTCGAGCTTAAACGAGAAAATATTTTGATCAAAAATTATAAACCGATTTGTTTTCTGAAAACCCTATTTTCAATGCGTTCATTACCATTGAACGTAAAATCCTAGGAATTCACCTGGAATTCATTAGGTCACCTGAACTAAATCGGGTGTCAACCGTAAGAACGGTGGTTGCATAACATGGTCAAAAACAGGACTTTGTGCCAAACCGACAAATTATAAGGGTGAGCTTTACTATTGCTCCTACCAAGGATAGTAATTGTGTCCGACACGTTATAGACCATAATCAAAAGCATGTCACGGGACATTGCCTTAACAGTTGCTTGTTCAACGCTTTCCTTTACAACCGGACGGTAGTTTACCGAAAGGTAATATACGGGACAAGTAAACTGGACGTGTTGCTTTCCAAATACAAGGTTAGCAAGTGGGTGACACAAAACCGCAAGTTTTGAGCTAAAATTTTCAAATCTGAAACCCACCAAACCCACAAAAATATTTTGCAAACACCGGTAAAGGGTTATTCCGGAAAACTTATCTAGGGTAAAAACTAGATTTCGAAAGATCAAATGTTTTCATAAAGATCCAATTTCCTTAATGGATCTAAATTTTTATAGTCATGTGGGACTGTAAACCATATCGTTACTACCATTGTTTATACCGCCGTATAGAAATCACTGATGTACAAAGTGTGAAGAATAAAGAAGTGATTCTAGTATTTCAAGACAATATTGCTTGAGGACAAGCAACGCTCAAGTGTGGGAATATTTGATAATGCTAAAAACGAACATATATTTCATAGCATTATTCCTCAAGAAAGACAAGATTTTAGTTGGTATTGTTCGATTTACAAGCGATATTCGTTTAAATTTTAAAAAGAGAAGATAAAAGGCAGATTCAACAAATTGAAGACAAAAAGGTCCAAAGAGCTAAAAAGTACAAGATACAATTAAAAAGGTTCAAAATATTGATGAGGAACGTCTCAAAATGACAAGAGTACAAGTTACAAGACGCAAAGTACACGATATAAAATAATACGCGAAGACGTCCGAAAATCCGGAACCGGGACCTGAGCCTAGAAGAAACGCCCGACGCAACGGACCAAAACTATCTACTCAACTATGCATATAAATATAATATAATATATAAATAATTATTAAAATTATTTATATATTTATATTATTTATTTATTATGTCGGCAAGCAATCAGACAAAAGATCATGAGCTGGAATCTCTTTCCATGCGACTCGCATGGCTGGAAGGGGAAACTCATGCGAGTCGCATGACCCCCTTTTCTAGGCCACATTCTATTTAAAGCGACTTCTGGCATCCGTTTTCAAAACATAATATCTATCTCTCTCTCAATATATACGTAATATATATATATAATTTATATTTTAATTTTAATTTTAATTTTAAATCCTAATAATAAGGGTATGTTAGCGAATGTTGTAAGGGTGTAAGTCGAAATTCTGTCCGTGTAACGCTACGCTATTTTTAATCATTGTAAGTTATGTTCAACCTTTTTATATTAATGTCTCGTAGCTAAGTTATTATTATGCTTATTTAAAACGAAGTAATCATGATGTTGGGCTAATTACTAAAATTGGGTAATTGGGCTTTGTACCATAATTGGGGTTTGGACAAAAGAACGACACTTGTGGAAATTAGACTATGGGCTATTAATGGGCTTTATATTTGTTTAACTAAATGAAAGTTTGTTAATGTTAATATAAAGATTTACAATTGGGCGTCCCTATAAATTACCATATACACTCGATCGGACACGATGGGCGGGGTATTTATATGTACGAATAATCGTTCATTTAACCGGACACGGGAATGGATTAATAGCCACTAGAATAATTAAAACAGGGGTGAAATTACATTCAAGGGTAATTGGTGTAATTGTTAACAAAGTAGTAAAACCTTGGTTTACACGCAGTCGATAACCTGGTGTATTCATTAAACAAAGTATTAAAACCTTGTTACAATTCGAATCCCCAATTAGTTGGAATATTTAACTTCGGGTATAATAATAATTTGACGAGGACACTCGCACTTTATATTTATGACTGATGGACTGTTATGGACAAAAACCAGACGGACATATTGAATAATCCAGGACAAAGGACAATTAACCCATGGGCATAAAACTAAAATCAACACGTCAAACATCATGATTACGGAAGTTTAAATAAGCATAATTCTTTTATTTCATATTTAATTTCCTTTATTTTATATTTAATTGCACTTCTAATTATCGCACTTTTATTTATTGTTATTTAATCGCACTTTTAATTATCGTACTTTTTAATTATCGCAATTTCATTATCGTTATTTACTTTACACTTTAATTTAAGTCTTGTATTTATTTTATATTTTACATTAGGTTTTAACTGCGACTAAAGTCTTAAAATCGACAAACCGGTCATTAAACGGTAAAAACCCCCCTTTTATAATAATAATATTACTTATATATATATTTGTATTTTTATAAAAGTAAACTAATATAGCGTTGAGCTTTGTTTAAAGATTTCCCTGTGGAACGAACCGGACTTACTAAAAACTACACTACTGTACGATTAGGTACACTGCCTATAAGTGTTGTAGCAAGGTTTAAGTATATCCATTCTATAAATAAATAAATATCTTGTGTAAAATTGTATCGTATTTAATAGTGTTTCCTGCTAAAATAAATAACTATTTTATATACACCTCGCTGCACATCAAATGTTTTAATATGTATTCATACACTTTTGAAAGACTTCAAGACACTTATCAAAATACTTCTACTTAACAAAAATGCTTACAATTACATCCTCATTCAGTTTCATCAACAATTCTACTCGTATGCACCCGTATTCGTACTCGTACAATACACAGCTTTTAGATGTATGTACTATTGGTATATACACTCCAATGATCAGCTCTTAGCAGCCCATGTGAGTCACCTAACACATGTGGGAACCATCATTTGGCAACTAGCATGAAATATCTCATAAAATTACAAAAATATGAGTAATCATTCATGACTTATTTACATGAAAACAAAATTACATATCCTTTATATCTAATCCATACACCAACGACCAAAAACACCTACAAACACTTTCATTCTTCAATTTTCTTCATCTAATTGATCTCTCTCAAGTTCTATCTTCAAGTTCTAAGTGTTCTTCATAAATTCCAAAAGTTCTAGTTTCATAAAATCAAGAATACTTTCAAGTTTGCTAGCTCACTTCCAATCTTGTAAGGTGATCATCCAACCTCAAGAAATCTTTGTTTCTTACAGTAGGTTATCATTCTAATACAAGGTAATAATCATATTCAAACTTTGGTTCAATTTCTATAACTATAACAATCTTATTTCAAGTGATGATCTTACTTGAACTTGTTTTCGTGTCATGATTCTGCTTCAAGAACTTCTAGCCATCCAATGATCCATTGAAGCTAGATCCATTTTTCTCTTTTCCAGTAGGTTTATCCAAGGAACTTAAGGTAGTAATGATGTTCATAACATCATTCGATTCATACATATAAAGCTATCTTATTCGAAGGTTTAAACTTGTAATCACTAGAACATAGTTTAGTTAATTCTAAACTTGTTCGCAAACAAAAGTTAATCCTTCTAACTTGACTTTTAAAATCAACTAAACACATGTTCTATATCTATATGATATGCTAACTTAATGATTTAAAACCCGGAAACACGAAAAACACCGTAAAACCGGATTTACGCCGTCGTAGTAACACCGCGGGCTGTTTTGGGTTAGTTAATTAAAAACTATGATAAACTTTGATTTAAAAGTTGTTATTCTGAGAAAATTATTTTTATTATGAACATGAAACTATATCCAAAAATTATGGTTAAACTCAAAGTGGAAGTATGTTTTCTAAAATGGTCATCTAGACGTCGTTCTTTCGACTGAAATGACTACCTTTACAAAAACGACTTGTAACTTATTTTTCTGACTATAAACCTATACTTTTTCTGTTTATATTCATAAAATAGAGTTCAATATGAAACCATAGCAATTTGATTCACTCAAAACGGATTTAAAATGAAGAAGTTATGGGTAAAACAAGATTGGATAATTTTTCTCATTTTAGCTACGTGAAAATTGGTAACAAATCTATTCCAACCATAACTTAATCAACTTGTATTGTATATTATGTAATCTTGAGATACCATAGACACGTATACAATGTTTCGACCTATCATGTCGACACATCTATATATATTTCGGAACAACCATAGACACTCTATATGTGAATGTTGGAGTTAGCTATACAGGGTTGAGGTTGATTCCAAAATATATATAGTTTGAGTTGTGATCAATACTGAGATACGTATACACTGGGTCGTGGATTGATTCAAGATAATATTTATCAATTTATTTCTGTACATCTAACTGTGGACAACTAGTTGTAGGTTACTAACGAGGACAGCTGACTTAATAAACTTAAAACATCAAAATATATTAAAAGTGTTGTAAATATATTTTGAACATACTTTGATATATATGTATATATTGTTATAGGTTCGTGAATCAACCAGTGGCCAAGTCTTACTTCCCGACGAAGTAAAAAATCTGTGAAAGTGAGTTATAGTCCCACTTTTAAAATCTAATATTTTTGGGATGAGAATACATGCAGGTTTTATAAATGATTTACAAAATAGACACAAGTACGTGAAACTACATTCTATGGTTGAATTATCGAAATCGAATATGCCCCTTTTTATTAAGTCTGGTAATCTAAGAATTAGGGAACAGACACCCTAATTGACGCGAATCCTAAAGATAGATCTATTGGGCCTCACAAACCCCATCCAAAGTACCGGATGCTTTAGTACTTCGAAATTTATATCATATCCGAAGGGTGTCCCGGAATGATGGGGATATTCTTATATATGCATCTTGTTAATGTCGGTTACCAGGTGTTCACCATATGAATGATTTTTATCTCTATGTATGGGATGTGTATTGAAATATGAAATCTTGTGGTCTATTGTTATGATTTGATATATATAGGTTAAACCTATAACTCACCAACATTTTTGTTGACGTTTAAAGCATGTTTATTCTCAGGTGAATATTAAGAGCTTCCGCTATTGCATACTAAAATAAGGACAAGATTTGGAGTCCATGTTTGTATGATATTGTGTAAAAACTGCATTCAAGAAACTGATTTCGATGTAACATATTTGTATTGTAAACCATTATGTAATGGTCGTGTGTAAACAGGATATTTTAGATTATCATTATTTGATAATCTACGTAAAGCTTTTTAAACCTTTATTTATGAAATAAAGGTTATGGTTTGTTTTAAAATGAATGCAGTCTTTGAAAAACGTCTCATATAGAGGTCAAAACCTCGCAACAAAATCAATTAATATGGAACGTTTTTAATCAATAAGAACGGGACATTTCAGTTGGTATCCGAGCGTTGGTCTTAGAGAACCAGAATTTTGCATTAGTGTGTCTTATCGAGTTTGTTAGGATGCATTAGTGAGTCTGGACTTCGACCGTGTTTACTTGAAAAATGATTGCTTAACAAATTTTGTTGGAAACTATATATTTTTAACATGTGAATATTATGTGATATATTAATCTCTTAACGCGTTTGATATTATGTGATAGATGTCTACCTCTAGAACAAGTCCCATTGACTCACCTAATAATAATGAAGAGTCAAATGTAAATTGGAATGATTCGTGGACTGATTCACAAGTTCCCGAAGAGGAACCGGAAGAAGAGTCGGAACCGGAAGAAGAGTCGGAACCGGAAGAAGAATCGGAACCAGATGAAGAAATAGAACCGGTGGGGGAAATAATAAAACGGTTAAGTAAAAGAAAATCCTCAACCAACCGACCAAGGTTAATTATGGTAAATGGTGTTTCCGCCAAGGAAGCAAAATATTGGGAGGATTACCAATTCTCCGATGAATCGGATTCCGACGAGAATTCCGATGATGTTATAGAAATTACCCCAACTGAATTTAAAAAGGCAAAAGAAAATAATAAGGGAAAGGGCATAAAAATAGAGAAATCTAATTCCAACCCCGATGAACTTTATATGTATCGTCAACCCCCGAAGTCCTTAAGTTGTAACAATGACCCGGGAACCTCTAAACCACCAGGTTTTTCTAAACCAATGTGGATCACGACGGCTCGTATTAGGGGAACATCATATATCCCTAGAAACTTGGCAAAATGAACCAAAACCGAAGAAGAAGAAACAAGCGAGTCGGAATAAGATAGTTGTATTCGTGTGGTGTAATATATGTAATATAGTGTGCTTATGCTTTATGATATATGTAAAAATTGCTTGTATTAATAAGTATTTTTTTTATGAATCTAACTCTTGTCTATTTTACAGTATAAAAAACACAAAATGGATAGACAACCCAATATTTTAAGAGACCTACCCGGAGACATGATTGATGAAATCTTGTCTAGAGTCGGTCAGAATTCTTCGGCACAACTATTTAAGGCGAGATCAGTTTGTAAGACATTCGAAGAACGTTCCAAGAATGTCTTGGTTTATAAGAGACTTTCGTTTGAAAGATGGGGGATATCACATTGGGAAACCAATAAGTTACGATGTGTTTACTTTGACGCATATATTGCGGGGAACCCAAATGCTATTTTACGCAATGGGTTAAGAAATTATTTTGACTCAATATATCCGAATATTGGACTTCGTGATTTAGAAAAAGCGGATAACATGCAACATAAAGAAGCATGTTATGCTTACGAATTAGTAATGTTCGCTTCTCACCAAAGTGAGAACAAGAACATCGGACTACAACTATTAAACAAAACGTTCCCACAAGTGACGGAGTCGGTAATTGGGGTAAGAAATGAGGTTTTTAGATTGTTACGGGACTGTTGGACATTACGTAACCCTCGTCCCTTTGACGACGTTACAACACGCTGTCTTATCAACGGCCATAACGGTTATGTTCCACAAGACCAAGGATGGGAAGTAGTCCTAGTAAAACCAGAATCCATGACTTGTTTCTGGACGTATGAATTACGTGTCTTTATTGCCTTTGCTGAACGACTTGTGTACTAGCTAGAATTATCTTCACAACCATCTTGTATCAAATTTATTGTGTGCTATATTTCATGCTATATGTAAAATAAACAGTATTGTAAGTTTGTAAAATGTTGTGTAAAAGTTTGAACGCGAAATATTATTATAATCAGTTTTTCATATAGAATTGTAGTAGTTGAATTGTATATTAGCTACTAAGTATGAACTTAACGGGTAGGTACTACCCGAATTTAAACTTATAAAACGCTAATATGAAGAAAAAGCTTTTATAAATGAGTTCATATTATGCTACGAAATACTATTAACTACTCTTAATATTCTGTATGATTAACTTGTTCCATTTAACTATTTTGAAGGAAATGGCACCGACTGCTCGACACACCGTGAATATGAATGAAGAGGAATTCCGTACTTTTCTAGCTTCAAACATAGCCGCAGTACAGGCTGCGCTACATACCAATAATAACCTTGGATCTAGCAGTACAGGAAATCGTGTAGGATGCACCTACAAAGAATTCACTGCCTGCAAACCTTTGGAATTTGATGGAACCGAAGGACCGATCGGATTGAAACGGTGGACCGAGAAGGTCGAATCGGTGTTTGCCATAAGTAAGTGTACTGAAGAGGACAAAGTGAAGTACGCTACGCATACCTTCACAGGTTCTGCGTTAACATGGTGGAATACCTATCTAGAGCAAGTGGGGCAAGATGATGCTTATGCACTACCGTGGTCAGCATTCAAGCACTTGATGAACGAGAAATACCGTCCCAGAACCGAGGTTAATAAGCTCAAGACAGAACTTAGAGGGTTATGAACCCAAGGATTTGATATTACCACGTACGAAAGACGATTCACAGAATTATGCCTATTGTGTCCGGGAGCGTTCGAAGATGAGGAAGAGAAGATCGACGCGTTTGTGAAAGGATTACCGGAAAGAATCCAAGAAGATATAAGTTCACACGAGCCCGCCTCCATACAACAGGCATGTAGAATGGCTCACAAACTAGTGAACCAGATTGAAGAAAGAATTAAAGAACAGACTGCTGAAGAGACCAATGTGAAGCAAGTCAAAAGAAAGTGGGAGGAAAACGGTGATAAGAATCACCAATACAACAACAACAGCAATTACAACAATAATCGCAACAATTATCCCAGCAATCGCAACATCAATTGCAACTACAACAAACGGCCCAACAACAACAACAACAACAACAACAACAACAACAACAACAACAACAACAGCAGCAACTACAACAATCATCCCAACAACAATAATAACCACAACAACAACAACAATCAGAAGCAGCTATGCCAAAGGTGTGAAAAGTATCACTCGGGGTTCTGCACCAAATTTTGCAACAAGTGTAAAAGAAATGGTCATAGCGCGGCGAAGTGTGAGGTCTACGGACCAGGGGTTAATAGAACGAAAGGAACAAATAGTGTCGGAACGAGTAATGGCGGAGCAAGTAGTGTCGGAGCAAGTTATGCCAATGTAGTTTGTTATAAATGTGAAAAACCGGGCCACATTATTAGAAATTGCCCGAACCAGGAGAACACGAATGGACAAGGCCGCGGAAGAGTTTTCAATATTAATGCGGCAGAGGCACAGGAAGACCCGGAGCTTGTTACGGGTACGTTTCTTATTGACAATAAATCTGCTTACGTTTTATTTGATTCGGGTGCGGATAGAAGCTATATGAGTAGGGATTTTTGTGCTAAATTAAGTTGTCCATTGACGCCTTTGGATAGTAAATTTTTACTCGAATTAGCAAATGGTAAATTAATTTCAGCAGATAATATATGTCGGAATCGAGAAATTAAACTGGTTAGCGAAACATTTAAGATTGATTTGATACCAGTAGAGTTAGGGAGTTTTGATGTGATAATCGGTATGGACTGGTTGAAAGAAGTGAAAGCAGAGATCGTTTGTTACAAAAATGCAATTCGCATTATACGAGAAAAAGGAAAACCCTTAATGGTGTACGGAGAAAAGGGCAACACGAAGCTACATCTTATTAGTAATTTGAAGGCACAAAAACTAATAAGAAAAGGTTGCTATGCTGTTCTAGCACACGTCGAGAAAGTACAAACTGAAGAAAAGAGCATCAATGATGTTCCCATTGCAAAAGAATTTCCTGATGTATTTCTGAAAGAATTACCGGGATTACCCCCACATCGATCCGTTGAATTTCAAATAGATCTTGTACCAGGAGCTGCACCAATAGCTCGTGCTCCTTACAGACTCGCACCCAGCGAGATGAAAGAACTGCAAAGCCAATTACAAGAACTTTTAGAGCGTGGTTTCATTCGACCAAGCACATCACCGTGGGGAGCTCCTGTTTTGTTTGTCAAGAAGAAAGATGGTACATTCAGGTTGTGTATCGACTACCGAGAGTTGAACAAACTTACCATCAAGAACCGCTACCCACTACCGAGAATCGACGACTTATTTGATCAACTACAAGGCTCGTCTTTTTATTCAAAGATTGACTTACGTTCCGGGTATCATCAAATGTGGGTGAAAGAAGATGATATTCCAAAGACTGCTTTCAGAACACGTTACGGTCATTACGAGTTTATGGTCATGCCGTTTGGTTTAACTAATGCACCAGCTGTGTTCATGGACCTTATGAACCGAGTGTGTGGACCATACCTTGACAAGTTTGTCCATTGTTTTCATTCATGGACCTTCGAAGGTTTAAACTTGTAATCACTAGAACATAGTTTAGTTAATTCTAAACTTGTTCGCAAACAAAAGTTAATCCTTCTAACTTGACTTTTAAAATCAACTAAACACATGTTCTATATCTATATGATATGCTAACTTAATGATTTAAAACCTGGAAACACGAAAAACACCGTAAAACCGGATTTACGCCGTCGTAGTAACACCGCGGGCTGTTTTGGGTTAGTTAATTAAAAACTATGATAAACTTTGATTTAAAAGTTGTTATTCTGAGAAAATTATTTTTATTATGAACATGAAACTATATCCAAAAATTATGGTTAAACTCAAAGTGGAAGTATGTTTTCTAAAATGGTCATCTAGACGTCGTTCTTTCGACTGAAATGACTACCTTTACAAAAACGACTTGTAACTTATTTTTCCGACTATAAACCTATACTTTTTCTATTTAGATTCATAAAATAGAGTTCAATATGAAACCATAGCAATTTGATTCACTCAAAACGGATTTAAAATGAAGAAGTTATGGGTAAAACAATATTGGATAATTTTTCTCATTTTAGCTACGTGAAAATTGGTAACAAATCTATTCCAACCATAACTTAATCAACTTGTATTGTATATTATGTAATCTTGAGATACCATAGACACGTATACAATATTTTGACCTATCATGTCGACACATCTATATATATTTCGGAACAACCATAGACACTCTATATGTGAATGTTGGAGTTAGCTATACAGGGTTGAGGTTGATTCCAAAATATATATAGTTTGAGTTGTGATCAATACTGAGATACGTATACACTGGGTCGTGGATTGATTCAAGATAATATTTATCAATTTATTTCTGTACATCTAACTGTGGACAACTAGTTGTAGGTTACTAACGAGGACAGCTGACTTAATAAACTTAAAACATCAAAATATATTAAAAGTGTTGTAAATATATTTTGAACATACTTTGATATATATGTATATATTGTTATAGGTTCGTGAATCAACCAGTGGCCAAGTCTTACTTCCCGACGAAGTAAAAAATCTGTGAAAGTGAGTTATAGTCCGACTTTTAAAATCTAATATTTTTGGGATGAGAATACATGCAGGTTTTATAAATGATTTACAAAATAGACACAAGTACGTGAAACTACATTCTATGGTTGAATTATCGAAATCGAATATGCCCCTTTTTATTAAGTCTGGTAATCTAAGAATTAGGGAACAGACACCCTAATTGACGCGAATCCTAAAGATAGATCTATTGGGCCTCACAAACCCCATCCAAAGTACCGGATGCTTTAGTACTTCGAAATTTATATCATATCCGAAGGGTGTCCCGGAATGATGGGGATATTCTTATATATGCATCTTGTTAATGTCGGTTACCAGGTGTTCACCATATGAATGATTTTTATCTCTATGTATGGGATGTGTATTGAAATATGAAATCTTGTGGTCTATTGTTATGATTTGATATATATAGGTTAAACCTATAACTCACCAACATTTTTGTTGACGTTTAAAGCATGTTTATTCTCAGGTGAATATTAAGAGCTTCCGCTGTTGCATACTAAAATAAGGACAAGATTTGGAGTCCATGTTTGTATGATATTGTGTAAAAACTGCATTCAAGAAACTGATTTCGATGTAACATATTTGTATTGTAAACCATTATGTAATGGTCGTGTGTAAACAGGATATTTTAGATTATCATTATTTGATAATCTACGTAAAGCTTTTTAAACTTTTATTTATGAAATAAAGGTTATGGTTTGTTTTAAAATGAATGCAGTCTTTGAAAAACGTCTCATATAGAGGTCAAAACCTCGCAACGAAATCAATTAATATGGAACGTTTTTAATCAATAAGAACGGGACATTTCATATTTTGTATTATTCGTTTCATCATTGTTGATCCTTGGTGGCCTAATCTCTCATGCCACAAACTGATCATTACAGGATCACATGATTTTTCTTTAACTACCACATTTACTTCAGGTACATTTATATGTGTATAATGTAAACCAGAATGAAGTCTTGGTAGTTTTTCAATTACACGATTCTTATCAGTGATACTTAAATATTTTTCATTTTCTGTTGTCACTGACTGATAATCATATCCATTTTGGTATATGTCAGAGAAACTTAACAAATTTCTCTTTGACATGGGAGAAAATAAGGCATTATTTATCATAAAATTTGTACCATTTGGTAACATGAATTTTGCCTTTCCCATTCCTTTTATTAAGTCCACAGGACCTGATATAGTATGTATAGTTCCTTCCGTTGCTTTCAAGTCTGTGAAATATTTTTTAGATTTGAGTATGGTGTGAGTAGCACCACTGTCTGCAATACAAATATCTCCACCATTTGACTGATTTCTTACTCCGACAGTATACATCGTGAACTTCAAAAAAAAAAATATGAGAAACAAATAATGAGTACATAATTCATCAATATATTACATTCAAAACATGTTACAAACGATAGCACATAATAAGGAAATATGTAGTAAACTAGATATGATGTAGATTGAAAATCTACAACCATTTATTTAACGAGAACATATAATAGGATATCTATATATATAGATATTAGAAATTTATTCATTAAAGTAGTCACAAGTTGGTTCAGTGATTTTTGTATCAAGGTCATCCACAAGATTTGCTTCTTTTCCTTTTCCCTTTAGGAATTCTTGATACCGATTAACAGAATGTTGATTTGTTCGGCAGTTTTTAGACCAGTGGCCAATTTTACCACATCGGTAACAAGAATCTTCAACATTCTTTGAAGAGCCTTCTTCAACATTGTGATTTGTGGGATTGTATGGTGTTTGGATTTTATAATTTTGTGAATTATTATTTCTTTGTCCACAACCACGACCACCACGACCACCACCACGACCATTACCATAAGGGTGATTTCGAACATAATTATGACTTTTATTATTGTTATGGTAATTTCCATGATGATGGTTTTGGCCAATATGGCTACGACCTTGTCCACGCCCTCGTCCATGTGCATTTCTTCTTTTATTATTATTATTGTTAATAACATTAGCTTCAGGAAATGCTAGCGCACCGGTAGGACGAGATTCTTGATTTTTCATCAGTAATTCTTTATTAACTTCTGCAACTAAGAGATAAGTTTGAAGTTTAGAAAAAGTTTTATAATTCTGCAATCTTAAATTTTCTTGCACAGTTATGTTTGCAGAATGCATTGTGGAGAAAGTTTTCTCCATCATATCAGCATCACTTATTTCTTGACCACAGAATTGAAGCTTTGAACGGATCTTGAACATGGCCGAGCTGTATTCACTTACCCTTTTGAAATCTTGGAACCTTAGATTTCTCCATTCTTCCCTCGCAGCTGGGAGTAATATTTCCTTTTGATTATCGAATCTACTCTTGATACTTTCCCATAAAACACGTGGATCTTTGATAGTGAGAAACATATGTTTTAAGGTGGTATCAATATGTTTGCGAATAAAAGCAATTGATTTTAATTTATCTTGATCGGAACAAGTATTGTTTTCTTTTAAAGTTTCTAGAATACCCAATGATCTAAGATTTATTTCTACGTCCATAACCCATGATGTGTAGTTTGTTCCCGATACGTCTAAGGCATCAAACTCAAGCTTTGATAAGTTTGACATTTTCTATTTTCAGAAAGATGAACAACATAAATCATAATCATAATCAATTTTTTTCATACACAAATAACAACATGAAATTAGAATTAGTTTAGATTCGTAAGTAGCAAACAAAGGAATAATGGTATGATTACAAATAATAAAATCATAAGGGAATGATAAAATATAGGTTCATCTAGTGGTGTACAAGCAACAAGGATGATAGCTATTATGACCAATACAGTAGGAGAAATCATCCTTGAGTTAATCATCTTTTTTTAAAAAAAATTTGAGAGTAGTAATTTGAGAAAATGAAGATTGATTTGTGAAAATGTGAAAACGGGGATGTTTAATTTATATTTGAAAAATATAGTTGTTGTAACGTCGTCAGTTGACGTTAACAATCGTTATGTTTATATGACCGTTGTAACGTCGTTAGTTGACGTTAACGAATAAAGTCACTATATCAAAACGCGTATGAGTAATATAAAGGACAAGATTTTTTTTTTATATCATACGTAAAGAATAAAAAAAAAAACAAAAGACAAAATCTTTCAAAAAGATACGGAGTATATATATGAGATCAATTTATCAACTTGTTGATTTTGAAAATGTTATGTATTTAAAAAGTCGTATTTTTCAAATACTTTAGGGGTATGTTATGTAACTTATAATTAATAATTTCTATCATGTCACTTTCATGTGAATAGTAAATTAATTAATTTCGTTTCATTTACTATTCATATGAATAGTAAATGAATTAATTTCGATTTACTATTTTGTTACTTGAGTAATATATATACATCATATATATATTTTATTTGACGTCTCGGTGTATATGTATGTGACCCCGAAGGCTCAAATAAAAATAAACATTAGTATGCATGAAATAAATAATGATTAATTGCATAAGTAATCATAAATGTTAGATAACATAAATATAAATGTTAGTGAAGTTAATAAGAGTTAGATTACAGAAATATAATTCAGGCGGTATAACCGACCATATATAACATAAATATAAATGTTAGTGAACATAACTGTAAATGTTAGTATACATAAATAAATGTTAGATAACATAAATGTAAATGTTAGTATACATAAATAAATGTTAGATAACATAAATGTAAATTAGACGACAGTGTCGACCATATATCATTTAGGTGGTATAACCGACCATATATTAGTTAGGTGGCAGGGCCAACCATATTTAGTATAAATGTTGAGATAATCGTGCTGATAACGTGTTATAATTTAGCAGTATAACTACCTTTAGTGGTCTGGTTCTTGACTGTAGGCTATTGATTATTAGAAGATAAAAGAGAGGGAGAGAGTATATTATAATTTTTGGTATATTTGATTTACATTCATCGATCCTTATTTATACTACTCAAATTCCACTGTACAATTCATTCATGAGATATCAAATAGGATTTGCTTTTTGACTTTATGTACAAATTTGCCGGCCACTTTTAATGTCTTATAACACAAATATCTTTTTAAGGTTAGAAACATAAACCTCAGCCAAGATTTATAGTAAACGTGCAGTCATAATCTTTAACAGCACAACACTCGTGAACAACGCTTTTTTCGTTTACTAGCCCTTATTCTATTATCATGAGTAATATCCAAAAGAAGATCCAAATCAGCCCTACCTTTATTCCTTTTCTATTCTGACGGAGAAGTTGAACGGAGATCGGAGCTTGGAGACGACGTGAGCTAAAATAGGGATCGACGGTATATCACGAGTAACTAACGGAAAAAATAGGTGGCAGGCGGAGGATGGCGGTGGTCCGGTGTTGCTGCTAATCGAAATTTTTAGGTTTCTGTGGTGGAGGTTCGATTGAAGTTCCGACATCGGTTGCAAAGATTCCAACATCGATTACGGTTCCGGTTAAGGTTTGATTTCTAGTGCTCGATTAAGGTTTTATTTGCTAAATCGATCACGGGCTGATTTGTGCTCTGAAATCTCTTTGTGTATGCTATGTTGTTTTTAAGAAATTGTTTAATCTTCAATGGGTTATAATTGTAAAGTCACAATGGTGAAATCAAATTTTCAATTACAGAATAAGCAATTGTATTTGATTTGAAACTGATGATGATGATGATGATGATGATGATGATGATGATGATGATGATGATGAAACTGATCGTTGAAATTAGGGTTCTGAGAACGGGGAAGAAAAGATGAAAGGAAAATGAAAAATGACAATTATACCCTCACATGTCATATGATAAGAGTTAACGGAAATAGTTAATTACAGTTAGTGCTAGGGACTCCCGGTGTAACTTGTGCAAACCACAGTGACCAAGTGCATAAATAAAAAGTTTCGGGACCACCTGTGTAATATAGGTTAAACCACTGGGACCAAACATGTAATTTTTTTTAAATAATTTAAGAAACTTTTACTATTACTTTTTCTTTTTTTATTATTTATATTTTTTAAAACGTATATACTTCACTATTTTCGTCATATATAATGTAATTATTTACACTTTATTTATTTATGCATGTGTCAAAATAGTTGTTCATTTGCAAAATGTAACTACTGCATTATATATCATTTAATTCTTTAATTTACATTCATTTATTACTTTCAATCATCTATTTTCTTAAAAATATAGTCAAATTTAGATTGAAATCATTCAAATATATCTTAAATTAAAATTTTGCTAGGTGATAGTTTTTAAAAAAATAAATGATACTCACACACTCAATATTGATCCATACACACTTAATTGACTATTTTGTCCTTACTTATAATAATAGAGGTTCATGTGATCCCTAGATAAATTTAAGGATATAGACTATTTTGTCCTTACTTATAGTAATAGATGTTCATGTGATCCCTAGATAAATTTAAGGATATAATTGTAAATTTTATAGTAAAAAGTGTGTATAGATAAAAAAACTAGTGTGTGAGTATCACTTCTTTTTAAAAATGAGGAATATTAGTTTAGCAAAACTATCAATTGACTAAAAGGATTTTTGGCCTAGCGATAACAAAAGAATGACATCAATTTTGTGGTTGTGGGTTTGAGAGCAGTCGTGGAAAAAAAAAATATATGTGTGTGTGTTTTTGTTGTTAAAAAAAAACCTTTCAATTGTTTATCTTCCTGGGTATAATAAACTTTTTAAGTGGGTTGCTATTTTAAGTACGTTTTATATGATATTCTTTTAATTTGTAACTAAAACGTTGGTCGACATGGTGTACGTGCTGCACTTTAATAATAGATATCAACGGTACCATGTACATTCACCTATTCTCTCTTTTCATATTACACCCAAAACACACACAATTTCCAACTTTCTCTGTTTGTGTCTTTTAATACACTATTCCTAGCTTACATAATTTGTCTAACTAGTTTTATACTGTATACACGACTTTCAATGATTAGCTCAAAATCATTACTTGTCTTATTGATCAAGTGTATGATATCATTGACAAATGTTGTTCTTGAAGCTGAGGCTAAGGCTTTCTTTGTGTTCGGTGACTCGATGGTCGATAGTGGAAATAACAACTACATGGTTACACTTATACGAGCCGATAAACCTCCTTATGGGATTGATTATCCGGGCCAAGTTGCTACGGGTCGGTTCTCTAATGGATATAACATTCCTGATCTTATCAGTTGAGTTATTTTATTTCCGTGTTATGTATAATCTTTTAATTTATACAATAATAATAATAATTTTGAGTTCAGTGCCTTTAGAGTTTTGTTTTGAGTGCCTTTCGGCTCGATTAGTTGAGTCGACATCAAACTTCGATATATTGGCGATTTAACTCCGCTCATAGCCTAAATTGATTTCTAGACAAGATATAAAACCCATGAAAACTTGATTCTACCATTTTCATGGCGTCTCGTTTTTTTTATTTTACTTATTAGTATTAGTCGGAAGTCCTCTTGGAAGCAATCTCTTTATCTGGTAAACAGAGAAAGAGTGGGGACAACAGACTCTACTCTTGCGAGTGTTTCACTCCGTATAGAGAAATGACTTCTCTTTATTCTAGGATAGAGGAAAGATTGTCTACGTCTCACCTCCACATACCTCGCATGTGCCGGATTAGGTTTCGTTGGTGTTTTTGGTGTAATAATAATAATAATTTTCTAGATAATTATTTAAGCAAATTTGATGAGTTATCAGGTCAAGCCATTGGTGAAGAAGCAACAATGCCATACATGAGTCCAGAATTCACAGGTGAGAAGTTACTTGTTGGTGCCAATTTTGCTTCTGCTGGTGTTGGCATACTTAATGACACAGGGACTCACTTTGTAAGTTTTTACTTATTATAAAAAGATGAAATAACAAATCTATTTAAATCATCCAAGTGTTTTCACTTAGTCCTGCTGACTTTCAATAAGTTTTTTTAAAACTTTTGTTCACTCGTATCCAGTTTAGTACCACTGAACAAAAATAACACTCCTTTCGTTTCAAATTAGTTGTCTTATTTAACTCTACAAGAATTTCTTTCACAACTTTAACTTTAAATATTTTTATTTATTTTTATATAATATTTGATGAAATAAAATTTATATGAATGAACTATGTTTTAAACGTGTTTTGATTGATATAATTTCCGGTCAAATACTATATACAAAACAAAAGTATTTAAGATCAAAGTTTAAACATAAATAACTCAAAAGTCAAACTGTGACAATTGTTTTTGAGATAGTGGGATTTAAAGGATTGATGACTTAAATAATCCACTCAAAAATATGTGTTAATAGTTTAAACAAGTGACTTATAGGGAAGAACGACTTCTTTCACCCGGGGATCGATTGGCATCCGTGGGTGGAGGAATGACTTCCCTTTTACTTTAGGGTAGAGGAAAGACTGTCTACATCTAACCTTCCCATACTCCACTTTGGTGGAATTGGGTATGGTTGTTGTTGTTGTTGTTGTTGTTGTTGTTGTTGTTAATAATAAATTACAATGTACATATGATGCAGGGACATCACATAAAGATCAGAATGCAAATTCAATACTTCAAAGAATATCAAGAAAGATTGAGTGACAGAATTGGGCCTGAAGAGTCTCAAAGACTTGTAAATAAAGCATTGACACTTGTAACATTGGGAGCCAATGATTTTGTAAACAACTACTATTTACCACTCTCCCCAACATCTCGACAGTTTTCGATTCCAGATTATGTTGTCTACTTGATCTCTGAATACCGCAAAATCTTAATGGTATTTACATTGTCAAGCAGTAACGATCATAACATTTGTTTACCTTTTTTCTGTATTAAGTCTTGTTCCCATTTACCTCCGTTTGGGAAGTGTCTGATTCTTTGTCTCCTAGACCAATTTTCAGATGAAGTCACAAAGAAACAATAATTTTACTTACTGAATTAAGAGTTGTACAAAACATATCATTTAAGTGGAACATAAATAGTAATCTCCTCTTGATTATGGTAATTGAACGTGTTATCAATGGACGCAGAGGCTTTATGAAATGGGATTGCGAAGGATTCTGGTCACAGGCACGGGCCCGTTAGGATGTGCACCAGCAGAACTAGCCGTACGTAGTCAAGATGGTGAATGTTCGCCAGAATTACAAACAACGTCAACTTTGTTCATCGCTCAACTTCAACAGTTGCTTGAATGTCTCAATAGTGAAATAGGTAGCGACGTGTTTATAGGCGCCCATACTCGACAAACCAACCTTGACTTCGTATCTAACCCTCAAAAATACGGTAAGTTTAGAAATTTCATAAAATGCAACATCATAAAACACAATTTTGATGAATACTGAACAAGTTTATTGGTTGTTGCAAATTAAGGGTTTGTTACATCAAAGGTAGCTTGTTGCGGAGTAGGGCCATATAATGGTTTCGGGCTATGCACATTAATCTCTAACTTGTGTCCCAATAGGGATTTGCACGTATTTTGGGATGCTTTCCATATGACCGAAAGAGCAAACGGTATCGTTGTACAGCTAATGTTAACTGGTTCAACTGACTACATGATACCAATGAATATCAGTACAATCATGGCTCTTGATGCTGCTGATATTATGTGATTGCAATTTGCAAACCATCTATGGACTCAAATTCTGCACCATCTTCACGTATTAGAATTAACATATTGTTGGTGTATGTTACTTTTATCTAAGATTGATTTCAAATTGTATGATGTAAACTTCACAAATATTATGATTATCATGCTAGATCCCAAGTCTATGATATTTATTGTTAACTACAAATACTCGTACATAGGGAGTACTATTTAATCTTTGTTACAACATATTTTATGAAACTGAGATAGCACAACATGTGGGAAGTTACATTTAATCATGATTTAATATAATGTTAACTGTAATATGCTTCTTACTTTTTGAGATTTACTTTTTCATTTGATATATTGATGTGTATTTCGTCACTTATAAAAACTTAGTACATTCGCCCTTTTAAAAATACACCAAAAAATACACATTTCTATCTCTCTGGTTCTTCTTCTTTTAAAAAAAAAAGTATTACTTTGATTGTATTTAAGTATATGTACACAGTAATGGCTAGCTCAATACGATTAACTGTAATGTTCATGTGTCTAATATTAAGCAATGTTGTTCTTGAAGCTGAGACTAAAGCTTTCTTTGTGTTTGGTGACTCGTTGGTTGATAGCGGAAATAACAACTATTTGGTTACCCTTGCACGAGCCGATTCACCTCCTTATGGGATTGATTATCCAAGTCAGCGTGCTACGGGCCGGTTTAGCAATGGATATAACATTCCTGACCTTATCAGTTGAGTTCTTTACCTTATTTAGTCCTTTTAAATATATCAATTATTATTAAAGATTAAATTTTTAGTAAATTTTTAATTATTAAAACAAGGTCAAGCCATTGGTGAAGAAGCAACCATGCCATACTTGAGCCCAAATCTCACAGGTGAAAAGTTACTTGTTGGTGCCAATTTTGCTTCTGCTGGTGTTGGCATACTTAATGACACTGGATCACAATTTGTGAGTTCACTTACTATAAGAAAAAAAAAAGTCATAATTGATTATAGAAAAATATGAATATTTTGACCTGAGTAACATGTGAAATATATATGATGCAGGGACATCTAATAAAGATCAAACTGCAAATGCAATACTTTGAACAGTATCAACAAAGAGTGAGTGATATAATTGGCCCTAAAGAGACAAAAAGGCTTGTAAATCAAGCATTAACATTCATGACATTAGGAGGCAACGATTTCGTAAACAACTACTATTTGGTACCATTTTCACTACGATCTCGACAGTTTTCTCTCCCAGATTATGTCGTCTACGTGATTTCTGAATACAGGAAAATTTTAAAGGTATGTACATATGGTTCCTTAAGTATTTTAACTCATGAATTCAGACATGTAATAAAGGAATCAGGAGTCAAAGTTTTGCTGACTTCCATATATACAAATTTTAGAACTAGAACTTTAGTGACTTTTTAGTGTTATTTTAAGTAAGGGGCATCTATTTTGGAACATATATAAATAGTACTGTGAACTTTTTTTTGGGACTGATGGAGTAATACAAACATAAAAACTGTTTTTCTATGCTCTAATATCTTGAACTAAGTTTCAGGATTCGTAGCCCGTGCACTCTGCTAACTGAACATGTTATTGATGGATGCAGCAGTTGTATCAATTGGGATTGAGAAGGATTATGGTTTCAGGCACAGGACCATTGGGATGTGCACCAGCAGAACTAGCCCAACATAGCCCAGATGGTAATTGTGCACCCGAATTGCAAAGAGCAGCAAATTTGTTCAATCCTCAAATACAAGCATTGGCTGATAGTCTCAATAGTAAGATAGGGAGCAATGTGTTTATCGGTGTCAATACTCGAGAAACCAACTTCGACTTCATTTCTAACCCTGAAAGATACGGTAAGTTCTAAAATAAATCATCTTTCAAACGCGTGTCTTAAAAGTTAAAATACCTTTTCGGTGAATATTGAACATTTTTATTTGTTGAGAAGGATTTGTTACATCAAAGGTAGCGTGCTGCGGACAAGGACCATATAATGGGATCGGGATATGCACGAAAGTATCGAACTTGTGTGCTGATAGGAATGCATATGTGTTTTGGGACGCTTTTCATCTAACTGAGCGAGCAAATAGACTCGTAGTGCAACAGATATTAACCGGTTCGACTGACTTCATGTCACCAATGAATCTTAGTACCATCATGGCTTTGGATGCTTCTAATAATATGTGACTACAAAATATCTATGGGCTCAAAATCTGCATAAGCGCTTGTTTGGTTTGGTATATTATAAGGGTATATATAACTTGTTACTTGTATGATTAAGTTCCAATTGTTAGTTTTTATATGATATCTATTTGGGAGATTGTAACTTCAATAAATTGGTATAGAACTGTAGCTACCCATGTAATAATAATATTATAATGTGAGATCCTAAATTTAAAGCATTTATTTGACTGGTGCAATGTACATTAAACAAAACAAGATGATTTAATGATACGATGATAACATAACACGTGGGGAAATGCACGTGCTTTCAACATGTATGTGAGTAGCTAAAGGACAAAATTTATTGTACCTAAGTCTTGATTTCAACTTTCAGTCGAATGTTAAGTTATAGAAAAAGAATGGTACTCTTTTTTAATGTATAGTCCATTTGTCAATAATAATGTACAGGATTTTCATACACACATTTAATGGTTGGTTTACTATAGATTTTTTCTTTAAATGATTATAAAGAATCAAAATGCATATATCCTCCTAAATTGCTTTATTAAAAAAACAAAAAACAAAAAAAACAGAGCTACTGGATTTATCAAGTATAGATATCTCATTAGTAGTTACTAAAAAAGAAAAAGAAGGATAAAAATGTGTGTAGGTAGGCCAAATCTGAACCTGTTTTCATTCGTCCTTGACCCGCCCAATTTGCATCCTCTAAATTTGTCCCTGAATCCTTGTGATTTAGACAGTCGCTTGAAATGATTACAACCACTAAAGAACCTGGTACCTTTTTCAGGAATGCTCAAAGACAATTTAGTTTCTATTAAACTAATGAATATAAATACAACATACAACAGAACAAGGATTACTCTAAAGTCTAAAGTTACAAAGATGTACCATTTACACTAGTACGAGTTGCTTGTCTAGCCTGAATGACCATGTCGAGGGTCTCATCAGGGACTGTGATACCACTCGTTTCCAGGTCGGCAACTATTGCGATAGCTGCATCAAGTTCTCCAAGATCAAGGCATAATGTGATGACCTCGTCGTATAATGGACTGAAAAACACAAAGGATCAGATATCATCCACAGAAACACTTTCATGCAAATTTAACCTCTACATTAAGTGACATAAACTATAATGTAATATGTTCATGTAAGACTACTATATATTTATACTAGTCTTTAATACTGTCAAAAACTGATGGTTTTTGGATAATAAAGAAGTAAGACTAGTATATATCGCATTAATTGATCTTGAAATTACCTTCCAAACACATAACCAAGGCTATGTGTTGTTCCTAAAATCTCTAAGAAAGCAGAAGGATAAGGAGCTCGTATTGCTGCACGCAGAATTATCGCACAGTCTCCAATTGTTGGTTTCCCATCCAACTCTATTACCTAAAATCAATTGGTCATTAACAACTGTTAGAAATACATAAGAACTCGCTATTTGCTAACTTTCAAAAGGATCATTATTTAAACAAAATAAAGAGATAATTACCTTTCGCATTAGCTTAACCGCCATTTCTACTTCCCATTCTTGTGACCATCGTCTAGGCGGGGTATTTCTTATTTCCATTTCCCATGTCCAACCCCAAGCATCAGCAATTGTGTACATATCTGACACATCAAATATTTTTCTATCGCGTAACTCCTTAAGTGCGTCCAGTATATCCAATGGAAGCCATTCTTCATCATCATCGTTCTACATTCAATAGAATACATAACATAATGTTCAAAATACAAATCTAAAAGTAACAAGTAAAGGCAGGTGACCATAATGATCAATAACTGGTTTTTCATCCAAACTAGAACTCAACTGGTTTTTAAACACTATTTTTTTTTTTTTACTACTCAACTGGTTTTTAATTACTTTTTTTTTTCACTTCTCAACTGGTTTCAAATCCTCAGTTTCAACACGTACCACCAAATGACACTATTGATGTTCATACCTCCATTTTAGCAATTCGGGCCAATTTTTTTGCAGATTTTTTTGATTTAGCTGGTGTAGTATCGGGACCTTTAAATAATTGAACACCAATCATTTGAAGGGGGTTTGCAGCTGCTTCCTTGTCCTTAACCGCTTCCGTATCAGCAGATTGGATTTCAGTTTGTTCAACTACCTCTTCTTTATCTGCTTCATCATCATCACCCTGCTTAGTGACATCATCACTGACATCAGCATTATCAGAGACCTCTGAAGCTTCCACTTCAATTGCTGTCTGCTTCATAAGTTCAGGTTCTAAACATTCTCCAAGAAATCGTCGTCTCCAAAACTCGGTATTTCCTTCTTCTAGCCTCACCCGAGATACTAATTCTTGGATTTCCTCATCAATCTGTGTAAAAAAATTGAAAACCCACATAGAATTTGCAGGTAAATTACAAATTAAGTTGGATATCCATAGTGGTTAAATAGTAGAGGTGGTAAAATAGGCAGGTGGTGTTTGATCCAAAAGTTGAAATTTTTATGGGTCAAAAAGGTCAGGTAGGGTCAAGTAACCTTTAGCCTGAAAGACATTTTACCCAAATACAGAACAATATTAGATATATCTCATAAGACAAATTTAACACGACTCAAACCTATTTTGAGTTACACATTTTATTCTATTATTTGACAACTTAACGTATTATGGACCATAACAAAAATTACCCAATTAGACCCAAACCCATTTTGACATGTTCCCAACCCGGCCAAATTAACAACTTCACAATCATACCTCTTCTTCTTGTTCTTGAACAGGAGGAACCCATAGAGGCTTGTTTCTAGATCGATTTATTCTTCTAGCCTTCTGAACACGCTGATAAAGCACACTGCGGGTCCCGTCAGTAGGTAAACCTTGTGCTTCAAGTTCTTCCACTAACTCAGGTACAAGCATCTTACTTGCAGCCTTAGGCTTTAATGCATTTTTGTTCGGGCGTTTAAGGACGTGAAATAACCATTCTAAAACCCGTACATAATCAGATTCAGAAGCGTCTCCCAATAGTGACGGGCCTCTTCTTCGCAAGGCCCGTAGTACTTTTCTCTGATACCTTCTCCATGTTTCAAGACATTGTTGTCTGAATGAAGTTTCTAAGGGGTTTTTATAAACAAATCCCGCAACATCAGGATCTAGTGAAGTCTTTCCTTCTCGTGGGACCCATCTCTTGCGCTCACCTGTAAGTCCACCCTCCTCGATGTATCTGGTTGATGTGAAGTGTTAATAAAAAGTAATACAAATAGTTTTGACAATAACTAATAATGCATAATACATATATGTACCATAAATTTTGATATTAGCCTGATTTACACACCTGGCAATGTAATCAATCTCGTATCCTACATCCGCTTCTGTTTGCATAGGTTCGATCCAAGAGCTAACCATGGTTCTATACTTTTGACTAAGTATCATTGCTCTGGCTGGTATAGCCACATTTTCTTTACTCATAGCTTCTAGAGCTTCCAAAAGGTCAATAATCCTTCCTGATTACAATAACAGTATTTAGTTAATGCAACTCGAAAAAGGAAAATGGAGATATTAATACAACGTTAAAGTTTCACCTTCTCTGCATAAAGCCCGAAGATATAAAGAAAGGGGATCTCCATTTTTTCCTTCATTGTATAGAACTTTAATTCCTCCTTCAATTTTTATAAGCGCCCGAAAATGTCGAATAGCTTCTCTTACTGCACAATATTTGGTAAAGCATTCGACCAATAGCCTGAAATGACACCAAAAAGATTGATAAAAATAATAATAACTGTGGTATACATGATGACAACTCGTATACATAGATGAAATATGTTTTCTGGTAATTGCAGATTGATAACAAATCAAAATTATGAGTGATCATAATGTCTTTAATGACATCCATTTCCATTTCTCAAATTATAACGACTAAAGAATTTACTTACGCATAGGTTCTCACATTAGGTTGTACACGTTTGTAATCTTCCACCATCATGCCAAGTAGGTGGGCAACATCTTGTACCCTGCATGATTACACTTCCAATTATAAAGTATAGTGCATATTAAATGAAGGTAACAAATACTATAAATAGCTTCTACACTAAATTAGAAGGTTATTTCATTTACGAAGAATACTACCTCTATTTAAATCGGTACACAGATATGCATAGATATGTTAACACACACAAATCTATAGATATAAATATACCCATATGTGTGTATTATTGTGTCTTGGTCTATGTATTTGTCTATGAACAAATAAATAATCGTTTTAATTTGTTGAATATTACCTGTCAGAGGATTCTGCCCTTGTATAAGCCTGTATTAACCAGTTATACGTCTCTGTGTCGGGTTTCATATACTCTGTGATCCAAAGATAGTATACGTAAAAAAAGGGAAATCTTATCAAAGTTATGAATATCCAATGCAGCAAGAAATACCACAAGTGAATCAAATTTCTTTCTTTAGCACTGATATTCAAATCCTTAATTTATAGCTAAAAATCAAAGGGAAGTTTGAAAACATGAAATTGCACAGGAAAACATAAATATCGAACACAAAAAAACCTAGCCAATCCTTCAATAAAAACAGTAAACTGAATAAATGCTACAACAAATCGACAATATGAAGCAAGTATTTAGAATCAACGATAACAGATGCACGAAAATTGATATTGTAACAATTATACCTTGCCCATAAATCATGTTCTCAAACGTCGCAAATGCAATTTCAGGTATTCCACAGGTCGCCTGCAAGCACAAAAGGTATTTAGCTATATAATTCGATTCATATTCAGTTAATCAATGCGGAGTAAATTACAATGTCCTGGAAGTAGAGGTGGCGATTTTGACCCATTTACTTAAGAATGGGTATATATGGGTTATGTTTATCTCAATAAAATAAAACTGAAAATAACAGGTCAGATTGGTCAGAAGTCCCTTGAAAATATTCAACCGAAACTTTTTTCGGTAAAATCAACATGAACGATGTAATATTAAAGTTTTTACAATGATATAGAACACAAGGAGTATTTCAAATTTATTTTTACAAGGTGGATACAGTTGTTTTGGATAAACCAGCCCGTTTAAAAACCTCAACCTGTAAGTTTCTCACATAGACAAGCAGAAAACGCTATCACCATAACTAACTTGCCTGACAACTAAGGAGACAATTGAAATGATAAGTGGTAGCCATCCTCCCAACTTCTTCCATTTTATAAGCTATGGTTAATGCATTTGAATGATCTCCAGCTTTACAATTTTCTTCGATCAGAAGATCATATATCTCATCAGTAGCTCTAATCTTACCCTCGGCACCTTTTAGAAACACTTTATTGGCATCAGCCAAATGGTTGTTTCTAATAAGTTCCTCTAGTCACAAACAACAATTAGATAACATTTAAAGAGTAAGAACGATTAAAGCAAAAGTTAAAAACTTTCAACTTTTTTATGATTTTGAGGACCAAATGGTTACCAATAAGAATCAGCCAAGCATTACGAATATCGAAATTCAGTTTCTCCATGGCCGCAAGAATCTCTAACCCTCTTGTAGCATAACCTTTCGAACCAAATAAACGAACCAGTGCGGTAAACGTTTCAGGAAGAGGACATAGACCTTCACTTAGCTCCCTTCTCAATGCATTCATCTACATTTCACATTGTCCCAAATTATACTTTTATTAGTACTAGATAATTAGATAAGTAGATAATTGCTTCCTAGCAATTATATTAACAATTCTAATACATTATCGATCAGACTAACTAAAATCCACATTAGATCAAATAGATTGACACGAATTGTAGCTCAAAAACAATACTTACAGCGCCTTCATAATCACCATTAAGAGTATGAGAAATCACCAAACCATGAAATGACCTAGGTCCAGGATTAATACCAGCAGCAATCATATCATAAATAACTTCCGAAACGCCACCAACATCACGATTTCGTGCATGTTCCATCAAATCCTCCATAAACAACAATCTCAGCCCCTTCTCCATCGTTGTTACTGACAACAATGATTCATCGTCCTTCTGTTGTGACTGTTTTTTTCGCTTTTGTGATACTGCAGAAGCGCGAACAACGACTGCATTTTGGTGAAATTGAGAGGAATTAAAACGTGAATCGACATGGCTTCTGGTGAAATTGAGGGGAATTTGTGCGTATGAGAGTAAATTAGCCATGAATTTGGGTGTGGTGAGGTAGCGTATGAGTTTATCCGTGTGTGTAATTGAATGAATTTAGGGTTTTGATTAGGAAGTTGAAGATGAAGAAATCATGGTGTGTTGGAGGTTCCTGGGAAGAACGAAATGGATAAGAGTGGGTTTTTGAGCAGCAGAGGGTTTAAGATTTGAGTGTAAAAAATTCTACTTGTACGAGCAACTGCAATTAAAAAAATATTTAACAATAGTTTAAGTAAAAAAAATTTGAAGAAAAAAATATTGTAAATTAAAAAGTGAAATGAAACTTTATTATTTAACTAATTTTAAATTTTAGTCCATTGTCTTTCTCCAACAAATATATATATATATATATATATTTTTAAACATACTGTTACAAATTATAAATATAATTATAATTATAATTATAATTATACATATATATACGGAATACGATATATGCGATAAAAAATGCCTTTCTATTAATCGAATACATCTTCAATATCGAGCAACACTAGTATTTCGGTAACCAGTACTAAACTAAGGAGATAGGTGTCGTATCCAAAGATGTTCTTGGTTCCATGCTAGTAACTTAAAGATCGAATTATAGCTCAGCGGTATTTTTTGGTGTCTAAAGACTGCACTTGGTTGTGGGTTAATGAGCAAAGTGCGACGTGATTCAGGTGTCAAATCCGGAGGTATCAAAAGGAGGTGTAATAAGCGGGTCGGGTTATTGTTGTGGGATGGAAAACAAGTTGAAGTTGGGTGTTGTTTAACATCTCTTCAAGTGGAAGATTGTTGAGTGCGAATCAAGTTAAACGGGAAAACGAAGAATGCTGCTATTTAAGGTTTTTCGCGACTGGGAGATACAATATTGCGCCCGCGAGATTTAGGCAGTCGAGCAGCAAGCTGGAAGCATGGACGTCACGACCGGGAAGGAGGTGGTTGAGACCGTGAAATTATGCGACCAGAGTTGGATTTCGACTAGGAGTTCGCTCTTGCTTCGAGTTCGTTATCGTTTTGCACTATAAATACACCCATATGTAACCTGTAATGTATACCTACGAAATATTGATAAGAATACTCTTTGGTTGGCCGTTGATTAAAACAATATCATTGATTGCATATAATCAGTTAATCACTCTTGCTAGTATCTTCGTGTTCATCGCATATACTCGTTTATTGTCTCGTGGGTTTGATAACCAGTTGGTTGTTAAGTCTTGTTAGAACTTGCTAATCGTTCCTAACAAAATTATCATGGTAGTGGAAGCTCCTGTAATCGAAGCATTATTTTTGTAACTCAAGAGAAAGAAAAAACATAGAAGTTTTATAACCTCTATTGTTAGTTGAAAAACTTATCTCACACATGTTTTGTGAAGCACGACACAAAAAATTACTCATATACTTGCAATTGCCATGAAACACGACACAAACACATTACTTGCGAGAAAACACATACAACATATAATTTAGCATCGTGTAGTATAATATATGCATAAACTGTTTGGGTATAAAGAAAATAACTTTTTCAGGTCGCTAAAAGTTATTTATTTTTTCTATATATGACTTAGACTCTTGTTAACTCTGCTTGTGACGTCAAAGAGAGATGATGTACCTTTTGGCAAATAAGTGTAATCTGTCTTTGACGTGGCAAAGTCAGTTTTTGATCTTCATTAACCTTTATGTCATATTGTTTCATAATTATTTGTATCAGTTAACATCAATTGTCATTGTCATGTCATTGTATATGTTTTCCCTTATAAAAATTGAAAAAAAAGTACACTTAAAATAAGATTAATATAACTACGAGGGTGGTAGCTGGTTAGTTAGAACTTGGATTCTCGTCCGGAAATTAGTTTGCTCGTAAAATAAATCAGAAATTCAGATAGATAAAAAAATATACTCCTAAATTTTTTCATATATTATGTTTAGTTTAGTAAATTAGTTCATGAAATTCATGTTAAATTTCAACATTAGAAAATGTAAATTGGAGAGAAAGGAGTTAAACATTATTATAGTGAATGTAAGGAATCAAATGCCAAATGGAGTTGATTGATCAAAATTGCACGTCACGTGGACTAATAATGAAATGATTTTTCTTTAGGGATGAAACATGCCAAAACAGCATACTATGGGTATGAAACACGTAATAAATTATTAATTCTTTTCCTCGGTGCGAACCGGTTCGATTTAATCCGGCCAGTCCGGTCTAAAACTATAAAGTCACAAAGGGAAGGGTTTTACCTTTCGCATTGTGAACCAGTCTTTCTCATAGGAGGCGGAAATACAAATTGAAAAAAGGGATTTTGGATTACATTACATTATACATACATACACACACACACCCCTAATACCTAATATACCTATACCTATTCGTATAGATGGAGAAAGAGAATGAAGCGAAAACAGAGCAAAAAGAAGAAGAACAAGTAGTAAATCCATGGGAAGTTTCTGCAAAAGGAAAGATCGATTATGATAAATTAATTGACCAATTTGGTTGCCAACGACTTGACCAATCTTTCGTTGACCGTGTTTATAAACTCACCAATCGTTCTCCTCATATATTTCTTCGCCGTAATGTGTTCTTTGCTCACAGGTACTAAACAACTGATTATGTAATTTACTTCAATTTTGTTGCTTTTTAGTAATTCCCATTTCAAATGTTGGTTATATGAATGAAGGGACTGAATATTTCTTTGCATATCATTGAACATGAGTGTATGTGTATTTATATATGTTATTACTAGTTTTTTAGGGTTTATATTCAACATATTTGAAGAGTCATTGAGTTTTCTTAGGGTTTTATACATTTTAATAATTCACATACTTTAGTTAGTTATTAAAAGGCATATCTTCGTTGAATGAGGTTGCAGTTCACTAAAATACTTTTCAGCCTACTTGTTATGATAACTGATACTAATGGTTATTAATTGAATTGATGTGAATATTTATGCTATGTAGTCCTGATATATGCATTTGAATAGTTGACGTCTTCAGTTTTATTTGGTAACAAGGATATACGTGATACATGAATTGAATGCACAATACATGCATTATTTACTTGATTCATTATGTATATGTTTGTATTACGTAACAGGGATTTCAATGAGATATTGGATGGTTATGAACGTGGTGAAAAGTTTTACCTCTACACAGGTAGAGGTCCATCCTCTGAGGCGTTGCATTTGGGTCATCTTGTGCCTTTCATGTTCACCCAGTAAGCTCTTTCAGTTATATACCTAAAATTGTAAATTATGCAATATTTATTAAATGATAATGCACATTTTTATAGAGTAAATATATTATATGCAATATTAGCAAGGCTGGTGTCTCACCAACTAATAATCAAAGTTCCAAGAATTGTGGCACGGTGATGGATTACACTTTTGTTAAAGAATGTTTTTGTTTTATTTTATGAATAACTAGTTTGTTATTATGATTACAAAGACATTTTTTTTAGTCAAAACTCTCCGTTAAAGTTCATGTTATGGATTGTTTTTATATAAGTTAGCCTAGGGATACCTTTTAATCTGTTTGACCAGTTCTCTTTTAGCTGTTGTTTCGGCCCGTTTGAGATAAAACAGAAACTAATTGACCAATTATAACTTCTAGTCAAAGATGGAATGTTCATGTAAAATTTTCCGAACATGCTCTAAGACATGTTTACAGATATTTGCAGGAGGCTTTTAAGGTTCCTCTAGTCATACAACTAACAGATGATGAAAAATGCATGTGGAAAAATCTTACAGTAGAGGAAAGCAAGAGACTTGCTCGTGAGAATGCAAAAGATATAATTGCTTGTGGATTTGACATCTCAAGAACCTTCATATTTTCAGACTTTGATTATGTCGGTGGGTAAGTACTGTTCGCATCACGCTGCTTATGCATTAAATTATACTGTTTCATAAATATTCATGTTCGATAAATTTTGTCAACTTGCTAAAAGATTTTGTGTCAATATATACTTCATGTGATACTGGTTAATATGTTGGAAATAGTACCAATCTTTAATTCCCACTTACAAAATTGAAGCTGGTTCTTGATCTCGATTCTTGACACATAGAATTTTTAGCATTTGGGTGAATTATTGGGCTACTTAGAGGAACTGCACTATACAAAACGATTATATGTCATCAAATAACATGAGTGAATAGCTTCAGAAAGTTATATACATTAGATGGTGAATTATATATGATCATTTTAGTTATCTACTTATAGGTAGCAAAGTGGGTGGATTAAGTGCGTTGGGTAACCACTAGAAGCAGCAGGGTCGGGTTGATCATGACTCCTTTTGTGCACTGTTCTTTTGAAATAAGTTGTTTAAAAATTTAAATTAAAAAAATATTAGAAATACATTGTGGGTGCCTTTTGACCTATTTGACTCCTGAGTAAGGATTTTTTGGGATTCAGACTTGGTGCTAACTGTATGTGTATGTTTCAACTGCTTCAAAAGGATGTTTAATTGAATTCAGTTTTTGTTTTGTTTAATGCTTTGAATTTCTTCTATTGGTTTGTTGTATTGACATTTCTATCTAATGTGAGAAGTTTTTGTGCAGTGCGTTTTATGAGAACATGGTAAAGGTTTCAAAATGTGTCACGTACAACAAGGTGATTATTTTAGTGTGACATAGTTGCTATAATCATTGACCATTCTTTCACATTGTTATTACTCCTAACGTGCTATCTGCTCGTTCCCTTTTTACAAGGATTCACCAAGGATATTTAAATGCAGGTTGTTGGTATATTTGGGTTCACTGGTGAAGATCATATTGGAAAGATCAGTTTCCCACCTGTCCAGGTTAGAATTTTCAAATTTGCAATGTCTCAACTTTATTATTTGATATATTTAATTACTTATGGTTCAGTAGAGAATCTGATCTTTAAGGCGTATAAGATAGTGTTAGAGCATATATAATCGAGTTCTGAAAAAGGTGAAACATAAATTTTAAGAATACAAAATCAATAAAGGTTTTATTGATTTTCCAATTTCTAAAGTCTTCTTCCGTTGATGTGTTTATAGTTGTGTAGAGTAATGTTGATTATTTTGGTTTTCTTGAGAAGATGTAAAATGCAATTGAATGAGCTATGATTTAAAAAAATAGGTTACTTTCCATCTTGTGACTAGTGTCCAATTGACTGTATATGTTACCATTTGGTTTTTAGGGTTTAGAAATGTAAGTATTCAAGTAATTTTATCTCAAGTACGTGTCTGTTTTTTTTTTTTTTTTTTAAAAAAAATTTCTTGATATGCAGGCTGTTCCATCATTTCCTAGTTCCTTCCCACATTTGTTTTCTGGGAAGGATAAACTCCGCTGTTTGATTCCATGTGCAATTGACCAGGTTATTGTTTTTTCTCTATATATGTATTATAATTTCCTCTTTTTTTTTTTTTTTTTTTTTTTTTTTTTTTTTTTTTTAATGTATCAAAGTTCAAAACGTTGAATTCGTTTTGGACTTCAATCTTAAAGGTGATGGCCACTATGTGCAAATGGTGTTTAATGTAATCATAGAAACTTAGAAAAAGTATTCACAAGTTCTGGAAATCTGATTATAATATGTTCTAAAACATAAATAGTTTTTCTATCTTAAAATAATTAATCAGAGGTTGTATGAATAATTTCTATTATGGTTGAGTGTGAAGACACATTGAATTAGATTTGAGGAACTCTGTTTTCATTGACAATGTGTTGAATAGGTCGTGTTTGATTGGGTTTACCCTAAACACTTGATGGCAAAATCTTTTGAACTTTTGTAAAATGTTAATGTGTTAAGTATAATTACAAGCAATATATTATTACTACTTTGAAAGTACTGTCAATGTAGTTTTATGCAATAATATTCTCCTTGAACGAATTTTACCCGTCTCATCTATTAGATAAAAATAAGTTAAATTGAGCTAGTAACTCTAATCTTAGTTTTGTGAGTGTTTTAGGATCCTTATTTTAGGATGACAAGGGATGTTGCTCCTCGTTTAGGTTATAACAAGCCTGCATTAATAGAGTCGTTATTCTTTCCAGCCCTTCAGGTACATTTCCTTCATATTTTTGCTGATAATTTCGCAATTGGAATTCATCTATATATGTTTAAAACTGCTAGGCGCTATCTGTTTATAATTCTATATGACATGTTTTATCTTGCTTGCTAAAATTATCAGGGAGAGACAGGCAAAATGTCCGCTAGTGATGCTAATTCGGCAATATATGTCACCGACTCTCAAAAGGATATTAAGAACAAGGTTCTTAAGTTTCTCTTTTCTTGAATTTCCATTTAATTAAAGTTGTGCATAAATTATAATATTATTTAATGTGTAATGTGTGCCGTATAAATGTGTTATATAGGTGAACAAATATGCTTTCTCAGGAGGGCAAGATTCTGTTGAGAATCATAGGAAGTATGGAGCGAATCTTGAGGTATATGAATGATCCGTAACATGAAATTACATGCCAACCATATAGAAATGTAGTTTTATTCTTTAAGTTCTTTCTCAATTCAAGTTCTTTTCTCTGAATAAATAGACTATATGAACAACAACTACAAATTGCAAATGTGGTATTCTAAGCATCTCAGTTTGTTTGTGGATGGATATTGTGTAGGTGGATATACCTTTCAAATACCTAAGTTTCTTCTTGGAGGATGATGATGAACTTGAACATATTAGGAAGGTAATATTATAATTATTAATGATGATACCTTTATATCGTTTTAAAAATGCAACTTTGTCAAATCCCACCGCAAAATAATATTGATTTTATTTATTATGTAGGAGTATGGTTCGGGACGCATGCTTACAGGTGAAGTGAAAAAGAGATTAGTTGAAGTTTTAACTGAAATAGTGGAAAGACACCGTGCCGCTAGGGCAGCAGTTACTGATGAGGTATTCTCATGTTAACTTGTTTTAATCTCTAATATAGTCTTGCAGCAGTTTGTGTCATTTATATAATTTATTCTGTTATGTTATTAAAAAGATAAATAGTTTAACTTTTAACTATTTAAACGATAAAATTTTAAGTGCCAACTTTATGGGACGCTTTAGGTTGTCGAGTAGGTAGAGATAGGTTTGTATGCATGCTGTTTTTGAGTTGCTTGTCGATTGGTTGGCTAGATTTGGATTTTTGATTTGTGTCTTGTATTTGCTTGTGTTCCGGGCTCGTTTTTGTGGTCCGGTTGCTCGAGGATTGGCTCTAGTTTTATCTTGATCCTTGTTTAGTGTTTAGGGTTCGTTTACTGGAAGTCCAAGCCTAGCAGTGCTTTTGGTTCTTTTGTATTTCTGTTCGTCTTTTTCATCTATTGATGAAAAGACTTGCTTTTAATGTTATCATTATTTTAGCCAAAAAAATATGAGCATTCTGAAAGTGATTTATTTGATATTGAATTTTCAACTGTAATAATTTCGATGATTAGAGAGAATGACTGATTAAATGGGGGGTGCATCAATTTATACTGTAGCTCTGCCCTCTCATAATAATTGAAGACATACTAATTTTAATTATTAAAACTTTGTGATGCAGATGGTTGATGCTTTCATGGCGGTAAGACCACTTCCAAATATGTTCAACTAAAAGTGCTGATTGTTTATCAAAGGTGATTTACTATACACGTTTTTCGCCTCTATTACGGAAGAACCATGTGTTTTGCATTTCCCGGAAAAACTTTTTAGTCACCAGTGATCAAAAGTGTCAATTTTGCACAAAAAAGATCTTGCAATCAAGCTCATGTAGAATGGCAAATTTATTTTAAAATTGAGAATTGCTACTCATGTACAACAGCGTATGGGTAGTTGAGTTGCTACTTAATTTTTTTTTTCTTGTATGAAAACGATTTAGTTAAAGTTGTTTTACAGTGCTTCAGTAGATGTGCGAAAATGATTTGGCGGGGCTGATTAACTGTAATGAGTTAAATTAAGTTTAGATTACCACCAAAGCTTGGCTTGAGTGGTACGAGTGTGAGATCCAACTTGGGGTACTGCCAACCTAGGTTCGATTCTTACCCTAAGCAGGGAGTTTCCAACTTTTGATGGTACTGTCAACATCAATGCGATTTGGGAAGGTCTCTGAGACTCTGGGTGGTTTCCCAACTCTGGGTGAGTGACAAATGAAACCAACTCTGGGTGGTTTCCCAACTTTCGATGGTGCTGCCAACATTGTCGCGAATTGGATTTTCTTCTAATGCGTATGTGAGTGACAAATGAGACTCTGGGTGGTTTCCCAACCTTCGATGGTGCTGCCAACATTGTCGCGAATTGGATTTTCTTCTAATGCGCGTGTGAGTGACAAATGAGAGCATTCGATGTGGATATCGCTGTTCAAAAAATTTGAGTTTAGATTAAAACGACACTTTGTAATACGGATTGAAATAGGTTGGATTGGAAACTTTTTTCTTTGTGTGCATCAAAGTGTAAAAATGGTTTAACACAAACATGTGGCAGAACCATACCCTCCTATAATTTTATCCGAAAGAGCTCTTTTTATACCATCTTTCTCAACAATACAATTAGAGATCAAGGAGAGCTTGTAAAACTGTTTAAAAGAACAATATACCGGTTGGAGTGGTTTCATTTGTTTAGTTGCTCTTTTAGTTAAAGGTGACAAATTTGACCACTTTGCCAATAAACTTGGTTGATTTGGGTATGAATGTTCGATTGGTTTCATTTGTCTGGTTGCTCTTTTGCCTAAAGGTGAGCATTCGGCTGATAAATCAGGTAGAAACTAACGTTTTAAGCAAGTCTGTTTTGGTCAATTCTGCCATCTAGCACCATGTTTACAAGAGAAAACATTGAAACTAACGTTGTTAGATAAGGCTTCGATTAGTACAATGATCATTAACATTGTAAAATCAGTCGCCCAAAATTTGTCTTAAATAGACAACTTCAACATAGATAGAGATGCACTTCACCTATCGTTCTTCTTCTTGCCCATTTGTTTCTCCTTCTTTCTAGTTTTGTGTCGTAGAAAAATGCAGAAAGCTAATAACGCAAACGAAGTGTTAAAGCTTGTACGTGCAGGTGGTATAGTTGAGTTATACAAACATCCGTTAAAAGCAACTCAAGTGATGCAAAAATACCCCCGACACTGTGTCACCCGACCAGATTTTTTCAAGTTCCCAAATATTGTTGTTAAGCCCGAGTCAACTTTGAAACCTGGTCAAGTTTATTATATTGTTCCTTACCATACTGTTTATCGTCTACTCGAATCTAAGGGCTACCTTCACCACCGAAACCACAAGGATGATCAGCACGATCGGTATGAATCTAACAACCAACAAACAAATGATAATATTAAACAAATGGAGAACATCGACAACTCTTTCTTCGACCAGATCGTTCCTGTTCAAAGTATCAAAAAGAAGAAGCAAAGTAAGAGTCTTGATGCTAATCTTCATGCAAAGGAAAATAGGGATAGTAATGTTTTTAAAGATGGAGATTATGATTCTGATGCCTCTTTTGCTTCTGCTTGTTTCCCTAAACGTAAAAAAGGCGGTGGATTTGTAGAGGCTAGTAAGGATACGTCTGACGCAAACTTTCATTTGAAGCCTTGCTTGAGAAAGAACCGAACGAACACAAAACGATCCCAACATGGTCCGAGGGTACAATTCATGTTACCAGATAAAGATGTTGATGATGATGATGATAAATGGGATACTGATTGTACTGAAGTTTGAGAGATCATTTTTTTTGGTTTGCCTCTTCCTTGATCTAATCCTATAATCCTCATGATCTGGTTTTGTTAACTACCATGGAAGGGTTGAAATACTGGATATAGTGGATATATGTGTAAAGCGACAATTATATCTATATAATATATATAAAAACACACATATGTATAATGGTATACTCTAGTTTAGTTTACAAAATTTTGCACACTGAATAATGTTCTGAAAAATTTTCATACCTGTTTGAAGGCTATTTGTGAGTAATGTAGGGTTGATGTGAGATTGCACACTCATAAGTTTGGTATTAATACTGGTCCACAAAAATTATAAATGTTTGACACTTTGATCTTGCTAGGCCAAGAGAAAATAACAGAAACAAGTAGATAAGAATGAATGATATATTTTATGAACAGATATAAGATTGAATGAAGGCTGTATAAAATTTTACAAATTTACTAATTTTTGAAGCCCTGGATATGTTTTTGGAGTGATCCTTGTAAGTATTCTTGATATTCGTTGCTGATAAATTTCTGGCGTGGAGGTGTTCTCGGTTTTAAAATTGCATCTTGTTGATTCTCCAATTTGAGTGCTAGTGAACTAAGTTTTGTTATACTGCGGATGTGCGTCTTCTGCCTCTTTGATAATGTATCTTTGCTTGAATTATGGCTATCGAATCTTGGTTTTTGAAAGATGGAGGTAGACTGTTCTTGACGATGATTATCTAGTTCAAGAGGAACATTTCCTTCCAATATCCTCAAGACCTGTACAGACCTTATTCAGAAAGATGGAAGTAGACTGTTCTTTGACTTTTGAAGGTCAAATTGACTAAACTCTCTTATTATAAGTTATATAGGTCTATCAAGAAACTATTAGTTTCCAAACAAACCCCTAGATCAAGCGCCCGAAGACTAAAAATCTGTTGATTTGAAGTTGTAACAGTGTGTCAAATAGAGTACATATTTATTTATGTTAAAAACATACCAGGTTTGACTCTGAAAAGTCAACAGCCTTTTAATATTAATGGGCTATTTTGATATGCAATTCCAGAGTACGTTTACAATTTTCGCCTAACCATCTCTGTATTTTAAGGTTGTCAAATTACTTATATATTTATATTTATTTTACTTATGTACAGATTCAGATTTAGTTTATTAAGCGTACTCACTTTCTTAAATTCGTATCCAAACACATATGAATATAACGTAAATGTGTCACGAATGAAGGATTAACCTTAGACATCTTTGGCCTATGGTCAGGGTCAGGAGATATACATAATCTGGCTGCATGCATCATGTACTCCACTTCTTTCACATCATACTTGTTTCCTAACTTACGATCGACTATTTCTGCACAGACCTTTTCCTCTAGTAAACGACGGCCCTGTAAATTATTGTGAATTTTTTATTAATTATTATAATTTTTTATTATGTATAACAAGACAATTCATATTAGGATATATTCTTACCCACTCAGGAAAGTACTGCTGTCTGGAGGTTTTTGAGAATTCGGTAGCTTTGATCCCGGTCAATATCTCCAAAAGGACAATCCCGAATGCATATATATCAGTTTTCTCAGTTATTAAACCAGTCTGCGTATACTCAGGAGCCAAGTAGCTAAAAAAGATTATAAACAATTAGTGCTCAATTTATTGTTTTTCATAAGAAAAGAAAATGATGAAATAATTAGTAGTACCCAAATGCACCAACAACGCGTGTTTCTTCCTCTAATTGTCCATCTGCTTGCCATCGAGCCAGTCCAAAGTCTCCTACCTATGTACGATATATACTTATTTTTTAACCGTTAAAAGTAAAAGAAAAAAGAAAGTCAATTTGAATGTTGATGACTTACCATAGGTTCAAAATCGTGTGTTAAGAGTATGTTATTAGGCCTGAAGTCTCGATGAACTATGCAGCCAACACGACAATCTTCATGAAGATATCTCAATGCTCTTGCTGCACCACGTGCGACCTTTATTCTATTGTCCCAACTCATCACCTCACCTTCCTCTGATCCTTCACACATCAAATCATTTCCGTAATTCCCGAAAAGTAACAAAATTTTGTAACTTTTTTACACTACAGAACACTACGTAAAACATGTACTAAGGGTGCGTTTGATTGCCTATAACGAATGGTTCACTGAATGCTGAACCGATTAGCATTCAGTTCCAACGCGTTTGTTATATCTGAATGCTTGATGATGATGAACCATTCATTCAACACGTCCATTTCTTTTAATATTCTCCTTAAATTATATTTCAGAACACTTATCAAACTATTATATTCTTTTATTTATTCATTTACAATGTTAATAAATTGATTTTACATCATTCATAGAGTCATTCAGAATGATTATCAAACAACTTATTGTCGTTCAGAATGAAGTTCAGAACATTCGAATCATTCAGATTTGATTAATTCAGCGCTTAATCATTTTGTTTATCAAACTTATCCTAAATCTATCCCACTATACATTTATTTGAAATATAGTGAAGAGAAGAAAGAGATTGATTCATACCATATAAGTGTTTGTCTAAAGATCCATTACAAGCAAACTCATATACAAGTAGCCACTCCTCAATGCAATAACCGATCAACATGACCAGATTCTTGTGTTGTGCACAACTTAAAACTTCAACTTCAGAACAAAACTCAGCTGCTCCTTGTGCACTAACCGTCTTGCGTTGTTTCACAGCTACAATCTGTCCATCGCTCAAAACACCTCTATACACTTGACCAAATCCACCTTCAGCCAAAAAGTTAGTTTCTGAAAATCCATCTGTTGCTTTCTTAATCTCTTCATAACTAAATCTTTTTGGTGATCTACCTAAAACAGGAACACTATGTTTGCAGACAGAACATAAAGGTGGTGGCGTTGGTGGCTTTTTTAGTGACAGAGATATATCCCGTCTTACGCTTGAAGTTCTGTCTATCGTTGGAGGATTTGCATGACTGAAAGATATCCTTCTTGTTGTTTTTTGCCCCAAATCATTTTGACTTCTTTCTTTTTGGCCCGTTCGTCTAAAATCAACCGATTTTCTTGCTGCATATGGCATTGTTACGCTTTCTGTCTTCATTTCTACATTTCTTGTCATATCTGTCCTAAAAACAGAATTTTAACATAAGAACGGTGACCGTGAAACATATAGATTTAAAAAAAAAAAATTGATGTTGTACAAAACGAAGTATCTATCAAATGGTTATAGCTAGCTCACCTTCTTTGATCCTCAACCGATTTCTGTTTCCATCTGTTCCTACTTCGATAGGGCCAGATACTGATCTGAGAGGGACCTTAAACCCAAACGTAGGAATTTGATTTAATTGTTGTGATTCTGGATATTGCTTTGAGCGATTAAGTGTGTACTTGGATACTGGTTCATTTGTTGTGGACGAGTGTGTGGAATAAAAAGATGAGGTCTTTTGTGTGCTATTCGAGTTTGGAGTAAGATCTGATGCGCTATGATTCGTGTTGTAAACTTGATTATTATAGGCTGGAAAAGAACCTAGCATGTCGGCCATAGTCGGGACTTTTTCTTGATCGATTTTCATAGTAAGTGGGAAATTGACTGATCTAAGTATCTTGTGAAATGAACCATCTACGAGTACAACGTTGCAATTCAAGTACTGCTTTAAGCAACAATCTGCTTCGTTGTTCAATCGTCTGACACATTCACACATAACATATTTTAGAAAGGCAAAAAAATTTATTATTGTCTTTAGTTGATATGAAAGCAAACCTACTGGTCAAGAATTACCCATCTTGCATGCAGCTCAGTTGCTATCATTGCGACTGACCCCACCGGGGTATATGCCACAACTTTTACTTCAGTATGAACCTGGATCCATAACGTGGAACAAATTGATGAGTTAGCCATGGCACCATACTACTATACTAACAAGTGGGTAAACAGATACGGTTTTCTCTTTTCAGGCCACCCCGGAAAGGAAATATCTTCATACAGATGTACACGGCCTAACTGGGTTATTCCATGACCATTTCCGACCCTTTTCTCATACCATACTAACAAATGGATAATAGCTAAAAAGTAGTAAAACTATTAAAACGGAAAGTTTACTTTGACAACTTTGTGAAGGGAGAAGAGATGGTGTATCATTTGTGCACAAACATCATAAACTCGTTGTGGTATATCTCGTCCATCATCTATGAATCCGACCTTATCAGACACATCATTCTTCGCAACACTCCTTTTTTTCAAAAATCCTATTCAAACAGCAAACAAAATTATAAAAAACAGAGAGAAAAAAGATGAAACATGGTCATTTGACAATAAACATAAATAATACAGAAACTAAATGTTCATCTTACGAGAAAACAATCCTTTCGAATTGTGATGAGGTGGAGTAATCTTGGTTACAGGTGGCTGATTGTAATCATGAGAAGGGATAATCGCAAGTAAAACGAGTGAATCCATAGGCTTGATCACATTTTCAACCGCCCATTCGAGTGCATAATCAGTGACCTCTCTACCCACTTCAATGCATACTAATATCACCTGACCCACCATTGTACAAACTTTAGTGAGTTCACTAATATACGCATCAATCCATATATGCAAGTTTAAATATAGGTTTTTCTTCGCAGGTTGTGATATTATTTTACGGATTTCTTTATTGTTCGTGTCGTTATCCTGTTCATTCTTTAACAGGAGATGAATCAACTGAACGTTACAAATGGCACAAACTAGAAGCAATTAAGTTGTTTGCAGTAATAAAAGTCGTGGTTTTGTGTTTGTTTTTAGCATTTGGACGGTTCGATATTTTTTTCTCAAGCTGCTTTTTGAATTAATACAAAACATAGGACCAAAATACTCAGTACTTTCATTTTGACCCATTCTATATTTTGCAGTCCTACACAATCGAATATTCAGGATGATTGATTAGATTTATTGATGGCAAAAAAAAAAATCCTTGCCTGAGGTAAACTCGAAACCCGACTTTTGACCTGGTTAGGGTCCGGATATTATACAGGGTCAGCATGCGTCGATTTGTTGGTGACGCTTAGAACCTCTATAAACAGCCAATTATTACATCAAAACAAAACTTGGAACCTCTAATAACTCAAAAATTAAGTTCCACTTAGGGTTATGATCTGATCGTTGACTTTTGACTTGGCTTACATTAGTTGTCAATCGGTGTTTGAATCGGTCTTCAAACGGCAGAGACCATGTACTAGGTACCACAATAAACAAACACCAATGAATGTGTTGGTTGATATTCATATCCATTAAAATAGTATCTTTATCTTTATTAAAAAAATTCAAAACACTTAATTCATATATCCAAAGAAATAGTGTCTATTAAAAAATTCAACACGGATACCAAGAATTGGGAGAAAAAAATAATGGATTACCTTTTTCCTGTCCTATATAATATACGTAAACTATTTTTTTTAACCCGTGCGTTGCACGATACTTATATAAATTAGTATTCGATAACACTAATATTGATACTTATCAAATGTATAATACAATTATAATGAAAAACTCCTTTATTACTCATAACATTTGCATCAAAAAGTATGATTATTAATGCAAAGATTATGAGCCCCCCGTTGAAACTATTTTTTTAACGACGATTGTTTGGTATCAGTAGATCATTTATTTCAACGACCCTAATCATTTGCACGTAACACACACGTTCGGGCGGAAACCCGAACCCCGATCGACGATACCCGGGAACACATCCATTCGGGCAGTGGTCAGGGTAGAGGTCCGTGAACGAATCCGGTAAAACCTCTCTATAGGGTCAATATATACCACCATTATTGGTGTTCAATTGGTTTAAAGAAAATCATGTCATCTCTAAGGATTGAACACATAACCTCTCTATATCTCACGACTCAAAGGATATGGAGGGAACCGTTAGGCTATGCCCGCAAGTTCCCCCGTTGAAACTATTTTAACTTTAATTAACAAATAATTAATAAAATAACAAATATGAGCCCGTAAAAAGTGAATCTAAAACTGATTATAAATAACAATATTTATTATTGTTTTGTTTTATATATAGGTAAAATATGTAAACGTAAATGGTAAATGATGATATATTTATATATAAGATTTTTTGTTACTAACTAAACTACAATAATCCGTTGATAATGTTGAGGTGTTTACACTTTATACTGGTCTGTCCCAAAATTTTGACTTAATATACCAAATTACTTCTGGAGCATACAATTCACTTAAATCTTGTCATTGAGCAAATAACAATAAAGTAAAATAATTCGGAATAATACGGAGTAATATTAAATTTTATTCTTAGAAACTTATATATAATTTTGTACTATATTTAATTAATATTAAATAAATGTATGGATAAGTTTTAATTGATTTGGAATCTCTTTAAATATAGCGTATAAGATAATTACTATAAATTATAAGTTAACCACATGACGTCACATAAGTAAATTTAATCAGAATTAATAACAGACTGACACGTAGGATTATTGACACACGCTTTATATATATGTATGTATAGATAGATAGATTGAAGAGTTTAATAGACTTGAGCCCATTTCAACCCCAAAAGTTAACTCAAGGGGATGGGGAACCCAAGCTATTATAAGCTATTTAATTTTTACTATCACGGCCGATGTGGGATAACTACCCAACACGCCCCCTCACATCGAGACGTGCACACATGGGCTCCCAACATCACACATTTGGATCGTTTGGCTCTGATACCATATAGAAAATAATATGGATCGAATTGATTTTTCATTAACAAATATTGTGTATTTATACACAATACATAAAGATCCTAAACTTAACAAACAAGTTTAGGAGATAAACATGGAAATAATATTTTAATAGAAAATAAATACTAATTCCTAATTTCAATACTCCCCCTCAAGTTGGAGCATGGAGATTTCGAATGCCCAACTTGTCAAGTAGAAAGCGAAGCTGTTTAGCACTCAACCCTTTTGTAAGAATATCAGCTACTTGCATCTTTGTGTCGATAGGGAATGGAGAAATTTCCTTTGACTGAACTCGTTCTCATACAAAATAACAATCCATTTCAACATGCTTTGTGCGCTCATGAAAAACCGGATTGTTAGCAATATGACGTGCAGCTTGGTTATCACAAAATAAAGGAGTTGGCTTAACAGAATTGATATTGAAATCCTTGAGAAGCCAACGCACCCATAAAACCTCACTAACTGTGGAAGCCATGGAGCGGTATTCTGCTTCTGCTGAAGAGCGAGACACAACTGATTGTTTCTTGGATTTCCAAGAGATCGAAGCACCACCAAGAAGTAGTATATACCCGGTTCGCGACCTACGAGTGGAAGGACAACCAAGCCAATCTGAATCACAATATGCAGATAGATTAAACCCACCATTTCGAGGTAGTAGAACACCCTGTCCTACGGTAGTTTTTAAATAACGAAGGACCTGATTTATAGCATCCAAGTGAGGTTGTCTTGGATCAGCCACAAACCGTGAGAGAATGTTAACCGAATACGCAATGTCAGGCCGTGTAGCTTGCAAATAAAGTAGTCGACCAACCAAACGACGATAACGTGTAGCATCAATTTTTGGTGCATCTTCACACTGATCTAACTTATGATTTTGTTCAATAGGAAAAGCACTAGGTCTGCAACCATCAAAATTGAAATCAGCAAGGATGTCCAAAGTGTATTTCCGTTGACTCAAAACCAATCCTTCGGACGTCTTAGCTACTTCAATCCCAAGGAAGTATTTAAGGTTTCCAAGATCTTTGATACTGAACTTTGTATCCAAATGAACTTTTGTTTGCTCAATTTTTTCAGTACTATTCCCTACTATAACCACGTCGTCGACATAGATAAGAGCGGCCACAAATATATTTTCACTTTGATAGATGAACAGTGAATGATCAGCTTTGGATTGATAAAAACCAAGATTAATAAGAGCATGAGTGAACTTATGATACCAGTTTCGTGAAGCTTGTTTCAACCCGTAAATTGACTTCTTTAGTCGACACACACGTGTTTCTCCTTCTTTAGCAAAACCTTGCGGTATCTTCATATAAATTTCTTCATCTAAGTCACCATGCAAAAATGCATTGTTTACATCTAATTGTTGGATGTGCCAATTATTTTTTACTGCCACTGTGAGTAATACTCGGACCGTGACTAACTTAGCAACTGGGGCATAAGTATCATGATAGTCGACACCTTCCATCTGTGTGAAACCCTTGGCAACAAGACGTGCTTTGTATCTCTCTACCTCTCCACTCGGCTTATATTTAACCTTGTACACCCACTTGGAGTCAATGGATCGTTTGCCAACCGGGAGTTTTACAAGGCTCCATGTGCCATTCTTTTCAAGAGCTTTAATTTCCCTTTGCATTGCCTCTTTCCAATAATTGTTTGTAACAGCCTGATGAAAGGACTTTGGCTCATCGTTGGAGTCGATGGCAGCTAAGAAAGCCTTATGAGATTTAGAAAAGCATTCATATGAAACGAAATTAGAGATAGGATGTACCGTGGAGGAGTCTTGATGTGGTACGGTTTGCGCATTGTCGACCGAAGGGGGAAGTTGTACCACAAAGTCATTCAAATATCGCGGCTGACTCTTGTGTCGCTTTGGTCTATCATGTGGTTCTGTCGGATCCAACAAGTCATGGACTGTGTTGTCAACTACAGGGCTCGACCTATCAGAAGTGAGTTCTTGGTCCGAGTTTTCATTATTATTTTCTCCATTAGGAATGGGTTCTTGGCCCAATCCTTCATTATTACTTTCAATATTACGAAGCTCTTCATTTTGATCAATGATTCGCTGAGTTGGTATATCACAAGCAAATAGGTCATTTGAATCATCACACTGATTTGGTGTGACTCTCAACTGTGTAGATGAAACTTTCAACAGGAACTCGTTTTCAACAAATCTAACATCTCTTGAGACAACTATTTTCAAGTCCTTGAGGTCATATATCTTGTAGCCTTTTGTTCCTCCAGGATATCCTAAAAATATACCTGGTCTCCCCCTTACTTCAAACTTATCTCCATTGGTCATGGTGTTCTTGTAATATACAAGACAACCAAAAACTTTCATTGAGCTGTAATCAGGTTTTTGATTAAAGATAAGTTCGTAAGGGGTTTTGTTCATGATAACTTTAGATGGTAGGCGATTAATAATGAATGTGGCAGTTAACACACACTCTCCCCAAAACTTTTTAGGTAATCCAGCCTCATACATTAATGCCCTAGCAGTCTCAAGTATGTGTCTATGCTTTCTTTCCACGACTCCATTTTGTTGTGGAGTATGCGAGCACGTGGTTTCAAGTAAAATTCCATTCTCGTTGTAGAAACTTTGCATGTCATTAGATGTGAACTCACCTCCATTGTCACTACGAATTCTTTTAATGGTTTTACCGAATTGAGTTTTTACCATATTATGAAAAAACAAGTGCTAGCTTCATATTTGAATTTTAAAAGGTAAACCCAAACAGATCTACTGAAGTCGTCGATTATGGTTAAAAAATAATTTGCACCAGATAGAGACGGGACACGATACTTTCCCCAAATATCACAATGTACTAACTCGAAGCAATCATTAGTTTTAATGCTACAAACTTGAAAAGGAAGTCTAGTGTGTTTCGCTTTCGAACAAGAATCACACACTTGATCAAACGTATTATTACTAAGAAAGTCTATTTGAATGAGTTTGTTACCAGAAGCGTGTCCCAATCTTTTGTGCCAAGTACCCATAGTCGTCATCAAGGCTTTCTTATTTCCAATCATCCCAAATCGGTATAGACCATTCTTGCACTTACCCGCACCAATCAATCTCCTCGTGTAAAGTTTCTGTATCACACAAAAATCTGGAAAAAAGGTTATAGCGGATTGAAGGTCTTTGCTTAGTCTACTAACAGACAAGAGATTGCAATTAAACTTAGGAATATGTAAAACTCCTCTTATTCTAGTTCCTCCTGGCAAGAGACATTCTCCTTTTCCATTGACTGGAATTGCATCCCCATTAGGAATAACAACAGGCCTTTCGAAGTGGCAATTAATTTTGTTTTCAAGAATGTTTTCATCATAAGTTATGTATTCCGTTGAACCTGAATCAATTACCCAATCACTATCAACATTACCTTTCATACTGATATATTGATGAAGGCCTTTTTGAGGATTAATTATTGGGAAACTATTCAACAAAAAATTAGAGGTCTAATATTTTCTTGCTGTGTCTGACGTCGAGATATCCTCAAACCAAAAAAAAAAAAAAAAAAAAAAATTAAAGTTAGAATTAAAATTGCAAAGTAATCCAAAATTCGCCACCTGCTTTTATTCTTTGATCACCGTGAGCATCAATTGCTATTGCATCTCAACAATTTTGGTCCAATTGTGAGTTGCCACTAATTGTGTGACTCTTGATTTAATCCACCTAATTGAGATGTCGGCTACCTCTTCCTTTTTTTTTTTTTTTTTTTTTTTTACGCTTCAAAAACCCAAGAGGGGTTCTTCCTCTGACGCCAAATCGGCTACCAGCCGAACAACACTCTCTTCTACGGTTTAAACCGGTTTTTTTTTTTTTTTTTGTTAGGTTAAACATGCTCTTGATACCAAGAGTTTAATAGACTTGAGCCCATTTCAACCCCAAAAGTTAACTCGAGGGGATGGAGAACCCAAGCTATTATAAGCTATTTAATTTTTACTACCACGGCCGATGTGGGATAACTACCCAACATAGATAGATAGATAAAGAAGTCAGATACTTATCATATCATACTTAAGATTATAAATTAATATTTATATTCGTAATTATTACGGAGTATTTCATAGTATATTTCAAAGCCATCTTATTAACATCAAAGTTAGTTCTTAAGAAGAGCATAAAAGAGTGTCACCATTATATTTTCATACATCTTTCATTCATAAATTATTAGTCCGTATCAATTTTTAAATATACTATTAAATAAATAATTACTTAATATATACAAATATTTTAGAATAACATTTTTGTCAATCTTAAATCATGTCAGCTACCTTAATATCTTATACATGCTATAATGTTAATATCAAAAATCCGTATCCGTGTGCATACACGAGTCGGGAAGCCGGTATATATAGGACGTGCTTTTTCAATATCTATACATTCTTTATACATTTGTATAGTTAGTATAATAAATACATATTTTAATTGGTTGAGGAACAAGTCTTAACCTCATATACATGAATGTTTGTCTACATTTTTCATTTTTTCCTATCCAAATTCTGAATACGCAGAATTAGATATTTTGTGGTTTTTAACCGGAACATCTTGCGATCATTTCCATTTCCAAACATTTTTTTTTTTTTTAACATCTTGAATCTAAAACATCTAGGTTATCTTGATGGCAAAATTGGGCGCGCGACAGATATGAAAAATGGTTTTTTAGTTTTTGAAAACAGTGAGATTAGCAACCACTAATAGTATTACTAAGTCATGACATAAATGGTAAAATATGTTCATAAACACAACTTCAAATCATGCAAGAAAATGGTTCTAATATTTACTGTTTATACTACACATTTGAACAGACAACGTATGAGGGAAAGATTGTTCTTGTAATGAATATGGTACAAAACTTGAACTCCCTTTTCTGAATTGTGTTTTCATTTGATCAATGAAAACAAATAATTGAATTTGGATTAAAATCGTATTCTTCTATTTTTCGTCCTCTGAACTCGAACCATGGACACTGTCATCCTCGTATGCCCTATACATTCTTGAATCTGCGCTCAAGAACCTCGATATCGTACTTTTAAATCCTTGATCTTCGAACTCATCTTCACTTCCATCTGTAAACTCTAAATCGCTATTACCATCATCTCCCCTCGAATCAGATTTACGCATACTTCTTCTCTTGCTACTGCTTTTCTTACTATAACTTGAATTTATTCTGTTTATACTTGGCTTTACTGAGTCATCCCCTTCTGTTTTGAACATGACTTTCTTTTTGGTTGATTTCGTTTTCATTCTTGCTTTTGATTTCGAGTTTATGAGAATTGATGACGTGGTTGGTTTTCCGTCATCTGAAAATTCCTCTTCACTGTTACCTTCTTCCTCGACCATTGGTTCTGGCTCGACCACTGGCTCAGGCTTGGAAACTGGCTCAGGTTCAGAAGCTGAGTCTGAATCAGGTTCTGGCTCGGGTTCTGGTTCGGGTTCTTGTTCAGGTTCAGGTTCTGGTTCAGGCTCAGTCTCTTGCTCTGACTCCCAGTCATACTCCGGTTCTGGTTCAGGTTCAGGCTCAGACTCAGGCTCATACTCAGACTCACTCTTAGGCTCAGGCTCGGGTGTGGTCTCAATCACAGGTCTATTAAAGGGCTCTATCTTTATATCAAACTCCCGATCAGAGTCATCGTCTGATGATGAAGATGAAGACGATGATGATGATGATGGATATTTTTTCGGCTGGGACCCACTAGCGAGTTCAGTGGGTGATGGTGATGGTTCTGTAACTACTGGTGGTGTAAACTCTTGTGGTGGAGCTACAGTGAGAGATCTAAGAGGTCCTACAATGTCAGATATCAGTGGACGAAGACTCGACTCCTGTCGTAGACACTTTGCAGCTACCTCGACTGCTTGGTTTAAAATCTTTTCTGGAATCACTCCTTTGAATATAGGGTCAGCCAATTCATGAAATCTTTTGGGATCTTTTAAATACGGTTGTGCCTATTCAAATCAAAGTAACAAAGCACTCATGAGAAAAAAAATTCTTGTTTTTTTCTCTTGAAGAAACATGAATAGAAGATTTTTGTAAGCTTTTTATGGGTAATAAAAACTATAAGATTTTTGTAAGCTTTAGGACGTATGAGTTATAAAAAACTGTAAGATTTTTTTTGTAAGCTTTAGGATGTATATTATAAATCTGTAAGAAAGGTGAAAAACTGCAAGAAAGGTCAAAGCTTTAGAATTTATGAGTTATGAAAACTGTAAGAAAGGAGAAAGCTTTAGGATTTATAAGTTTTGAAGCATATAAAAACTGTAAGATTTTTGTAAGCATTAGGACTAACGAGTTATAAAAACTGTAAAAAAAGGTGAAAACAATAAGAAAGGTGAAAGCTTTAGGATTTATGAGTTCATAAGAATATAAAAACTGTAAAGAAAGGTGAAAAGAAGTTACCCAAGTCACAAGATTTTGCTCGTGTGTAGGGCGAGATGTATCTATTGCTTTTCTTCCACTAATAATCTCCAACAAAACTACTCCAAAGCAATAAACGTCGGATTTGAGGGTTAGCTCACCGGTAGATTCATATTCTGGAGCACAACAAGCGGTTCCTACAGCCCTTTGCTGCACACTGCTACGAGAAGAACTTTCTAGGTTCACAAGTCCGTAGTCTGTAACCTTTGGTTCAAGGTTTTTGTCTAACAAAACATTGGTTGACTTGACATTGCCACATAGGACCGGTGGTTTGACCTTTTCATGTAAATACTCAATAGCTTGTGCAGCTCCTGCTGCAACTTTCATCCTTGTGATCCACACTAATGGTTTTTTGCCTGAAGCAAGATCTGTCATTCAAGTTCATCATCAAACAATAAATTTTTAGCTAATTTCTGTTAGCATGAGTATGGTTGGTGTTATCAATATACTAAAGACCATGACATAAGAGAGACGTACCATGTAGATGATCTTTAATCGAACCCATTGGCATGTACTCGTATACCAAAAGTATTTGATCGCCATCAGCACAATATCCGATAAGTTCCACAAGATTTGGATGTTTAAGATCACTCAATTTGATCACTTTTTCTATCAACTCCTTGTTTACTTTTGCTCCAAGTTTGTCTAACCTCTTCACAGCCACCACCTACATTCATTCATGCACATAAAATCATAATCATAATCATAATCATACACATCATTCATATATCTAAAGACCATGATATTCCAGAACTGATATTAACTAAATCATTAAAATGTTTGTTAACCTTGCCATCATCTAGAGTTCCTTTATAAACTTTTCCATATTCACTTTCGCCTAATAGGCATTCTTGCTTGAAATTGTTGGTGGCCGATGCCAAATCTCTGAACTTAAATGTACCAGCTGAACCTGCTGGCGGTTCATCCTTAGTAGTAGTAGTATTAGTAGTTGTGGTTTTGGGAACTGGAACTGCAGAAGGAGGTGGAGCAGCACCACCACCATCACCATCACCACCACCGCCACCGCCACCGCCACCGCCACCACCACTAGGAGCTGAACCTGCTGGCGGTTCATCCTTAGTAGTAGTGGCAGCAGTATAAGTAGTGGTGGTTTTGGGAACTGTGACACCAGGAAGAGGTGGATCAGTAGTAGCACCATCACCACCACTACGACTGTTGTTGCTGGTATCTTTGTCTTGCTTGTTTATTTTGGGATTTTTCACTGCATCATAAAAATGAATGTTTATGTTTATATTGGGTAAGGGTGCCAAAATGAGCGGGTCAGGAAGATTGGGTAAGTGGTGATGAAAATGAGTTTGAGTCAAAAGAGATAACTTTACTTAATTTAATTAGAAATATAATATAATATTAATGTAAGCAAAGATGAAAATATAATTCACTATCTCCAACATGCTACATATTCATATGATTATTGACAAGCAAGTTTACATCCAGTTTCTAGACTGTCACTATAAAAAAAGAAGCCAATAATAGTGGCCACATAGAATCAACAATTAACATCCAAAAACTTAGCATCCAATTCATAATTTAAAATCTGGCACAAAAATGAAGAAACTTGCACAGCATCTCAAGTGTCATAATCTAAAATTGAACATAGATTTAGCAATTATAATCCAAAATTTAGCGTAAATCCAAAGTCCTGCACAAAATTGATAAATCCGGGCACAAATAGACAGATATGACCCAAAAAGGATAACTTATCGCACAAAAACAAAAAATATCGCATATAATCAATAATATTCACATTCACAATCTCTCCTATAATCAACAACTGGCATACAAAAAATCAGGGAAAAATCCGAAATCTGGTACAAAATCGTTTTATGTACCCGCTAATTGGTTGAAGCAGAAGGTTGCTCCTGTTTATTTGCATAGATGATAAAAAATGGATAGTAGAAGATCAGTTAATTGCGATAGCCGATGTTAAATAATAGGCCCATTGGGCCTTTGTAACAAAATGTATAGTTTCGCTAATATTTGTAGAAGACATCATGGATCTCAACATTTACTGTACAAACTTAATATTTGTTAAACTAAGCTAACATAAATTATGTTACATTTTTATTTTTACTTTTTACTATTGAGTAAGTTATTATGACGCAACAAAGTTTTGGGATAAATCGACCCATTTTTTCACACGTTTTTTAGCTAGTCATTTCCGTTTGCTAATATACAAATATGATATGTTAGAACACGAACCTACTTAATAGGTTACAAGTTAATGACTTGAAATTTTGCAACCATATGAAGGAAGTTTATACCATTTAATGCACCAAAAAATCATGATTTTGTTCATATTGAAATGGCATTTGACAATGATAAACAATATTATGAAACACAATATATCTATATATAAACATACCAGAAGTTAGTTTAGAAAGCTGATTTTCTTTTGGTTGTGCGACAGGCAAATCTTCATCTTCAGTCTTATCTTCCTCATTCTCTTCTTCCTTCTTTTCGTTCAATTTTTTTCCTTCTGCGGTCTTACTTTTAAGGCATGGCAAACAATCCATTCTTTATACGATAAAACACAAACACGAAGATAAAACAAACGGACGGACAAACAAACAAACGAACCAAAAAGAAAATTAAAATTTGAATATTTTGGATATCTCCTCAAAGCACGAACAAAATGCGATTTGACCTATTCGTTTATAACTCCTTCCATACAAGGAAGCAAAACATAAGTTGTGAAAGAAAATGTAGAAAATTCTATGTAATTCTTGAAGGAGAAGGAAGAAATGAGGATGAAAAGGGTCCTCCAGGTTCCGAACACGGGGACTTGAAGGACCCGAATTGCACCCAACAGAAGCGTTTAAGAGTCTGGAAAAATGAAAGATTATGAAGAAAGATCAAAGTGCCATGGCTTTGAGAAATTAGTTGTTTAGATTTAGAAATTTGTGGATATTGTGTGGACATTCTCTTGGATGTCATGCATTCCTTTTTCTTAGTATTCAATTAAAGATAAATTCATAAGGTATGTAAACTTAGGAGAAAGAGATTTGACGGACGTTATTTTACAAGTACTTAATTAACAAGATGAGGGAAATAAATAATGTGGTAATTCATATAGTGATTGTAACGTAAAGTTTAAGTGTTTCTTTGTTTTTATTTGTCTTTATTAAGTTCCTCAATGAACATATCATGTACGCGGTGTACTCCGTAATTGTTTCTTTTATATTTTTGATAAATGTCCGAAATATTAAAAATTACCATATGACATGGTTCATCTGGTATGTTCAAAAGTATTAGTGGAGTTCAAAATATTTCTTTCTTTTTACTTCGGGAATTCTGTAGTATATATAATATACATGTTTCACCGGGAGTTCGTTTTTGTAACTCCTATCATCCATTAAGTATGGACATGATGACGTTATTAAAATGGAATCCCGATAAAACATGTGTATACGATGAAGATTTGTCAGGTAATAAAACTATTTTGGACTCTACTAGTACTTGATGATGTATCACAGGGAGAATGACAACGTAATTATGTCTTACCATATACTCCTCCATCCCACATTTATTGTCACAATATAAAAAATACACGATTTAAGAAAACAGAACAGATGCGGAACTTCTCTATAACAAGAGGGGGTGGTCGCCCCTCCTAAAAAAAGTACGTGTAGCTAGCTTTTTCCTATAATAAATCAAAGAAACTATTAACCGCCCCTGTATACGGAGTATATGAACACATCATGTCATCCCAAAATATATAATTTATCTTCCAGGCCCACTATCTCTAAATTAGTATCCATACTTATTGTTATTTTTTATTTTCCGAAAATTTCAAATTTCAATTTTCATTTTTAATCAAGAATGAATGATACTAAAATTATACTCCTTACTAACGTATATCCTATAGTTTATTCTAAATACGGAGTAACTACTTTTAAAGGTTTTGTTTTTCTTTTCTTGTATACACATACAATTTGCTCATATTTTGCAATATTTGATAATTGATAGTGTAATATTCTAGTAATAGATTTGTGGAATTATCACTAAAATGCCCATTTTTCTCCCATATTTGACTCAGAGCCCATAAAAATAAAAATTTGACAATTTGCCCGCGCAAGGACGCAAGGTGCTCTTTGCGACCTTGCTCCCCGGTGGACGCAAGGTGCCTCTTGCTCCCTTGCTTCCCGGGGACGCAAGGACGCAAGGTGCCTCTTGCGACCTTGCTTCCCGGGGACGCAAGGTGCGTCTTGCTCCTCTCTGATGTCATAATCAATGTTTTCATTCAATCAAACACCTTACGTGCATATTTTTGTTTTGCTCTAAAAAATAGCAAAATGATTATGTAAAACCCTTTAATTGTGATGACAAACTATTACAAACACCTTACGTCATTTTTGATTATGTAAAACCCTTTCCCAAGGCTTACTTACGCTGAATCAATGAGTCGATACGGTTCAGACAGGCCAGATACCCGCTTTGATCTTGAACTCAAAGATGTAATTTTTTTTTTTTTTTGTTTTTTTTTTTTTACAGTGCAAAGCTTCTTCTTTAAGCTTTGTTGTATTGAAACATTCATGTAACTACTTATCTTGCTTTCAGTTGCCATAAAGATTCCGTTTGTCATCACAATTAAAGGGTTTTACATAATCATTTTGCTGATTTTTAAAGCAAAACAAAGATATGCACGTAAGGTGTTTGATGAAATGTCTGAAAGAAAACATTGATTATGACATCAGGGAGGAGCAAGACGTACCTTTCGTCCTTGCGTCCTCGGGAAGCAAGGTCGCAAGAGGCACCTTGCGTCCTTGCGTCCCCGGGAAGCAAGGGAGCAAGAGGCACCTTGCGTCATTGCATCCACTGGGGAGCAAGGTCGCAAAGAACACCTTGCGTCCTTGCGTCTTGCGCGGGCAAATTGTCATATATTTATTTTTATGGGCTCTGAGTCAAATATGGGAGAAAAAATGAGCATTTTAGTGATAATCCCTAGATTTGTTTCCATTTAAAAGTTTAAAACCAATATATGTATTAAAAATGCTTTCTTTGTACAAATTTTTGTTAATGTTTTTAGTGTTTGTTATTTTCATGTGTATTTTGAACCGTTTACTATTTAGCATTTGTTATTTGTATTTATATTCTGTACACAGACATTTTTCGCCCCCTTAACGAAAATTTTCAAGTTCCGCCACTTTCAGAAAATCATTATTATATCCTACTTTTGTCTGTTTTTACAGTTTATTCACTTACTTTATACATATCTTTTAATCTTACATGCATATATTAAAGTCATAAAAGATTTTATTTTATTATTTTTATTTATTTATAGAAATAGAAATTAATTTAGAACACTCAAAAATATATAAATTATGGAACAATAGATTACGGACAAATGAAGTAACTATATGCAGGGGCGGTACTTAGTGGAACCCAAAGGGGGTATCCGCCCCACCTGGATTTTACGGAACAAAAAATTTTACACTAAAAAAAAAAATTACAAAAAAATAAGGTTTTTTTAGTGTTTGCTCCTGCAGTAAATGAAAAATTTATTAAAGTTTTACACTGCTCCATCTGTATCTGAGTTCAAGTTACGCCACTGACTATATGTTGAAAGAGCTAATAAAAATTAAGGATCTATAAGCCAATCCAATTACACTATTATAGCCCATGTACATATATCTTTTGTATCAGCCCATTGCCCACATACATTGATTGAGGGTAAGTATTAGTAGGAGCTAGTGAGCTGCCATGTGTAATTCGGAAGTTTGTAAAAGTCGCGAGTAGGGGACGCATCGATCGCGACCTAAAAAGGACGCGTCGGCCGAGTCGGGGACGCGTCGGGGACGCATCGGTCGTTGACAAACGTTGACTTTATTAATAATTTCTTAAATATATATTTATATATGTATAAAATAGTTGATTATGTACCATAAATTTCTTAAATAAGAATTTGAATTTAAATACAATCAAACTTCAAACTCAATTAATGTTACCGAGTACATGATCAGTAAGGACACAGAGAAAAGAGCGGCCCAAAAAATGAAAACGAACCCTAATTTTAAAACATATCACATCTTGACGAAAATTTGACTGATTTTGACCGTTTTTGATCAACTTTGACCGTCTTTGATAGACTTTGACCGAACTTTTAACTTTGAACGTCTTTTGAGTCGTTTTCAGAAAAAACGGGACAGAGAACCCAAAAAACAACGCATCAGCCGTCGCGTCGGCCGACTTTTACAACACTGGACATCTAATTACTTAACATAGTTATGTTGCATTTAATTTTATTTTGTGGAGAAAAGTTGTCAAAAAAGAAAAGGCAGAAATATATTAAAAGAAATGTGCGTGTGCTCTCTAGAACATGAAGAGTAAGAAATCCGAAAAGAAATTTGATTGCTTTTATGTCTCTTTTTTATTGTCTCATTTTTATAATTAAAGTATTTTTGTTTTTTCTTTTTTATATTTTTCATGATATTCATTCATATTATTATCTTGAAATTGCTATAGTTGAAGTATTCACTTTATTATTTAACTAACTAACATGAATATTATAAACTTTTTAATAGTGGAGATTTATAAACTTTGTGATCAGTCAAAATGCCTATTTAAAAGAGACGAAAACAAAGTAAATTGAGACTCAAGTCAAAATGCCTATTTATAAGAAAATTGATTGGAAAAATTGATTAGCAAATCTGATCATATTTGCTACATAATTCGTGGTTTAGTTTTGGGATTACTATGCAATCTCTGCATCTCTTTGTAGCTTAAAATAGCTTTTGTGCGCATGTTGTATATTAGCTTGATGTAGGCTACATTCATGTTCCACTTTGATAGCATGCCACAATCGCCACGCTACTCATGTATATGGTTGGTTGATTAGTATACTTCTTACATGCTTTAAAAAAATATATCAAAAATATTTTCTATTGTATTATATTCATTTTTTATTTACATTACCTTTTCATATCCTTTGATTTTTTATTAAATCACAAAATCAAAGTATTAATGACTTAATTTTATTTAATACTAGTTAAAGATCCGCGAATTCGCGGGTTTTATGAAATGATGATATTATAAGACAATTTTAACCATGATTACACAAGTAAACAATATCATATTTCGAAAGTTCAAATGTAAGAAAATAATGTTCAAATTAAAATAACGGACTTAATAACAACTCAATAATCAAATACACGATGCCATATAGTTGTTATATATCACATAAGATATATAGTTACAAAGTATCTACTTTAGAAAGTTCATTTTTAGTTGTATTTTCTTGTTAAGTTGTGTCACTTTGTGTTTCAATTTAGATAATCATGTCTACAAATTAACATACATATTATTAGTATGTTTAATACCAGCGAATTCTCAGAATTAAGAAATTAAAATCCTAATAACGATGTATTTAAATCGAGTGGTGTAATAAAAACATCTCACAAATAGGTTTGAAATAATTTGTTTAAGAATATTTCAAGTACTTCATTATCACAAATAGTCCATGGTGACATTTCATGTGTTTTATAATTCTAGTGCAAATCAAGTTATACTCCAAACCCATTTGAGTTACCAACAGTTTTAGAAACGTAAATAAGAAGTAACGTCTTTGTTCTGATTTACCCACAGAAACACGAACATATCCCTTTAAGTCTCTGTTGCTATAGTGATTAATTATCACACCCACTACTGGTCTTCTGGTAAATATACAAATCGTCATTCATTATATCAGGAATACAAAACAAAACATGAAATATTTTTTAGAATATAATGAAATACTACAACTTATAATAATAGTAGCAGTAGTATTGGTAAATCTATTAAATCGTTTGTTTTTAAAACTAAATCAAAACCCTAACCCAAAACCGTAAGCGCTAAAATCTAAACCCTAAAATTCAAACCCTAACCTAAACCCTAAACCCTGAATCTAAACTCAAAACCCTAAATCAAAACCCTATACCCTAAACCTAAACCTAAACTCTAAACCCTAAATCTAAATCCTAACCCTAAGCCCTAAAATCTAAATCCTAAATCTAAACCCAAAACCCTAAACTCTAAACTCCAAACCTAAACCCTAAAATCTAAACCCTAAACCTATACCATAAGCCCTAAATATAAACCCAAAACCCTAAACCTAAACTTTAAACCCTAACCTAACCCCTAAAAACTCTAAACCCTAACCCTAAACCCTAAAATATAAACCCAAAACCCTACACTCTAGAATCTAAACCCTAAATCTAAACCTAAAACCCTCAACCTAAACCCTAAAATCTAAACCCAAAACTCTAAATCTAAACCCTAACCCAAACCAAAACGGTAAATCTAAACCCTAAACCTAAACCCTACACCATAAATCTAAAACCTAAAGCCTGAACCCTAATCTAGACCCTGAAAACTCTAAACCTAAACCCAAACCTAAACCCTAAACGGTAAATCTAAACCCTAAACCTAACCTCTAAACCCTACACCCTAAATCTATACCCTAAAGCCTGAACCCTAACCTAAACCCCAAAAACTCTAAACCTAACCATAAACCCTAAAATATAAACCCTAAATCCTAAAATATAAACCCTAAATCTAAACCTAAACCCTAAATCTAAACCCAAAACCCTATACCCCAGAATCTAAACCATAACCTAAACCTTTATAAAAAAAAAAAAAAAAAAAACTAAACCCTAAATATAAACCCCAAACCTAAACCTAAACCTAAACTCTAAACCCTAATATCTAAACCCAAGACCCTAAATCTAAACTCTAAACCCTAACCTAAACCCTAAACGCTAAATCTGAACCCTTGATCTAACCTCTAAACCTTACACCGTAAATCTAAACCCTGAACCCTAACATAAACCCTAAAAACTCTAAACTCTAAGTCTTAAATTATAAATCCTAAACTCTAGAATCTAAACCTTAAACACTAAACCAAAACCCTAAAGTATAATCGTCATACCTAATGTTATAGTCGGTCCTATAAACCCTAAATTCATATGAAAAAAAGATAAATCAAATTCGACATACCTAAAATTCATGGTGAACAAATCGATTTCATAGAAGCAACAAATGAAAATAAACAAAATTGAATGTTGATGGAATGTTTTAAACACTAAATCAGTAAATTGAATGTTTAACATGATTCGAAAGTGATTTTTCATATACCAATGGACTGTATAACCCTATCCAAATTGCGACTGTGATATGACTCGATCACAGATCAGATAGCGAAATAGATCAATCGCTGGATTATGCACATGTCTCTTGATCATCACCATTGAAAATGAACCTGCACATTTTTATTCTCAATTAAAGTAGTTATAAATTGTAATACTTTCATGCCTAATAATATAATATTATGCTAGAATTATGCTTTAAATTTAATCATGATACTCAAATGCATCACTAATTAAAATAGTATAACGTCATACATCAAATCCATATCTCTACCTTATGGAGCAAAATAAAAAAAATAAAACTATTAATCAATAAAAATCCATAATACTGTAACACTCAAATTTTCAAAGGCTGGGTGGACCGGCGGTCTAGATTGGACCGACGGTCCAACCTTAGTTAAAAGGCAAAACAAGAACAAACTGGACCGGCGGTCCAGATTGGCCCGACGGTCCAGCACTAGGCTTTTTTGTCAACAGCTCAGCATTGGACCGGCGGTCCACTTTGGACCGGCGGTCCACTTTAGACCGGCGGTCCACGACGGGACTTTTGTTATTTTTGTAATTTTGTAAAATTGAAGAAGGGCATTTGGGTCTTTTCACTTGAGGGTCAGTTTTGAGCAACTAAAACTGATCTAATCTCAATCTTATCCTCATTCCACTTCATTTTCTTCACCCCTAAACACTCTCATCTTTTAGAGTGAGAAAGAGGAGTTTAGAGAGAGAGAGAGAGCTTGGTTTGAGGAAGAAGAAGAGTGAACCGGGTCAAGCCGCAAGTGTTAAAGTTATTCTCGTTCACGGCTACGTTATGGTAGTGTTGGTATGTTCTAACTTCGAATTTCAATTTGTTTGATTCTTGTTCAAGTTTAGGGTTATAAACCCCATTTCTCATGAAATTGAGGGTTTTGTTGTAGGTATTGTGTAAGTAAACCCGATTATTGTGGGTTTAGGGTTTGATGACGAATTTGGAAGTATTTGTCATGGTTTGGGTGTTAAATCACTAGGTTGTGAGTTTGTTAGTGATTTTGGTGTTCTTAGGAACAAATTTGCTAGTCAAATGGGTGTTGACTTGATTTGGTGTCAAAATGGGTTTTGAGTCAAGTTTTGGTGAATCAAGTATGTAAATACTTGATTTAGTTGTTAATTGATGTTTTGGAAATATAATCACTAGCCGTTAGTGATTATGGGACGTTTTATGACTTTGGTCAAAATGGGTAATTTGAATTGGGTCAAAATTGATAATGGCACTAATTTGGATTAAATGGATGTTAAACACTTTTGTTAAGTGTTAAATGGAGTTTTTGAATGAAAGTAATCGTGGGAAGTATTTTTGGGTTAAAATGACATTTTAACAAAAGTCAAACGCGGTTAAAGGCAATATGGGTCAATATTGCACGTGTTGGGGTTTTTGGTGTAATTGGCGTTTGAAATGATTACTACCCAAGTAGTAATTTAGTGTTAAGACCTAGGTTTGGTGAAACAACCCCAAACCGTTTAACCAAAAACGGAGTATTTTTTTTTTTTTTTTTTTTTTTTTTTGTTAGGTCCCAATATCACCCAAGTATACAAACCATTTCGAATTAGTTATCCATATACAATTTATCATAATAACACGTTAAACATTTTATCTCGACTCTTGGTTTACAATGACACCATACATCCTTACGAGAATGTATTTCACATACAAGGTTTGACTCGACACAACCAAACGATGCGACCTCGAAACATTTATACAACACCACGGTTAAGACACAATAGCCCAACCCGATACCAAGAGCATAATCCCGAGGATCTACAAAATCCCCAATCCACATCCATATCCGAAAGCTACCCCATAGAGCCCAAGCGCTACTACGCAACTAGTCTATCAACTAGCTAGCTTCACAATCACAATACCTGTAAAAAGGTAAACAACGAGAGGGGTAAGCTAACGCTTAGTGAATGCAATAATTATACATATACATATATAATCTACTTACTTGCAAACACTTACACAATACCGCATACAAGCTAGCAATTCGACAGCCATGCAAACATCATGCATAAACTACTATCCACAATTCACAAGAAGCTAGCAACAACAATAGCATACAGTTCACAATTTAATATGCTAAATACAAATTCACTCAACCATGGTTAACCAATCGTACAAGGGAACGGTACTTGAAAGACCATCGGAGTTCATAACATCCATTAGTGTTACTTAAACACCGCGTAATCACTAATCCCCCGGGTGATGTCTTGAACACCGCGACTAACTCACCCCCATGACAATGTGGCGTCTTGAACACCGCGACGATTCCACATGTCAATCAAAACAATGAGTGGTGTCTTGAACACCGCGACAATTCCACTCCCATGACAATGTGATGTCTTGAACACCGCGACAATACCACATGTCAATCAAACAATGAGTAGTGTCTTGAGCACCGCGACAATGCTACTCGTTACTTAGAATGTGGTGTCTTGAACACCGTGACAATTCCACATTCATATCACACAAATAAATACATTATATACGTACACGCATAATTATTCCACTCACCTCGTGAACTCGAGCATTACAAACCATGCACGAAATCTTCACCACACGCAACCGAGCAAGATTTTACCTATAATACACATATAGGCATACACATAATCAACATACAACCCCATTTGGACTCTCGACCCGCCCAAATGAACAACAAGTGCAAAATATACCCTTTTGCACTTTTAACGCTACCCGAAGGTCCAAAACTAACGAGACTAGTTCCCGCATTCTCGAAATACCCAATTATGTCAACTTTAACCTTTAAACGCATACTAGCTCGTATTTTACACAAAACCCATTCCATGGTTGACCAAGTTTGACTTTATTGCTAAAACACCAAATTTTAACCTAAAATCACTTCTCGCGAGTAATTACATGAAAAGCATCATTTAACACTCAACAAAAGTGTTTAACATCCAACTAATCCAAATTAGTGTCATCCTCAATTTTGACCCAATTCAAATTGCTCATTTTGACCAAAGTCATAAAACGCCCCAAAATCACTAACGACTAGTGATTATATTTCCAAGACAACCACTAACACTTAAATCGAGTATTTACCTACTTGATTTACCAAAACTTGATTTAAAACTTAATTTGACAACGAATCGAGCTTACTTGTCCCGAAATGCCCATTTGACCCGTTTTGACCTAAATTAGGGTTTACACCCAAAAACCAAGTCAACACAAGTGTTCTAAGGTTTAACCAACACACGCAAGATCCAAACTTACAATTTAATCAATCGAAACCCTAAGTCACCCATCTAGGCTTACTTACATGAATTTTACCCAAAACCCCCAAATTTCACAATAAAATGGGTTTATAACTCTAACTAACACAAACCCTAACTCAAACAAGAAATCAAACACTACAATTCGGATTAGGGTTTACCTCAAGCACCAAAACGAGCTCTAGTAGCTAGAAACACCAAGGAGAACCAAAACCCGCTTCCAATTTGGGCAAAAATCACCATCTTCATCATAACTCAAGCTTCCTCTCTCTAGAAACTCATCTCTCTCTCTAAGATTGGGAGTGTTTGAATGGATGTCAAAATGATCCAAAAGTGGATCTAAAACTGATATTACAGCCACAAATCCGTCCATAAGTGAAATACCAACTTTGCCCCTCATTTAACTCATTAAAAGGCTGAAAAGTACCAGAACGTGCCTATTGTCGCGCCGCGGAGCAGTTTGTCGCGCCGTGGCCCAAAGGGTGATTTTAGAACATGTTTTTCAAGCTTTCTGACCTTCAACATAGGCATTTGTCGCGCCGCGGAGCAATTTGTCGCGCCGTGACAATTGCCTGTTTCATCCGAACTTCAGCAAACTTGTTTTGGCCATAACTTTTTGACCGTAACTCCGTTTTCGATGAATAAAATATCGTTGGAAACGTAATAAGATTTCCTTTCTAATGGTAAGGTTTTGAAATGTCAACTCAAACTTTATTTGGGATCGAAAAAGGTACGTACACATCATGTAACTCAAACAACGTCCAGTTTTCTTCGACATTCGAACAAGCAACACGTGTACGCTTGGTACACTTCATGCACTCATCGTACAATCATCTTTATACTATTATACAACCAAGTATGAACATTCTAAAGATCAATCAAGTACCTCAGACATGTATGAAGAAAAACGGGATGTTACATTTGGTCTAATTGGTGTAAAGTATGATTTGGGTTAAATTGTACTTTGTTGTGTGGGTTTGAATTACCACCCGAAGTGGTAACTGGTTTGTGTCCATTAGGTGTTAAGTGGGCGGGTTTTGGCGAGCAAGGTGTAATCCCTCGGTTAAGGGATGTTTGTGTTGGATTCTCTTTTAGAGAATGGCTATTTATGTGTATATTGTACCTATGTGTGATATAGGTGGTTACTTGCTCGGATTTGAGGACGGAGATCATATTATACATGACTTGTGCGGGCATTCCTAGGTGAGTGGAATAAGTATACATGTATGTATATAATGTATTTATTTGTATGAACGGATATGTGTTGTCCGAGTTAGTGATATATGTCGTTGTACACTAACGGTTTTTATGAACGGAGTTAGTGATATATGTCGTTGTACACTAACGGTTTTTATGAACGGATATGTGTTGTCCGAGTTAGTGATATATGTCGTTGTACACTAACGGTTTTTATGAACGGATATGTGTTGTCCGAGTTAGTGATATATGTCGTTGTACACTAACGGTGGTTATGAACGGATATGTGTTGTCGTTCCGCCCAAGGGTTAGTGATATATGTTGTACACTAACGGTTGTTATGAACACCGATGGAAAATTTGAGTACCATTCCTTTGTACGATTGGTTAACCATGGTTGTGTGAATTTTGTATTAGCATATTAAATTATGAACTATATGCTATTGGTGTTGCTTGCTTATTGTGAATTGCGGATATTAGTTTATGCATGATGTTTGCATGGTTGTGGAATTGCTAGCTTGTATGCGGTATTGTGTAAGTGATTGCAAGTAAGTAGATTATATATGTATATGTATAACTATTGCATTCACTAAGCTTCAAGCTTACCCTCTCGTTGTTTACCTTTTTATAGGTATCGTTGATGCAGAGTTACCTAGTTGCTAGACTAGGAATGATAGACGTTGCTTAAGCTTGGAGGTTTAGCTTTTGTAAATATAATCACTAGCCGTTAGTGATTATGGGGCGTTTTATGACTTTGGTCAAAATGGGTAATTTGAATTGGGTCAAAATTGATGACGGCACTAATTTGGATTAAATGGATGTTAAACACTTTTGTTAAGTGTTAAATGGCGTTTTTGAATGAAAGTAATCGTGGGAAGTGTTTTTGGGTTAAAATGACATTTTAACAAAAGTCAAACGCGGTCAAAGGCAATATGGGTCAATATTGCACGTGTTGGGGTTTTTGGTGTAATTGGCGTTTGAAATGATTACTACCCAAGTAGTAATTTAGTGTTAAGACCTAGGTTTGGTCTAATTGGTGTAAAGTATGATTTGGGTTAAATTGTACTTTGTTGTGTGGGTTTGAATTATCACCCGAAGTGATAATTGGTTTGTGTTCATTAGGTGTTAAGTGGGCGGGTTTTGGCGAGAAACGTGTAATCCCTCAGTTAAGGGATGTTTGTGTCGGATTCTCTTTTAGAGAATGGCTATTTATGTGTATATTGTACCTATGTGTGATATAGGTGGTTACTTGCTCGGATTTGAGGACGGAGATCATATTATACATGACTTGTGCGGGCATTCCAAGGTGAGTGGAATAAGTATACATGTATGTATATAATTTATTTATTTGTATGAACGGATATGTATTGTCCGACTTAGTGATATATGTCGTTGTACACTAACGGTTTTTATGAACGGATATGTGTTGTCCAAGTTAGTGATATATGTCGTTGTAAACTAACGGTGGTTATGAACGGATATGTGTTGTCGTTCCGCCCAAGGGTTAGTGATATATGTTGTTGTACACTAACGGTTGTTATGAACACCGATGAAAAATTCGAGTACCATTCCTTTGTACGATTGGTTAACCATGGTTGTGTGAATTTTGTATTAGCATATTAAATTGTGAACTGTATGCTATTGGTGTTGCTTGCTTATTGTGAATTGCGGATATTAGTTTATGCATGATGTTTGCATGGTTGTTGAATTGCTAGCTTGTATGCGGTATTGTGTAAGTGATTGCAAGTAAGTAGATTATATATGTATATGTATAACTATTGCATTCACTAAGCTTCAAGCTTACCCTCTCGTTGTTTACCTTTTTATAGGTATCGTTGATGCAGAGTTACCTAGTTGCTAGACTAGGAATGATAGACGTTGCTTAAGCTTGGAGGTTTAGCTTTTGTAAATATAATCACTAGCCGTTAGTGATTATGGGGCGTTTTATGACTTTGGTCAAAATGGGTAATTTGAATTGGGTCAAAATTGATGACGGCACTAATTTGGATTAAATGGATGTTAAACACTTTTGTTAAGTGTTAAATGGCATTTTTGAATGAAAGTAATCGTGGGAAGTGTTTTTGGGTTAAAATGACATTTTAACAAAAGTCAAACGCGGTCAAAGGCAATATGGGTCAATATTGCACGTGTTGGGGTTTTTGGTGTAATTGGCGTTTGAAATGATTACTACCCAAGTAGTAATTTAGTGTTAAGACCTAGGTTTGGTCTAATTGGTGTAAAGTATGATTTGGTTTAAATTGTACTTTGTTGTGTGGGTTTGAATTATCACCCGATGTGATAATTGGTTTGTGTCCATTAGGTGTTAAGTGGGCGGGTTTTGGCGAGCAACGTGTAATCCCTCAGTTAAGGGATGTTTGTGTCGGATTCTCTTTTAGAGAATGGCTATTTATGTGTATATTGTACCTATGTGTGATATAGGTGGTTACTTGCTCGGATTTGAGGACGGAGATCATATTATACATGACTTGTGCGGGCATTCCAAGGTGAGTGGAATAAGTATACATGTATGTATATAATGTATTTATTTGTATGAACGGATATGTATTGTCCGAGTTAGTGATATATGTCGTTGTACACTAACGGTTTTTATGAACGAATATGTGTTGTCCAAGTTAGTGATATATGTCGTTGTACACTAACGGTGGTTATGAACGGATATGTGTTGTCGTTCCGCCCAAGAGTTAGTGATATATGTTGTTGTACACTAACGGTTGTTATGAACACCGATGAAAAATTCGAGTACCATTCCTTTGTACGATTGGTTAACCATGGTTGTGTGAATTTTGTATTAGCATATTAAATTGTGAACTGTATGCTATTGGTGTTGCTTGCTTATTGTGAATTGCGGATATTAGTTTATGCATGATGTTTGCATGGTTGTTGAATTGCTAGCTTGTATGCGGTATTGTGTAAGTGATTGCAAGTAAGTAGATTATATATGTATATGTATAACTATTGCATTCACTAAGCTTCAAGCTTACCCTCTCGTTGTTTACCTTTTTATAGGTATCGTTGATGCAGAGTTACCTAGTTGCTAGACTAGGAATGATAGACGTTGCTTAAGCTTGGAGGTTTAGCTTTTGGAAATATAATCACTAGCCGTTAGTGATTATGGGGCGTTTTATGACTTTGGTCAAAATGGGTAATTTGAATTGGGTCAAAATTGATGATGGCACTAATTTGGATTAAATGGATGTTAAACACTTTTGTTAAGTGTTAAATGGCGTTTTTGAATGAAAGTAATCGTGGGAAGTGTTTTTGGGTTAAAATGACATTTTAACAAAAGTCAAACGCGGTCAAATGCAATATGGGTCAATATTGCACGTGTTGGGGTTTTTGGTGTAATTGGCGTTTGAAATGATTACTACCCAAGTAGTAATTTAGTGTTAAGACCTAAGTTTGGTCTAATTGGTGTAAAGTATGATTTGGGTTAAATTGTACTTTGTTGTGTGGGTTTGAATTATCACCCGAAGTGATAATTGGTTTGTGTCCATTAGGTGTTAAGTGGGCGGGTTTTGGCGAGCAACGTGTAATCCCTCAGTTAAGGGATGTTTGTGTCGGATTCTCTTTTAGAGAATGGCTATTTATGTGTATATTGTACCTATGTGTGATATAGGTGGTTACTTGCTCGAATTTGAGGACGGAGATCATATTATACATGACTTGTGCGGGCATTCCAAGGTGAGTGGAATAAGTATACATGTATGTATATAATGTATTTATTTGTATGAACGGATATGTATTGTCCGAGTTAGTGATATATGTCGTTATACACTAACGGTTTTTGTGAACGGATATGTGTTGTCCAAGTTAGTGATATATGTCGTTGTATACTAACGGTGGTTATGAACGGATATGTGTTGTCGTTCCGCCCAAGGGTTAGTGATATATGTTGTTGTACACTAACGGTTGTTATGAACACCGATGGAAAATTCGAGTACCATTCCTTTGTACGATTGGTTAACCATGGTTGTGTGAATTTTGTATTAGCATATTAAATTGTGAACTATATGCTATTGGTGTTGCTTGCTTATTGTGAATTGCGGATATTAGTTTATGCATGATGTTTGCATGGTTGTTGAATTGCTAGCTTGTATGCGGTATTGTGTAAGTGATTGCAAGTAAGTAGATTATATATGTATATGTATAACTATTGCATTCACTAAGCTTCAAGCTTACCCTCTCGTTGTTTACCTTTTTATAGGTATCATTGATGCAGAGTTACCTAGTTGCTAGACTAGGAATGATAGACGTTGCTTAAGCTTGGAGGTTTAGCTTTTGGAAATATAATCACTAGCCGTTAGTGATTATGGGGCGTTTTATGACTTTGGTCAAAATGGGTAATTTGAATTGGGTCAAAATTGATGATGGCACTAATTTGGATTAAATGGATGTTAAACACTTTTGTTAAGTGTTAAATGGCGTTTTTGAATGAAAGTAATCGTGGGAAGTGTTTTTGGGTTAAAATGACATTTTAACAAAAGTCAAACGCGGTCAAAGGCAATATGGGTCAATATTGCACGTGTTGGGGTTTTTGGTGTAATTGGCGTTTGAAATGATTACTACCCAAGTAGTAATTTAGTGTTAAGACCTAGGTTTGGTCTAATTGGTGTAAAGTATGATTTGGGTTAAATTGTACTTTGTTGTGTGGGTTTGAATTATCACCCGAAGTGATAATTGGTTTGTGTCCATTAGGTGTTAAGTGGGCGGGTTTTGGCGAGCAACGTGTAATCCCTCAGTTAAGGGATGTTTGTGTCGGATTCTCTTTTAGAGAATGGCTATTTATGTGTATATTGTACCTATGTGTGATATAGGTGGTTACTTGCTCGGATTTGAGGACGGAGATCATATTATACATGACTTGTGCGGGCATTCCAAGGTGAGTGGAATAAGTATACATGTATGTATATAATGTATTTATTTGTATGAACGAATATGTATTGTCCGAGTTAGTGATATATGTCGTTGTACACTAACGGTTTTTATGAACGGATATGTGTTGTCCAAGTTAGTGATATATGTCGTTGTATACTAACGGTGGTTATGAACGGATATGTGTTGTCGTTCTGCCCAAGGGTTAGTGATATATGTTGTTGTACACTAACGGTTGTTATGAACACCGATGGAAAATTCGAGTACCATTCCTTTGTACGATTGGTTAACCATGGTTGTGTGAATTTTGTATTAGCATATTAAATTGTGAACTATATGCTATTGGTGTTGCTTGCTTATTGTGAATTGCGGATATTAGTTTATGCATGATGTTTGCATGGTTGTTGAATTGCTAGCTTGTATGCGGTATTGTGTAAGTGATTGCAAGTAAGTAGATTATATATGTATATGTATAACTATTGCATTCACTAAGCTTCAAGCTTACCCTCTCGCTGTTTACCTTTTTATAGGTATCGTTGATGCGGAGTTACCTAGTTACTTAGTGAGTCGATCTACAATCACCCAAATCGCATCATAGCCACCTGAAACTCTTGGTAACTTAGTAATAAAATCCATAGTGATACCTTCCCACTTCCACTCGGGAATTTCTGGTTGCACCAAAAGTCCAGACGGTTTTTGATGTTCAGCTTTGACCTTAGCACAGGTCAAACACTTAGCCACATACGTAGCCACATCACCTTTCAAATTATGCCACCAATACAGCTCCTTAAGATCCTGATACATCTTTCCTGAACCAGGATGAATAGAGTATCTAGACTTATGAGCCTCATCCAAAACAAGTTGTTGAAGACCTCCAAATTTCGGAACCCAAAGACGTCCCGCAAAATACCTAGTACCATCAGCTCGTACTTCAAACTTCTTAGCCACCTTTTCTACATTCTCCTTCACGAAATTCTCCTCCTTTAAGGGTTCTTGTTGTGCCTCAAGAATCTGCCTTACGAGGTTTGATCTAACTGTCATATTCAAGGCCCTAACCCTGCGAGGTTCAGTACTTTCTTTACGACTCAATGCATCAGCCACAACATTGGCCTTACCCGAGTGATACAAAAGGTCACAATTATAATCATTCAACGTCTCAATCCATCTTGATTGTCTCATGTTCAACTGTTTCTGATCGAGGATATGTTGAAGACTCTTGTGATCGGTGTACACAGTACTCTTAACACCATAAAGATAGTGTCTCCAAATTTTAAGCGCAAAAACAACAGCCCCCCATCTCTAAATCATGAGTTGTATAGTTCTGTTCGTGAATCTTCAACTGTCATGACGCATACGCAATAACCTTCTTTCGTTGCATCAAAACGCAACCATAGCCTTGTCGCGATGCATCACAATAAACAACAAAATCGTCATTACCCTCTGGTAGTGAAAAAATCGGAGCGGTAGTCAACTTCTTCTTCAAAATCTAAAAAGCATCCTCTTGTTCATCCTTCCACTCATACTTCTTCCCCTTATGCGTTAAAGCAGTCAGAGGTTTCGCAATACGAGAGAAATCCTGAATGAACCTTCGATAGTAACCTGCCAACCCTAAGAACTGACGAATCTGAGTAGGAGTTTTCAGAGTTTCCCACTTTTCAATCGCCTCAATTTTAGCAGGATCAACTTGTATTCCCTGTTTATTAACAATATAACCAAGGAACTGAACTTCTCTTAACCAAAAAGCACACTTAGAGAACTTAGCGTACAACTCTTCTTTCTTTAACAAATCAAGCACTAACCTCAAGTGTTCTTCGTGCTCTTCATCACTCTTAGAATAGATAAGGATGTCATCGATGAAAATAATAACGAACTTGTCCAGATAGGGTCTACACACACGGTTCATGAGGTCCATGAACACAGCAGGTGCATTTGTCAATCCGAACGGCATAACAAGAAATTCAAAGTGACCGTAACGGGTACGAAAAGCAGTTTTTGAAACATCAGATTCTTTAACACGCAACTGATGATAACCAGAACGAAGATCAATTTTTGAATAAACAGAAGAACCCTGCAGCTGATCGAACAGATCATCGATTCTCGAAAGAGGATAACGATTTTTAACAGTGAGCTTATTCAGTTCATGATAATCAATGCATAAACGAAAAGAACCATCTTTCTTCTTAACAAACAGAACGGGAGCTCCCCAAGGGGACGAGCTAGGAAGAATGAAACCTTTGTCTAACAACTCACGAAGTTGACTCGACAATTCTTGAAGTCCGGAAGGCGCAAGACGATAAAGAGCACGTGCTACAGGAGCAGCACCGGGAACAAGATCAATTTGAAATTCTACCGGGCGTTGCGGCGGAAGGCCAGGTAAGTCATCGGGAAACACCTCGGGAAAATCCCTAACAATGTGAACGTCATCAACGTTCTTTACTTCCTTACAAGGATCAACAACATGAGCAAGAATAGCATGACAGCCTTTGCAGAGATGATTACGAACTTTCATACTGCTAATAAGATTTAACTGTGTGCATTTCTTATCTCCAAAGACCATCAGTGGCTCTCCAATCACATCAGTAATACGAATAGCCTTATCATAACACACGATCTCAGCACGGTTCACGGACAACCAATCCATACCAATAACAATATCAAAACTACCAAGTTCAATCGGTACCAAATCTATCTCAAAATCCCTACCACCCAGATTAATGTTACACTTACGATGTACAGTCTTAGCAGTAAGTTCCTTACCATTAGCTACTTCAACAACATAAGTATTGTCTAAGGGAGTTAACGGCGTTTTGATTCTCGGACTTAATTTACTCGACACGAAACTTAAATCAGCCCCTGAATCAAATAATACATAAACTGATAAATTGTTGACTGAGAACGTACGAGTAACAAGCTTAGGATCTTCCTCCGCATCCTTAGCATTAATGTTGAACGCTCGGCCGCGTGCAGTTTCAGCAGTCTTCTTGTTGGGACAAGCATCTCGGAAATGCCCCGGCTTCCCACACTCATAACAAACCCTTTGATTACCTCCATTATTCGGTTTCCCATTACCATTACCGTTACCACCCCTATTACCAACATTATTATTATTACCACCAGCCGCGGGAGTAGCAGAACCCGGCAAAAGCACTGTACAATCTTTAGCAATGTGCCCTTGCTTAGAGCACCTCTTACAAGTAACTGTGCAGTAACCATCATGAGCTTTATAGCAACGAGGACACACACGCTGATTTCTGTTGTTAGCACCTAAGGTATCCTGTTTCTTCTGCTGATTTTGGTTTTGATTGCGGTTGTTATCCCACTTTTGTTTCCCATTATCAGCCTTCTTAACCACCTCTTCACTAATTTCAGCAACTGTAGTCTTGCTTCTTCTCAACACCTTATCATTAAGTTTGTGGGCCATAGACATAGCCGCCTCAATAGTCTGGGGTTCACTAGACTCAACCCCGTGTTCAATCTTCTCGGACAAACCATCAATGTAAGCCTCAATTTTGCGGTCCTCATCCGCATAAACCCTAGGACACAGCAAAGTTAACTCGAAAAACCTTCGTTCATAGGCATCTAACTCGGTGCCATGCATTTTCAAATTTTTGAGCTCAACCTCTAGCTTCTTAAGCTCACCCCGAGGTCTATAGCGGGTGATCAATCTTTCCTTAAAATCATTCCAGGCCAAACCATAAGCTACAACGTTCCCCAAACTACTAACCAGATTGTTCCACCATGTCAAGGCACTATCCTTGAGAGTGCAACTAGCGAAACTAACTTTGTCCTCTTCACGGACCCGACTGACCCTGAAAATAGATTCGATTTTCTCGAACCAACGAGTAAGCCCTATTGGTCCTTCCGTACCACTGAATTCTTGGGGTCGACCAGCCATAAAAGTTTTGTGAGAGCATCCCACGTTGTTGTTCACATTGGCGTTAACATTAGCATTTGCTGCCATAGCAGCAGCAATTCCTTCATTGATCAGGCGTTGCATACGCGCTTCAGTGGACTCTCTTGGAGGCATGATCTTCAAAATAGAATAACACATCGTTAGTACCAAGAATAATACTAGTGTCATAAAGGAATAGATCAAAACACGAAAAGACTAACCATCATAAATAATAGTTAACAAACACTATGAGTAATAACATGATAGTTATGATTGTTATAGAAATAACCATCACATGCATACATATTTTATGATAACATCATACAACATACATAGCACCTAACATACATGAACATATATTACGCATAATATAACATGCCAAGAGCCACAACATCAGAAATAAAACATGATAATGATAATAGACGTCATAAAAATAACCATCCATACATAATGAAAAGTATCCCATAACAAAAGCTTAATAAAATCCTCGGCAAAACGCCGTACATAACCCAAAATGTATGTATAAAAAGGACATTAAGTCTGATGAAATAGATAATCAATATGAATAATCACATCACATTCGCTTAGAGCGGGTGTGATAAGCTGGTCCAGCATGAGTCTCGGCAGGATCCTCATACTTACGCAACTTCCCTTTCACAACATCCAACTCTTCCTTCAATACACGAACAGTGCTCTCGAGAGCCTCGAACTTAGCCTTAACTTCTCGATCACGCTTACGGTTCTCATCCTCAACCCTATGCTTAAAAGTGATAAAGTTACCCATGTCGGCACGGATCTCGTCCATAACTTCATTATGTGGCAAAGTGCGCAAACAATCACTAAGGGCGTTAATACGTGTCACCTCATTATAAGCCCGGTTCATATGAGTAATGGTAGAAAAATAGTAATGAACAGGATCATCGATCTCTGGTTGATTAGCACAACGTCTAGCAGGAGACGGTGGAGCATGAGCAGCAACGGAGTTATCGCTCGAAGTCGACATCTGCAAACAGCAAAACCGCAAACCACATACCAAAAAGATATAAAAGCTAATAATATAACTTATACGAAATGAAATGCATATTAATGCTATAGCAAAAAGGTCGGGCTGTAGACTAGACTCTAATGCACCCTAAAAACCACGGGTTGACCACATTAAGACCGCCTAGTTCCCTACAACCAACGCTCTGATACCACATGTGACGACCCCGTCAAAACACTTAACGGATCCGTCAGTTGGTCCCACAGCTTGATCGGACTTAAATGAATTAAATAAACAAAGTTGCATTCTTTTGTCTCAAAAGTTTCCCAAAAAGGAAACAAACCAAAATATGTAGTTTTAAACAACCAACCATAGTAATAAACCAAAAGTTGACACAAAACCTTGCCAACAAACCCACAAATTTAAATTATGCAAAAATAGAATGCCAACTTAAGTTTCATAAATTGTTTCAATAAAATCTGCCCAAATGCATGCAGACTCTTCTAAAGACAGCGGAAGCATCACAAAACTCAAGTACCTGTGAAAACATGCAAGTAAACTGTCAACACAAAGGTTAAGTGAATTATAGGTTTAAATAAACAAATAAACTTTAGACCACAAGATTTAAAAATGTTAGAAAACATTAAACATTATTCCATTATCAATGAGCCACCTGGTAACCACTTAACCCTTTATTTACCCTTTCCAAACACAATAAAAATATACACTTGGACAGTGTATCTACAACAAATTACGAAGTACTAAACATTCCGATTATAAATTGCTAGCGCGACTAGCTCGAAATGGGGTTGTCAAACCCGATAGATCTATCCGTAGGATTCGCGTTCACCAGTAGAAACCAGTGATTACAGTTACCAGACTAGGGAATATTTTGTTCAACTCACAATGAATAATTTAAACCAACCTCCACTTGTGTCCAAAATATAAAATAAATTGCATGTATTCTCATCCCAAAAGATTTAAACTAGAAAATGGGACTATAACTCACCTTAAAAGCAACTGAAGAAACCGCACAAACAAGCGAACAGCAAATAGAATAAAGTGATCAGGAATGATCACAACGCCGACCTATAAATAAAGCAGGTCGATATAAATAACTAACTTAGGTCAAGTCTTAGTATGATAGCTATTGTACATGTTGCAAGTAGACATAGAACAATACTCGGCAAGCATCGGTTTGACTGGAACAGCGTACGGACACATACTTTCTATTTTTAGAAAGTTTCTATTTTTAGCAGGTTTCCATTTTTGGAAAGTTTCTATTTTAGGAAAGTTTCTATTTTTGGAAAGTTTCTATTTTTGGAAAGTTTCTATTTTTAGAAAGTTTTTAAGTTATGAAAGTTTCCTTATTTAGAAAGTCAACAAAAGTCAACTGAAAGTCAAAGTCAACCGAAAGTCAACTCAAAAGTCAACCTTGGTCAAACATAGTCAACATTAATTTGAAAAGTGTAAATTATAATAATAACATAAGTTATAATGTTTATTAAAGTTAAAAGTGTATAATTAAGTCATAACATAAGTTTAATTAAATAAAATGAATTAATAAAGTTAATATAAGTTGAAATGATATAATTAATATAACATAAGTAGTTAATTAATTAATTAAATATTAGTCATAATATAAATATTATTAATTAATAATAAATTTTAAATCATATCATAAGTATTATTAATTAATAATGAATTATTAATCATATCATAAGTTTCTAAATATAATTATTAAATCATAAGTATTTAATAATTAAATCATAATTAAATAATAATTAAGTCTTATAATAATTAAATAATTATTTAATCTTCATTATAAGTCTTTAATAATATTCTTATAAAATAAATTTAATACTTATCATAAGTATTTTCCATTAACAATAAAAGTGTTATAAATCATAAGTTAAATTAAAAGGTTAATTAAATCATAAATAATAATTAAATGATATAATAAATATTTATATCATAAGTCTTAAATAATAATAATTACTTCTTTTATCATAAGTAATTAATTAATAATGAGTTTCATTATTTTTATCATAAGTTTTAGAATTAAACATAAGTTTTAATTCAAAAGTTCATCGGGTTGCATCTTGAGTCCCGGGTGTCGATTTCTGGCGAGCCTTATATGCATCTCCGCCTATTCAAACCACCCGACACAATGATGCACTCAAGAACTCGCCAAGAACAGTCCACAAGTCGTGGTAATCAGCCATGACACCACTTGGACCTTCAATTTACTCAAAACCGTGTTTTAGTCGTAACGGGTGAACCGTGGCTCGGATTTAGGTGACCCGAACATGAAAGTTCGTCCCACCATCAATCCTAACACACTAACACACCCTAAAGACATCAAGGATGGTCACAAAGTCGGACCAAACCTGTTTCATGTCAATCCACATTTCAATTTTAACAAAATAGTAATTTGATCATAACTAGGGCTCCGTGAATCGAAACGACATGAATCCGGAGTCTAAAATTAATGTCTTGATGAGAGGAACTCATTTACATACTTTATTTTAACATTTATCTCAGTCACAAACCCAGAATACACGAAATATCTGCTGTCCAGAATTTAACAAACCGAAAACATGTGATTATGAGTACATCTATGCATACAAACACCATTACAATAATCCACAAACATCATACTACTAAATAATCATCAAAATACAGTAAATAAATGAAAATTTGAAAATTCTAGGGTTAGGGTTTATACCCTAATCGAGAAACGATCTAATTACTCCTTGATCCAAGCTATAATTTTAGATGATGATGGTGATGTTGGTGGTGGATGGTGACGGCACAAAGGGAGAGGGAGGGAGGAGAGCACCAAAATTAGAATTAGGTTTGATGTATTTTGTGAAAAATAAAAATGAATTGCAAAAGTGAGAAACAAGGGAGTATTACCCCCTCCCTTGGTGGACTTCGGCCGAATGGGGGTCATGGGGTGGGCCCCATGGCCCAAATTTGTTAAATGTTTAAAGTCTTATGGCCCGAAAGCCCGAACGAAACCCGAAACGCGAAAACGCACTTACGCGATTAAAATTCGGAAAGATAACAAACGAGCGACGAAAAATAAATATAAATACACTATATAATAATATGATCTTAAAATATCATATTTAAAATATTTAGGATTTAAATGTCCCAAAAACTCGACCGTTGGTTTGAAAACCAAAAAGATTCGCCGGATGGAAATCCGCGAGACGTAGAAACGTATAAATTAAAATATGAATACAAATATTCACATAACACATAATAATTAATATATATATATATATATATATATATATATATATATATATATTATAAAAATAATAATATAGGTCATAGAAATGACGTGGCACACTAACAGTTAATGGTCGTTAAATAATTAACTGAAAAAAGATAACGGAAAAAGTAGGGTCGTGACACAATGAGTTATATACATAAAAATGAGACTACTATGTTAAGAAACTCGAAACGATATATATAACGATTATCGTTATTACAACGTCTTACTAAATACATATGTATCATATTAAAATATTGTTACACTATATTTAACATGATAAAATGATAATTATATATATCATTAAGTATGTTAACAATGAACTACATATGTAAAACAAGACTACTAACTTAAGAATTTTGAAACGAGGCATATATGTAACGATTATCGTTGTAACGACATTTTAATGTATATATATATATATATATCATATTTAGATATATTCATACATCATAATATCATGATAATGTAATAATTTAACATCTCATTAGATATAATAAACAATGGGTTAACAACATTAAATGAGATCGTTAACTTAAAGGTTTCAAAACAACACTTACATGTAACGACTAACGATGACTTAACGACTCAGTTAAAATGTATATACATGTAGTGTATTTAGATGTATTAGTACACTTTTGAAAGACTTCAAGACACATATCAAAGTACTTCTACTTAACAAAAATGCTCACAATTGCATTCTCATTCATTTTCATCAACAATTCTACTCGTATGCAACCGTATTCGTACTCGTACAATACCCAGCTCCTAGACGTATATACTATTGGTATATACACATAATAATTCAAATCTTAGCAGCCCTATATAGTCAACAAACATGTGAAACCAACAATTAGACAACTAGCATGACTTATGAGCAAGGAAACAAAAACAAGAACTCCTTTTAACCCCACTCACCTTCACCACTCACCACCTACTCCATTTCACTTCCAATTTTCTTCCCAATTCTCTCTCAAAACACGCACACTCTTCCATGAACGTCTAAGTTACTATTTCTCCAGCAAAAATCATCAAATACAAGCTTTGGTTATTACCTATAATCATCATAAAAACAATTACTCAAGAACACATCAAGAACACTTCCAAGTTTACAAGTTTACTTCCAAGTTTCCTAATCCATTCCAAGCAATCATCTAAGATCAATGAACCTTTGTTATTTACAGTAGGTTATCTTTCTAAATCAAGGTAATATTCATATTCAAGCTTTGATTCAATTTCTATAACTATAACTATCTTAATTCGAGTAATAATCTTACTTGAACTTGTTTTTGTGTCATGATTCTATTTCAAGAACTTCCAAGCCATCAAAGATCCTTTGAAGCTCAAGTTATTTTTTCACATCTCCAGTAGGTTTATCCACAAAACCTGAGGTAGTAATGATGTTCATAACATCATTCGATTCATATATATAAAACTACCTTATTCGAAGGTTTAAACTTGTAATCACTAGAACATAGTTTAGTTAATTCTAAACTTGTTCGCAAACAAAAGTTAATCCTTCTAACTTGACTTTTAAAATCAACTAAACACATTTTCTATATCTATATGATATGCTAACTTAATGATTTAAAACCTGAAAACACGAAAAACACCGTAAAACCGGATATACGCCGTCGTAGTAACACCGCGGGCTGTTTTGGGTTAGTTAATTAAAAACTATGATAAACTTTGATTTAAAAGTTGTTCTTCTGGAAAAATGATTTTTCTTATGAACATGAAACTATATCCAAAAATCATGGTTAAACTCAAAGTGGAAGTATGTTTTCCAAAATGGTCATCTAGACGTCGTTCTTTCGACTGAAATGACTACCTTTACAAAAATGACTTGTATCCTATATTTACGACTATAAACTTATACTTTTTCTGTTTAGATTCATAAACTTAAGTTCAATATGAAACCATAGCAACTTGAATCACTCAAAACGGATTTAAAACGAAGAAGTTATGGGTAAAACAAGATTGGATATTTTTACTTGTTGTAACTACGTGAAAATTGGTAACAAATCTATATTAATCATATCCTAGCTAACTCATATTGTATTATACATGTATTCTAATATATTATGTAATCTTGGGATACAATAGACACGTATGCAAATGTTTTGACATATCATATCGACCCATGTATAAATATTATTTGGAACAACTATAGACACTCTATATGCAGTAATGTTGGAGTTAGCTATACAGGGTTGAGGTTGATTCCAAAAATATATATACTTTGAGTTGTGATCTAGCCTGAGACGTGTATACACTGGGTCGTGGATTGATTCAAGATAATATATATCAATTTATTTCTGTACATCTAACTGTGGACAACTAGTTGTAGGTTACTAACGAGGACAGCTCACTTAATAAACTTAAAACAGTAAAACGTATTAAAAATGTTGTAAATATATTTTGAACATACTTTGATATATATGTACATATTTGTTATAGGTTCGCGAATCGACCAGTGGCCAAGTCTTACTTCCCGACGAAGTAAAAAATCTGTGAAAGTGAGTTATAGTCCCACTTTTAAAATCTAATATTTTGGGATGAGAATACATGCAGTTTTATAAATGTTTTACGAAATAGACACAAGTAAATGAAACTACATTATATGGGTGAATGATCGAAGCCGAATATGCCCCTTTTTGCTTGGTAACCTAAGAATTAGTAAACCGATCTACTAATTGACGCGAATCCTAAAGATAGATCTATTGGGCCTAACGAACCCCATCCATGGTTGCGGATGCTTTAGTACTTCGATGTTGTTTTATCATGTCCGATGGATGTCCCGGAATGATAGGGGATATTCTTATATGCATCTTGTTAATGTCGGTTACCAGGTGTTCACCATATGAATGATTTTTATGCATGCTGTTTACAAGAAATGGAAATATGAAATCTTGTGGTCTATTAATACGAATTGATAAATATATAGGCTAAACCTATAACTCACCAACATTTTTGTTGACTTTTTAAGCATGTTTATTCTCAGGTGATTGTTAAGAGCTTCCGCTGTTGCATACTAAATTAAGGACAAGATTTGGAGTCCATACTTGTATAATATTGTTTAAAAACTGCATTCGAAGACTTATGTTGATGTGTAATATTATTGTAAACCATTATGTAATGGTCGTGTGAAAAACGCTATATTTTAGATTATCATTATTTGATAATCGTCGTAATATTTTAAAGGTTATGGTTTGTTTTAAAATCGAATGCAGTCTTTGAAAAACGTCTCATATAGAGGTCAAAACCTCGCAACGAAATCAATTAATATGGAACGTTTATAATCAATATGAACGGGACATTTCAAGGTGGTCGTGTAGTACCAAAGTACGGTATGAGACCAAGTGTGAAGTTTGAGATCACGGAAGTGAGAGAATGAAGTTGTCGTTGCGGGTGCTCTCGTAGTGAAAATCTGGATTGTCGTGAAGCTCGGACAAGATTATTGAACGGAAACGAGTTCGATATCGTGGTGAATGCTGTATTTACCCTATTCGGAAATGTGATCGTGGAAATCGTCAGTGGATCATTCCACTTGATGGACGATTGTGAGGCGGGGAGTGCCGGTTCCGATCGTCTCACATGGAGACACGCGGATGTTGTTTGTTTACGAGCGTATGTTCCCTAGTGATGTGACCCGTTAGTTGCATCGAAATGTCGAGGCCATCCTTAGCGGACGGTCTAGGTAGGAGGATTCACCCGGTTGTGGTGACTGTAGGAAGTGCTCGTCGGAGGAGTGTGTCGATTGCCCCGTTGGCATCGACTTGTGAAATTGAAAATCACGAGTTTTATGGGGTGAAAAACAAATGTTTGCGCATAAGCGGATATGCGACCGTTGAGTGGTGCGTTTATGAACCGATGAAGTACGGAGTTTTAACGCGACATGAATCCTTCTCGATTTGAATTAATGCAAGACTTGGTTCATGGCGTAGTGGACCTAGTAGATCACGTTGGGTGATTAAATGTTGATGGAATGTTTTAAACACTAAATCAGTAAATTGAATGTTTGACATGATTCGAAAGTGATTTTTCATATACCAATGGACTGTATAACCCTATCCAAATTGCGACTGTGATATGACTCGATCACAGATCAGATAGCGAAATAGATCAATCGTTGGATTATGCACATGTCTCTTGATCATCACCATTGAAAATGAACCTGCACATTTTTATTCTCAATTAAAGTAGTTATAAATTGTAACACTTTCATGCCTAATAATATAATATTATGCTAGAATTATGCTTTAAATTGAATCATGATACTCAAACGCATCACTAATCAAAATAGTATAACGTCATACATCAAATCCATATCTCTACCTTATGGAGCAAAATAAAAAAAATAAAACTATTAATCAATAAAAATCCATAATACTGTAACACTCAAACTTTCAAAGGATGGGTGGACCGGCGGTCTAGATTGGACCGACGGTCTAACCTTAGTTAAAAGGCAAAACAGGAACAAACTGGACCGGCGGTCCAGATTGGCCCGACGGTCCAGCACTAGGATTTTTTGTCAACAGCTCAGCATTGGACCGGCGGTCCACTTTGGACCGGCAGTCCACGACGGGACTTTTGTTATTTTTGTAATTTTGTAAAATTGAAGAAGGGCATTTGGGTCTTTTCACTTGAGGGTCGGTTTTGAGCCACTAAAACTGATCCAATCTCAATCTTATCCTCATTCCACTTCATTTTCTTCACCCCTAAACACTCTCATCTTTTAGAGTGAGAAAGAGGAGTTTAGAGAGAGAGAGAGAGCTTGGTTTGAGGAAGAAGAAGAGTGAACCGGGTCAAGCCGCAAGTGTTAAAGTTATTCTCGTTCACGGCTACGTTATGGTAGTGTTGGTATGTTCTAACTCCGAATTTCAATTTGTTTGATTCTTGTTCATGTTTAGGGTTATAAACCCCATTTCTCATGAAATTGAGGGTTTTGTTGTAGGTATTGTGTAAGTAAACCCGATTATTGTGGGTTTAGGGTTTGATGACGAATTTGGAAGTATTTGTCATGGTTTGGGTGTTAAATCACTAGGTTTTGAGTTTGTTAGTGATTTTGGTGTTCTTAGGAACAAATTTGCTAGTCAAATGGGTGTTGACTTGATTTGGTGTCAAAATGGGTTTTGAGTCAAGTTTTGGTGAATCAAGTATGTAAATACTTGATTTAGTTGTTAATTGGTGTTTTGGAAATATAATCACTAGCCGTTAGTGATTATGGGGCGTTTTATGACTTTGGTCAAAATGGGTAATTTGAATTGGGTCAAAATTGATAATGGCACTAATTTGGATTAAATGGATGTTAAACACTTTTGTTAAGTGTTAAATGGCGTTTTTGAATGAAAGTAATCGTGGGAAGTATTTTTGGGTTAAAATGACATTTTAACAAAAGTCAAACGCGGTCAAAGGCAATATGGGTCAATATTGCACGTGTTGGGGTTTTTGGTGTAATTGGCGTTTGAAATGATTACTACCCAAGTAGTAATTTAGTATTAAGACCTAGGTTTGGTCTAATTGGTGTAACGTATGATTTGGGTTAAATTGTACTTTGTTGTGTGGGTTTGAATTACCACCCGAAGTGGTAATTGGTTTGTGTCCATTACGTGTTAAGTGGGCGGATTTTGGCGAGCAAGGTGTAATCCCTCGGTTAAGGGATGTTTGTGTCGGATTCTCTTTTAGAGAATGGCTATTTATGTGTATATTGTACCTATGTGTGATATAGGTGGTTACTTGCCCGGATTTGAGGACGGAGATCATATTATACATGACTTGTGCGGGCATTCCAAGGTGAGTGGAATAAGTATACATGTATGTATATAATGTATTTATTTGTATGAACGGATATGTGTTGTCCGAGTTAGTGATATATGTCGTTGTACACTAACGGTTTTTATGAACGGAGTTAGTGATATATGTCGTTGTACACTAGCGGTTTTTATGAACGGATATGTGTTGTCCGAGTTAGTGATATATGTCGTTGTACACTAACGGTTTTTATGAACGGATATGTGTTGTCCGAGTTAGTGATATATGTCGTTGTACACTAACGGTGGTTATGAACGGATATGTGTTGTCGTTCCGCCCAAGGGTTAGTGATATATGTTGTACACTAACGGTTGTTATGAACACCGATGAAAAATTCGAGTATCATTCCTTTGTACGATTGGTTAACCATGGTTGGGTGAATTTTGTATTAGCATATTAAATTGTGAACTATATGCTATTGGTGTTGCTTGCTTATTGTGAATTGCGGATATTAGTTTATGCATGATGTTTGCATGGTTGTTGAATTGCTAGCTTGTATGCGGTATTGTGTAAGTGATTGCAAGTAAGTAGATTATATATGTATATGTATAACTATTGCATTTACTAAGCTTCAAGCTTACCCTCTCGTTGTTTACCTTTTTATAGGTATCGTTGATGCGGAGTTACCTAGTTGCTAGACTAGGAATGATAGACGTTGCTTAAGTTTGGAGGTTTAGCTTTTGGATAATTGGACGCGGATTGGGGATTTGGTAGTCCTCGGAATTATGCTCTTGGTATCGGGTTGAGTTATTGAGTAATAACCCGTGTTTTGTGTAATTAGCTCATTATTGCAAATGCTTTGTAATGTGTCTTTTGTGTACGAAGGGCCATATTGAGTTGTTAAACGTATCGTTACGATATTACGTCTTTGGTTAAAACAGAGTTGAAAATGTTATGCATTATGAACGGAATATTGGGACCTAACTTATAAAAAAAAAATGTGCTTCGTTTTTGGTAAACGGATTTGGGGCTGTTACAAATACAAAAAAAAAACTGACATAGAAGTCGTATAACAAAAAAATCCATAAATCAAAGTGAAGGGAAAATCTGACCTTATCCATACAGTATCATGGTTGAACACATTGGTTAAGGTAAACGTAGATTCAAGATAAAAAAATACAACTAATACCCAGCGATCAATTTTCAGCTAAATATATACATATTATATACTGACCGACACTATTCTATACTTTCGATAAATATATACTTTTCAGATATATAAAATTCGAAAAAGATATACCATTTAAACATAGATTTGCTTATTTATTGTTAAAAGTGTTTTAGATGATACTCCGTAGTATACACTATTCTATACTTTCGATAAATATATACTTTTCAGATATATAAAATTCGAAAAAGATATACCACTTAAACATAGATTTGCTTATTTATTGTTAAAAGTGTTTTAGATGATACTATGTAGTATACATTATAGTCATGGTTTTCTCACCAAGAGTAGCAAGAGTAGCAAAAGTCATTGTAAAACACAACCATTATTTGAAACAGAAAAGAACATGCAGTCAACGCAACATGGCAACATGAATCGTCACAACTTACCAATAGGCTTAATCTCAGCACCCTAACCGCATGTTTAACTGACATCGTCAAATGCAACTGCGACGTTTTTAGGTACACCATACTACGTCTTACCAGCACCCATATGCATATAATTCAAACTATGAAAGTCGAGATCTTCAACATGCCAAACAAACCACGTAAACAATAGGTGAAGTAACATCAGGTATTTACACTTTAATAGACTTTAGAACGATTTTTTCGACCTTAAAACCCCTCATAGACTCTAGAATATTTCTTTAACCCATTACCCGTTTCGACCTGTTATTCAACCTTACCCATTTGGACCCATTTAAAAATCTGACCATCTGAACCATGACATTTTAACCCAAAATCGTTATGACCCGTTACCCAAACCGACTCAACCTGACTCGTTAACTTTAATGTTGCATTCGAACAATCATTTTTCATCGATCAAAGTCAAACTTAGTCAACATCCGATACTCCCTGGGTATCGATTTTCGCAACCTTAATTTTATCACCAAGTGTAGCGACAAATGGATCGAAACTACCACCACAATTAATAACAAAATGTAGAATGAGCATAGAAACTTACAGCAGCAATGGAAGCACTTGAATCCTCTCCTGGTTGGGGGATGAGTGACATCAACACCAAAAATGATGGTTGGACGATCAGTTAAAAACAATTATAAACACAAACGAATTCGCGGGTCTAAATTAAACCATAATCAGTTATATAATAAATAAATATGTCATAATATTCAGATTTAATTTACACCAAAAACAATTATATGCATTGATTTAATTATTTTCTATCTAAGTGTTAAGTACAATTTATCATTTAAATAATGTTTTATTGGGTCAAACAAATTAAAACACAGTTACATGTATATTTGTTAAAACCGTCAAAAATCTTGATAAAAATGAGAGTAAAAAAGGATGCTTTTTCATATTTGTTAATTCTAGCTTAGTATATGAGAAATGGTGAAACTTCATTGCACCAAATAAAAAGAGCATAGATTATGCATACCCTCGCAACAACAGCTGCATCTTTTACCATTGCAACATCCTTGAGAGCTTTTACTTTTGAAGGTACCGTGTTTTGTTCCTGAAACGAAAAAAAGCATTAATCCTATAATTATATCCATACAAATAGTAAATATTAAGAATTTCATGCAAACATTTACAGGTTGGTATATTAGACACATACCAAGTCGTTCACACGCTTCTTGACCAATAACCCTCTCCAATAGTATCATAGTGAGAATGCTAGTGAACAAACCATACATATCCTCTCTTGAGCCGAACTTCAAAGCAATTTTCCTTAAACGTCATGGCATCGTCCAATACTAAATACTAAAGACTGTAAAAAAAAAACTCTCAATTTAGCACTTGTTTTCATTTTTGCAAGCAACTTCTCCGTTGTTTCATAAGTAATGACAACCATATATAACTAAGACCTCTATTTATTAAAAGGAGAAAAGGTATTCGACTAACTCAGATATAGATCGATCCAAGTTCTGCTTTTTCCCTAATAAGTAAACTTAAAATACAAGCAAGAAAAATGAGTCAGAAGTTTCCCAAGTGTAATCCTACATCTATTATTGAAATATCATAAATTTTGTACTCATCTTTAACGCACTTATTACTTATATAAATAAAAAACAAATAGGAGAAAAAGTGAATTGGGTCAACCAGCATACCTATTTCAGCATGTATAAAACTTCCCATTCAGAAAAGTAACACAAGCATATCCATATTTCCACCTCAGAATGGAGCAAAAGGTTCGCACCACCTGCTGCCCACTTTATGTGCTGATCAAATCTTTAAACTCAATCTGATTGCACCTGTCGACTGATCCAAATAGACACTTATACATTCTAAACTGTCTGTATCTATTACTTAAAGAAATTAAATTGTTCTATAACAAAATAACTAACGTTTTAATAATATAGAAAATAGAAAATTATAAACTTGACAGAAAAAGGCTGACCAAATTTGACCAGCCTGTTTCAGTTCCACCAAAAAGGAAAAGTTTCAACAGTTTGACCCATAGCTCACCCATTTTGCCACCTGTAAAAGGTAACAATTAGTATATAGCAGCCCCAGTCAAGTAAATATAGAGTACAAATCTAGATCAGAGAGATGACGAATTCGAAGAGATAATAGAAAATTTTAACGAACTAATAATACAATCACAAAATATCATATAGCCGATAAGCCGAACAAAATTATTCATATGATGTAATTATTCAGAAATAAATACATAACAATCTAAGATCCACACCACGAGAAAGCTAACTTGTATCAATAAAAGAAAAAAATTGCAAAGGAAATAGGTGATACCTGCTCGGTCAAAGACCCTTATCCAGCAACCATTCGAAGGATAATTTTGTTAAGATCGTACAAAATAACGTATAGGTGTATATTTTACATCTCATTTGGAGAAGTCACCAACTTAATAAGCAATTGCATAATCCAAAAGGAAAAATGGGATATCAAAGATTATGATATAATTAAAACAAGGGATCTGTATGTCTCCCCTCTCGTAAAATAATGATATATCAAAACTTATTAGCATTTAGTATATATCAAGATGATGTCAACAGAGAGACAAACCTTAAGTGAACAGGTATGTAGCAATTTTCCATATCATCACCCAATGTATTCCCAAGATTCTGTAAGTGTTTGGTAAAGCAAAAAGCATGATAATTGACCTTGCATCACAACCTATGCAGCGCTTTGTTAAGCTCACTAGAAAGCCTATAATTAAATGTTTCAGCTGAACAACCTGTATAAGTTTGTCACACGCTGAAAGCCATAACATATATGTCAGCATACCAGAATTCACTTAATACATTGCCTTGGAAGTTCATACATATCTTTTAGGAACAAAAGTTAAAGATCGAGTGTACAAATTTAGGAACTAACCGAGTAACCAAGCTTACACATGTAAGATCGACAAACGATGACGGAAGAGGTGATAGGGACGTGACGGAGGAGGGGAACCGGGAAGCGGCACAGATTTTCATAGAAAATTATATATTACTCCAGTTTTTAACTATTTATCTAAACCTTTATGCTATATGATTTAAGTACATATCAACATATAATCAATAAAAAAAAGAGTATATAAACTAACAAATCAAGGTATAATGTATTAAATTGTGAGTGTACCAATAGTAGGAATAGTGGTGACAAGTTCTCCCATTTTGATCTTGTTCAGAGATGTGATTTAACCTTATTCCAAAGTTGATTGTTTCTGGGGTAATATCTGCAATCATGATTAGATCAGCGGCAATAACCTATTTCCAAAAGGGATAAAATTAAAAATGGCAAAATTGATTATAATACCTATAACTGCATAACTGTTGGAATTTACAGTTATATAGCTACATCTATTCATGAATATTTACCATTTAATAACCACCAAATCTAATTGCTTCTTTTAAAAAGATATACATCACTGTAAGTGACAATATCAAAAGATATAAAATCTGATATCAAGGAATCATGGTATCAAGGAGGTAATATCAAAATTACCTGTTAGTAATGTAAGCATAAGCATTGTGAATTCAAAAACCACGATTCGTATTCCTTGTAAATAGATTTTCATCAACGAATTTGTAACAGGCGAGTTTGCAATTCTTAGCAGTAGCAGAATATAGTTATAGATAAAATAATTCAAACAGAAAAATAGCAAACCCCAATAATTTTGCAATTCTTAGCAGTAGCATAATATAGCTATAGATAAAATAATATAGTTATAGTTTGAAAATGAACACCATGGATCCAATTAGTATTACATCTTAATACAATTACCTCTGACTGATTCACGTGGGTGTTGAGATCGTTATGCGATTAACTCCGGCAGAATCACAATCTAATCGATCTAGTGGATTGTGGCTTTTGAAGATTAGGGTTTTTGGTATTCAAAAGTGAGAGCCTGCGCTTTTTTCCCTGTATACACACATACACATTAGAATGATACGGAGTATTATTTTCACAGACCCCTAACTTAAGTTTATTATCCCGTTTTTTTTTTTATGTATTAAGGGGGTATTATTGAACTTTTAAGTACTAATCATTGATTTACAAATTACATTCCTGACTAATTGATCTATTATAATTATAATATAAATAAATTTACCTGGTAATGAAGATCGATTCGTCAAAAGCACAAGCAAAAGGGTGTGTATCACCTACAACAACCCATTGTGGAAGCTCTCCAAAGTTTGAAAGCATCAGAACTTCTCCAACATCTTCAATCTATTTTTAAAACATGATTATCATTTATATGTTAATGAATCTTCATCTATATCTATATTGATCAACAGTTACATAAATATACCAAGAATGATAGCAATCAAGTGAAGCCAATCTTCATTTGTTGTGAGCATGTTGTGGCCGGAAGTCATCGCAATTTAGATGAACCACAAATACTCAAGTCTAACTTATCCAATTTGTTATACTCTTCTCTCATCTTCACCTCGACTATCCCAATCCCAATTCCTATAAACAAAATATCACAGATCACTCTATAAATCAAATGGTACACATCACTAAAACAAAAAAACAAAAAAAAAACAATATAAACTTCGGTTCAAACATCTTTGATAATGTATATAATTACCTGATCATGCCCTTGTGAATAGCACCATTCTTTTCATCGACAAAACTCGTGTAAAGATCTTTAATGATTTCTTGGTTGTGGGGCTGCAAGAGACCAGTGCTCGATGTAACGTAAGGTCAATCCACATAAGCCACTACCTATAATTGTATCGAATTAAACTCCGTGAGTACATAATAAATTGAAATTACTATTTAAGATATAAGATATGGTGATCATAAAAAAAAAAAAAGTTACAGCGGCTATCGAAGGGCCTGAATCCTTCCCAGGTTGAGGATGGGTGACATCTACACCCAAAATTATCGTTGGACTCTCAGATATAACCTGCAACTGCCTAGACAAAACAGTATTTGTACCCCCAACCTGTAATAAACTCATTAATATATAATCAGAAACATGTAATTATATAGAAATAATATTATACATTTGAGCTGTAAGTAAGTTAGTTAGTAGCGTACCTTCACGTTTACTTTCAAAGAAACGTTTTAAAAATACTGGTGATTCATTTTCATAACTTGTTTCAGTTGGCAGCATTGCGAGACGATTCCCAGTTCAGTTTCGCAGAGCTTTTTAATCCTTCCATAAGACCCGCTTGTTACGGGTAGAACGACAAACAATAATTGGAGCGACTGTACAGGTGCAACTCGTGTTAATTGACCAGAAGTTTGACTGTGGATATCAGATAACGCCTTCAATGATGTGAGGAGCTGCATTTTGAGGTGGAATCAACGGTCACTGGTTAAAAGCCTAAAATGCCAAAACAGACAATGTAATCTATAATCACTAAAAAGTAACTAACCTATTTCATCATTGTGTAGTGGCCCATCCTTTAAGTGTATAATTAATTCCAGCTACTTATTTACTACATGTCTAATGTTAAATCGACAACAAATTATACATAGCAGTTAATAATTAGAATCTATAAGACGTCTTTGTATGGTTCGACGAAGGAGAATGATGCATCAATTACAAAAAAAAGGTGAATATAAACATCAATCAAATATAGGTAATTCGGTAGCTATAGAAAGATGAATTCGGGTTTCAGGTGGACATCGAACGATCTTTCGTTGGAATCAACAAACTGACATATTGAATTTTAAATACCTGATTTGCTAAGCGAATCTTCAAAAAAATCAATACTGATTCAGTCGACGTCAGAATGTTCACAAGTATTCATGGCGAATAGAACACTGATTGAAGCGTGAGTTTGTTGATTAGGGTTCCATTATCAGGTGACGTAAATATAACTGAACCCCTAATTTTCTCCGAGTGTTATAATTAATAAGGGTATTTTAGGGATAGAGTGCATGTAAAATTGATTTATTAGCTAATATTTTTAGTGAATGATTAAGGACCGTTGAATCAAAGAGTATTATAATATAATTTCTAATCTAATGGTAATTAAGGAGTTTTGAAAATATTTATTACCTAATCTGACACTCTCTTTTTATAAATAAAATAAAATAAAATACGGATAAGTTTCCAACTCGTTATTCGTTAATAATCATTCCATTTGACAATATTTAATTGATCCAATCCAAAACCCTATTTTGAACATACTTTTGGTAGCAACACATGGTTGTCCACCTCACTTAAAAGATACACATCCACGTCACATCCTACATCTCTCGGCCGCTTTTCATCGTCGACACCTTTCAATTTACCCCCTTTTCATCCTCTTTTAGTCTTTTACACACACGCACACACAATCAAAAAAATTAATTTTATTCTTCACCGCTAAGCTACCTCACAAAATCACCAATCTTTATACACATATATAAACATCCACATAGAGAAGCATAAAATTTCCATCTGGGTATTTATAATGGGTGGCGGGTTATTGAAATTAGATCATAATGAACCAGAAAGTAACGAACTTGATGATGAATCTGTGGGTAATTTCTTTGATTCGTTGCCGGAAGGATTTGTATCAAACGCCTTAGCACTTACGAGCCCTAGAGATGTTTGTAGGTTATCGTTAGTGTGTTCTATTTTCCGATCAGCGGCGGAATGGGATGTGGTTTGGGAGAAGTTTCTACCGTTGGATTATCAGAAGATTATGGCGGCGACGGTGGACGGTGGTGGCGGTGGTTCGGTTCAGTTCGGGTCGAAAAAGGAGTTGTATCTAAGTTTATGTGATCACCCTGTTATTATCGATGGTGGTAATAAGGTTTGTTCTTTCGCATTTGTGTATTGTTTTATTTTATTTTATTGCTAATGCTAAATGCTACGTAATAATTTATAATTTGTTCATATATAAATTCTCAGTTAAATAAGTATAGTTGGTATGTTGAATTCCTTAGTGTAGTTTGTAATGAAATACGGAGTATTTGATTTTGGACCGACTGATGATTATTAAGTATATATATTTGAGTAATGGTGTACTTAACAAAGTTTTTCTTGTTTGACTTTTGAAATCATACAAAAAAGAACTTTATAAAGTGATGGTCTAACTTTTCATTTTGGTATTGGTGTATTTTTTTATAAAACAAAGACTTGCACGCCTATTACACGTACTATAAGTCGGCATCAATGAGACTTGAACTACTACCTCTTAGTTAATTGCCACCTTGATATTGCTAGGCCAAAATATTGTTGCTTTGTGTGGTATATGTGTTTGCTTTACTTGACACGTTTTGTATTTGAAGGAGAGTTTAATATGCTTTATGTAGCTTAGGATTTAGCTTTTGTAAAACTTTGAGAAAGACTAAAAAGTTTGTTTTTTGAACAGCAGAAATATTATAAAACTAGCGAAAAGTTAGGAAAGAATAAAATGTCTTAGTGTTGCAAGTCAATAAGTTTAAGGAAGTAATTAATTTGCTTTGAGCCTTCGATTAATAGAAAAGAGAAGCAAATTTAGTCTAATATGATCCCATTAATTAAAGGAGTGATCTACCGAAGGTTTATGAAGTAATATTTTATGCTCTTGAAATAAGTGAGGGTAAACTTGAAATTATTTACAATTAAGAGAATATCCATGGATTATAGTCTCCAAAAGTACTTCGGAGACACGGTTTAAGGATAAAGTTTGTATTTCGTTTAGCATGATGATAAATGAAATCCTCTATTTTGGTTAGGAATGGATAATAATAAAGTTCATGATAGCTTGGTTATCAGTGGCAGATCTAGGAATCATAGTCACGGGTAACACTAGTTAAAAGCTCAAAAAATTTACACTATTCAACGGTCACTCAAAAAACTTACACTGTATAGTGGTGTCACTAGTTAAAAACTCCAAAAAAAAAATCCACTAGATTTAAAAACCCCCAAAAAAAATCCACTAGATTGAGTATTTCATTGGTAGCGCGTGCAACCACTGCTATATAAATAAATCCATCCATGTTGGTTATATTGTTATCGTCGTTGAATACTTCTTATATTTGTGTTTTCATTATTTGGGCTATATTTCTGTAAGTTATTGGAATATGTAATTTGTGTTTGCAAGGTGACTTTATATATAAATATTAAATAGGCTAGTTTCTATAAATCTAGATCTCCTGTGCGTAATTTGTTTGCACGCCCCATGAAACATTACTACGCCATCATAGACCAGGTTTATCGTTCTGATCTATGACGTCATCTGCTTTTGTTTTTTTAATTATCTTTTTTTTCTAAAAAGGGACATTGTCATCGACGCTCGTGTTTTATTACACACGTACATGGAAACTTCAATTTCTTTCTATCAAATTGTAATTTTTACTCCAGATATATTGTAGAAAATGTAAATTGAAAATCATGTATTTTGTGATTCTGCAAACATTATATCAGGGTGCTCAAAGTTTGGAATGGTTAAGTAACTTCACATTTCTCAGTCAAATTTTTTTGCAACTTTTTACATTCTTCAACTCTTATTGTTTTTATCTTTAAAGAATCAGAAAATGGTAATCATAAGTCAACGTGATATTGTACAGAGTTTTTGGTTAGATAAACAAAGTGGGAAAATATGCTACATGTTAGCTGCACGAGACCTTTCAATCGTTTGGGGCGATACTCCTAGGTACTGGAGATGGATATCCATACCCGAATCAAGGTTATAATTTACTCTTCTGTTTGGGTTTTGACTTATCATTTTTTGGTCAACATGACTTTATTGATATTTCTGATTTGACACCAAGCAGGTTTACTGAGGTAGCAGAACTTATGAGTGTATGTTGGTTTGAAGTTCACGGTAAAATCAATACTTCCATGTTATCAGCGGACACTCGCTATGTTGCTTACCTCGTGTACAAATCAACACCAAACACCTACGGTTTCGAGTATCATCCCGCCGAAGTTTCAGTCGGGTTAAGTGGTGTCGAGATTACTGACGAGCGTCAAGTCAAAACGGTGTTTCTTGACCCGGAAGTCTACCAAAGACAAGGATACGAGCAGGGTCAAATACCTGGAAGACGACGGGGCATGTTTAACCCTTTTAGTCGCTTGGGGGGTCAGTATAATGTGGGACCTCCATTAAATGGACCGAAACCAAGGCCAGATGGGTGGCGCGAGCTCGAACTGGGTGAGTTTGTAATCGGGAAAGAGAAAGAAGGGGAGGTCGAGATGAACGTGTTGGAGGTGAAAGGAGGAAATTGGAAGGGTGGTCTGATTGTTCAAGGGATTGAGATTAGGCCAAAGCCAAGTTAAGATTAAGATTTAGGCATTTCGTTCTATTGTCAATAAGTGTGATGCTTCTTAGGTTTGTACGTAAGAGTTGATCGTTTGTATTGTCAATAAGTTTGATGCTCCGTAGCTTGTACTTCAGAATTGATCGTTTATATAACCAAATTTTATGTTTCGTGCTGTATTTGTTGTAGTAAATGGAAGTATATTGACTTTTATATAGTAGAGTTGGTGTTTACTTCTTGCAGCCGCCTTCTTATCTTTCAATTGTAATTGTAATTGTAATATACTTCCTTTGCTTTGGAACTTTCTTATGTCATTCTTGATTTTAAGGGTGTCAAATGGGCTGGTTGGTTTAGATAGTGTCATGGGTCAAATTGGGACCGGGTCAAATTGGGTCCAGGTCAAATTGGACATTTTAAGTAGGTCAAATGGGCCAGGGAACAATAAATGTTGTGTTTGGGGAGGAGGATAAAACATGGCATAACACGTTTGGTCGGGGAGAGTGAACCGGATGATGCATCTGCCAATGTGTTATCTCACAAGATAGACAGAGAATCGTTTCGGAAAAAATATTTTGAAAGAGACGGTTAACGGCAAGTTGAAAAGGGGGATCTAGAGGTTGATTTCTCTTAGATCGTTTGGTTTAGTTTCCGTCTTTATCGGGTAGTATTCGATCTTGTATTTGTTAGTTTGTTTTAACGTTATCGGGTTGTTAGGGGAGATTCGTTTATAAATAGTTTTCATTCAGTTAGTTGCTTTCTATGTGCGAGAGCTTCCCCAGTTAGCCTTCATTTCTATCCACTCAGGTCGCCTGTGCAGGGGCAGCAGGGAGGGTGTTTTAACGGCCATGCCCTCGGATTGGTCCGGGTTTCCTCCAAGTCAGTAGTTGGCGGCGGGTTATGCACCTACGAGAGATGAACGCATGTGTATGCCCTCGGATTGGTCCGGGTTTCCTCCAAGTCAGTAGTTGGCGGCGGGTTATGCACCTACGAGAGATGAACGCATGTGTGGTTAAGTCCCCCTGGGTGATCCCAAACTGATGTCCAAAAAAAGTTAGCAATCGTATTTTTTTTTTATTTTTTATTTTTGAAAAGCAAGCCCCCAAAATGAGGTTGGTAGGGATTGAACCTGAGTCTACTTTGGAGATTCCCAAGCACTCAACCACCCCTTTGGAGTTAGCAGTCGTATATTATATTCACAACAAAAAGATAATTAATTACTCTGTATTTCGGGATAGCAAAATCCCCAACAGATACGCAGGTGATAGATAAAGTCAAAAGTCATGTCAAAAACAAACAAAAAAAGAAGTCATAAAGTTATAACATGTTTTGAATCATTGTATACAACACGTACAACAAGAAAGAAGTGCACACGGCACACCATAAAAGTTAACTACCATAAAAGTGTCTTGTATGACGTACGTGTTGATAAGAGTATCATTGAAAATATGACAAGAGTGTTTCATTGTAATGTGGGTGCTTTCCCGTTTACGTATCTTGGCTTACCGGTCGGTGGTAATATGAAGAAAATGGAGAGTTGGCAACCGGTTGTGAGTAAATTCGAAAGCGTCTTTCGGATTGGAGAGCGAGATCGATGTCTTATGGTGGACGTTTGACCTTAGTGAAGGCAGTGTTGAATAGTTTACCGTTGTACTTTTTCTCTCTCTTTCGTGCCCCTTCGAGTGTGATCAAAAAACTTGAGAGTGTAAGACGTTCGTTTTTTTTGGGGTGGGTCGGGATCTAACTGTGACGACCCGGAAATTTCCGACCAAATTTAAACTTGATCTTTAAATGATTTCGACGCGATAAGCAAAGTCTGTTAAACTGAGTCTCAAAATTTGTGAACTGTTTGTATAGAAACAATCAACCTTTGACTACTCCCGACGATTCACGAACAATTAATTGTAAATAGATATGTGTATGTATATATAAATAATAATTCGAAATATAAATTGAAGTATTATATGTTGTTGTTATTAAAAATTAATAAAATAAAAATAGGATATTATAATAATTATTATTTAAAATATATCTCTATATATAAATAAAGTATATTAAAAATAACTATTAAATGATTGTAATACTCGTTTGATGTTTCGATTAATATTAAGCAAGTTAAATTCAAACTTATGTAATTTTAAAATAAATGGTGATACGAAAATGAGTTCTATAAATTTTAGGCTTATTAAAAATGTATTTAGGAACTATTTGTTAAGTTTTAACACTTTTTATATTTTACCCAGAATTGAGAGGGACAGTTGATGTAATTTTTATTTAACAAATTAAGGATCGAATTTTATACCATAATGACCAAAATAATTAAATATAGTTAATTTACAAATATGAGATTTTTCTGAACACTTTTATCCGCCACTGATTTCGCACGATACACAGTCCGTGAAAACTGTCAGTAAAATATAAACAAATATATTTCACGAGATTCAATTATGTACTGTGTTTGCCATCTCATCCACTAATCTATTTAATATATCATATGTGAATTCAACTCATGCTTAATTTTTTATTGTTGTTATATTAATATTAACTTATTATATATAGATATATGATATTGGCAGACAATAAAAAAACCATCCATTTGTTATGTATAATTAACCATCTCTCTTCTCTTCTATATCTACAACCGTGAGTATCACCTTCTTGCTTGATGAACGAAACCACCACTATTAAAAACTCGATCAAAACACCATATAGACTTTCAACTTCTATTTTCGTTTATCTACACAAACACACACCATCTCAGCCACCTCTAAGACCCATAACGGTCACCTTCCTTCTTCTCTCTCTCTAAAACTTAATATTGTAACATCACCACTCCCACATCCTTGTTGCTGAGTTATACTTTTGTTCCCTGTCTCCTATTATTGATCGTGAATCAACCACCACAACCACCATCTTCGACCTTCTAATTCCATAACTCGCCACTCTTACCATCATCTTCATGTTAGTCTTCAAACACAACAGCCAAACACCACCACACCTTGACCACAGTCGACAACCATCATCGAACGTACTCATGCTGCTACAGCTTTCTGTTAAACGAATTCTTGCAGCTGTCACTCGCTACTTATATGTATCTGTTTTCTGTCGAAACCACCATGACAATCAACCTGCAGTTGCTGCTGTACGCCACTGGCATACCCGTATGTTTTAACAACCATCACCATTAAAAACACAACACCACTCTTGATCACTACCTAAACATTCCTGTTTTACTGTTGTCCCTTTGAATCTATTCGACAAAACCATCTGCTACACCCTTTAAACCATGGTTGCAGCTGATCGATCCTAGTTCCTATTTTCTGTTTATTTTCGAAGCAAACTTCGAAACCCATTTGAGAAGACGATGAATAGTAATTTGATAATGAATATTCGTTTCTGTTTCCTTTCAAAACGTAACCATTGAAACCCATTTGTGATTTTATGATGATGATAAGAATCGATATTGGATGATGACCTGCATATGATTCCCTGTCGACATCAAAACCCTACAGTGGACGGTTATTTTAATGATATTGGGCCGAAATCTATTAATATCAGTTGGGCCATGTATGAGTTTTGTTGTTGGGCCGAAGGAATGGGGCTATGGGTTAAGTTTTTCCTTTCTGCCGAAGTTCATTAGCTTGTTGATATTGAGAACGGGTTATTTATATTTTGGGCGTAACATAAATCAGAAAAACAGACATACCTTGATGGTCCGAGGGTGTTTTGGGTAAACGAGAGGTCATGGGTTCAAGCCCGGGCAGTGGCATCTAATTATTTTAAAGCATGTCACTTGGAGGTAGTAATATTATTTTTTATTACTTATTATTATTATATTTATTATTATTATTATCATCATTAGTATTATTATTATTATTAAGTATTATAGATATTAGTGTTAATATGAAAATGATAATAATTGATATGTTTTGATGATAAAGAAAATAAGTATGATATGAATATGAATATGAGTATAAATATGTAAGTAGGATTATGGAATGAAGATAATAATAAAATGTTTACTATGATACAAACTTGATATTATAAAATGATAATAATCCTATTATGAATTTTTTAAGTGAAATTTTTAATGTTATGATTGAGATTATGATAATATAAGATTATGAATATTACTAATGTTAGTATCATTATTATGAACATAAGTATTATTATTATTATTATCATTATCCTATTTATTATTAGTATTATCATTATTAATAAAGTTATTATTATTATTATTAGTAAATCATTATTATCAAAACTAACATTTTAACAAATAAATATTTTGTACATTAAATATACTTATTACATATACAATAACTATATTAATATTTCATATAGCTAAATATCAAACATATTATCATATTTTTACGTACAACAAACTACCGATTTTAAAATAATACCAATCATAAAAATATATATATATATATATATATATATATATATATATATATATATACAAAATAAATATATATAACATATAATTTAAGATATAATGTATATATTTTAAATAGAAATTAGTATAAATTCTACATAACTACAAATATTTATATATAATATATAAATAAAATTTTGTGATTACCATTATATGTGTTGATATATATATATATATATATATATATATATATATATATATATATATATATATATATATATATATATATATATATATATATATATATATATATATATATATATATATATATATATATATATATATATATCAATGATATAGGTTCGTGAATCCAATGCCAACCATGCATTATTCAGTTTCGTCGTGTGAATATTTTTACTACAAAATATTGGATTGTGAGTTTCATTTGCTCCCTTTTTAAATGCTTTTGCAATATATCTTTTTGGGACTGAGAATACGTGCGCTGCTTTTATAAATGTTTTACAAAATAGACACAAGTAATCGAAACTACATTTTATGTTGGATTATCAAACCGAATATGCCCCTTTTTAGCTTGGTAGCCAAAGAATTAGGGAAATGGCCCCTAATTGACGCGAATCCTAAAGATAGATCTATGGGCACTAACAAGCCCCAGTCAGAGAATTTGAACTGCTTTAGTACTTCGATTTATCATATCCGATGAGAGTCCCGGAATGATGGGGATATTCTATATGCATCCTGTTAAGGTCGGTTACCAGATGTTCAACATATGAATGAATTTTTATCTCTATGCAGTTTGCGAAATGCATGATATGAGATTAAGTTTATGAGAAATTGAAATATGAAATCTTGTGGTCTATTAAAATTATGGAAATGATTGATTACGATAAACTAATGAACTCACCAACCTTTTGGTTGACACTTTAAAGCATGTTTATTCTCAGGTTTGAAAGAAATCTTCCGCTGTGCATTTGCTCATTATTACTTGGAGTCATTCATGACATATTTCAAAAGACGTTGCATTCGAGTCGTTGAGTTCAACAAGATTATTAATAAGTAAATGACAGATTTGGTCATTTATAGTTTGGATATTATGAAATGGTATGCATGTTTGTCAAGTTTCGATGTAAAGAAAGTTGTCTTTTAAAAACGAATGCAATGTTTGTAAAATTTATCATATAGAGGTCAAATACCTCGCAATGTAATCATATGTTATTGTATTCGTACTTATGGATTGGGACGGGTCGCTTCATGTGGTATCAGAGCGTTGGTCTTGGCGAACCAGGTCTTGCATTAGTGTGTCTAACTGGTAGTTGTTAGGATGCATTAATGAGTCTGGACTTCGACCTAGTTGTTATTAGGATATATTAATAAGTCTGGACTTGAACCTGGTCTGCATGTCAAAAGTTTTACTTATCAATTCTTGTCAAAAATTATCTGCTTACCATTCTTAGTCTAGACACGTCTTATTGCATTGATTGCATGAATAGTGTATAGAAAAAATTCATATCTTAGCATATCTGCTAATTCATATATTAGCGTATCTGTTACTGTAAACTTTGCCTAACATATTCCGTAAACCCTCCGTAATCTACGAAACCTTTTGTGCTATACATATAGATATTCTATGTAATTAGAATACCATCCGATAGCTGGAAAATTATTTCATATCGAAAAATCCTTTATTCAATCGTACGAAATGGAATTCATCATTAGTTCAAGTCCCTCGGATTCCGAAATGGAATCCCACTCAAGCTTCGAAAGCAGTGTGACCGGAATGGATCAACCAATTAGCCATCATCTATTCTGGATGAATTGGGGATGGGTTCGTAGCCTTCTTAATCATTGGAGACAAGAAGAAGGCGATCCTTTCCATCCACCACATTGTCCTCTTGACGAAGAACCTGAAACACTTACCGGCGAACCTGTCCGAACCACCATTTTCTCTCTCATTTCCAGAGTATCTAGTCACGATTATATACTATCCCATATTCTAAATCTTATTTATCCGATCTTCCGAACCACCAATCATCCCGGTATACTAGAAGAAGTCAACGAGCTTCGTGCTCGGGTAGTGGCTTTGGAGAATATGGTGCAAAGGTTACAAACACCAGCAGCAGCATAACCAGTACCACCATCATCAACACCAACAGTACCATTACCACTACCAACAACAACATCCCCATCACACGCCTCAACATCACAATCTGTACCTCGGATATCAACATCATACGCACCATAGATACCAAGGAGTATCAACAACAACAAACGATGAAGTATGGATTCATAACTTCATCGGAGAAATATTCTACGGCGATTATATAATTTATAATCCTAGAGATTATCTATTCTAGCCCTAACCATAAATCAGATGAGTGAACCAAAATGATAGAGTAGAAACCCTGACAAGAATGGTGCATAAGGTACAAGCTAGACATGTTTTACCAACAGCATCAACAGTACCCTTAGCCTCACCAGCATAGTCAGTGGTGTCAACATCGTCAGAATCAGCAGCACCTCTAACATCACAAGCTCCGTCAGTTCAAGAATCCCCGTGGACATCATTACAAATCAACAACGAATATATATTGTATCAACGAATTATGAAGTATTAACTCAATTCCTCTGAAGAAATTATATGTATATCTTATATATGTAAATTTTGAAACCATCATAAATCTTTTCGTACTAAGCTATTATATATGAATTGAAAACGGGTAGATACCACTCAGTTAAATTCATATTACTAATATGGTAAAATTCTTTGATTAAGGACTTAACTATCGTTAACCACAATCTCTGCTTCAACTCAATGAATTCTATTTCATAATAAATTAAGTGTATTATTCAAATATATGTTTGATTTTTATACTTTCATCATCGATGTACTCGAAAATTTTCAAACAACATCATTCGTACCTTGAGAAGTTCACAAGAATTCTACGAACACCAACATCATGCATCAACAAAATAACGAAGTATTGATTCATAATTTCAATTTCATTGAAGAAATACTCAGTAAAAGTTATGTAATTTCTAAAAATTTTAGGGATTATTCAATTCTAGTTTCAACCGTAAATCAAATGAGTTTAATTTAATATTAACTCATTAAATCTATATTACATCTGAAGAAATATACACATATATATTTCCATAAAGACTGTAATAAAATTCTTTTGTACAAAATATTAATTGTGAAATTTTTTTTAACGGGTAGGTAATACCCAAGAGATATATATAAATTCACAATTAATATATTACATTCTTCGAATCTGATTTGGCAATCACCAACTATATTCACTACTTTCACAACAATATACATTTTTTCATAGAAATAAAAACAACCATTCTCATCCAAACTTAATTACATATTCTGATTTTGACAAATCAAAATCCAAGTCAAGACTTAAAAGAAGACATCACTCTTAGAACTCTTACATCTTTCAAAGCCATACTTTGACTTCAAAACTGTGCTAGAACATCATTTCTATTCATAGAACCCAGAAAAAATATTTGTATCATTCAAAATCCTAGAACATCATATGTATATTAATGATTACAATCTGTTTTCAAACCTTTCGAAATTCCTGAAGGCACTTCAAATAATGAATCATAGAGATGATGATCCAACCACATGTTACCCACAGTCATGCACCTGAAAAACTCTCGAAACCAAAGTCATAGTTTAACACGTACCCGCGTCGAATCCTTTGGCATTTATTAGCAAAAACAACTTTACGATTCCTTTTCAAAGTAGCCAGTTTTGTCACAGCTCCAGCAAGTCAACTTCGAATTTTCAGTAAGACTAGTCTTATTATATCCTCGATAGATACGTTGCCCTTTCGTCATCGTTACTGGGGAATGATATGGCCAAAACGGACGGTTTTATTTTCGCGGTGTCGTTAGGAAGCGTCACGTCAGAATCAGCTACCACGAGGGCGAGTAGTGGGTTGTTTTATCATTTATATTTAGCTGGGGTTCCAAGCTATAACTCACCTACTTGTCTTACTTTTCACGAGTAAGTGGTAAATATAACTCAGGTACGAATTTTTGTATGTTTGCTTAGTAATGTGGGACAAAAGTGCCTATATAGTTAACCCTAGTGACAAGAGGTGATAGATTAAGATTAACTAGATAAAATAGTAATTAGACAATAAAAGTAAAGATAGGTATGAAGAATAGAATTCTGAAGGGGAATTATCGCAAGAGTTTAACTTCTTAGGATAAACACTAAACCTCAATCAGCTGGACTGTGAACCTAACTGATTTGTCACTAAGAGTTTAGGCTTTGAAGATTCTGACCAAGACAGGTATCCCTACTCCCAACGTTAACCTGAAAGGTTTGAACGACCTTATGGATGGAATCCTAGGTACATGAACAAAGTGGTTTACCCAATAAAGGAACGTCTCAGCTTTTCTTAATCCTAGTTGGTCTGACTAAAGCAATATCCTACCACTAAATCACTATGCTATGCCTCAACATTAACAGATGTGCAATCTTAGATATCCTAAGGTACTGCTAATTGGGATAGAAGTCTCTCCTTTGCGATCACTTATTCAACCCCGAATCATCTTACAACATCTCAAGAACATTGCTTCTGACGCGAATCATGCTTCTGAGTAAGCTAGTGTTCACTGAACTCTCTATTGCTAACTCTAACCACAATCTAAATGGGCAGCTCTTCTATGATGAACAAATGGTTATTCATACGTAGGTACTATATCCCTATTGTGACATTAAGCACACATAACTACTTACCTTGTATCCTAAGGTTGATCAGTTCCTAATTGTGATGACCCGGAAATTTCTGACCAAATTTAAACTTAATCTTTGTATGATTAATATTTCTGATACGATAAGCAAAGTCTGTAAAACTGAATCTCAAAATTTTTGAACTACTTTCATATATTCAAATACCTTTCGGTTGTTCTTGACGATTCCCGAACAATTATATGTATATAGATACATATATATATATATATATATATATATATATATATATATATATATATATATATATATATATATATATATATATATATATATATATACATATATACTATAACTTGAAAACGTAACACTATATTAATTGTTTGATACCGTACATTAAACTTATTGGTTTAAATATTTATTTGAATATATATGAAAAGTTGGAATATTAATTGTATGAATAACTTGCGACGTATATTTAAAACGAGTTTATGAATGTTGAATATATATATTAACTTGGTCATAAAACGATTTGTTATTATATATATATTAACAAATAGCGAGACAATGATTTATAGAAGTAAATGACCAAAACACTCGAAAGTTTAAGATACACTTAGAATGATATAGTTTATTGATAATTTAAGACTATATTTTGACAAAGGTACGAGTCACAAAACGTAAATTGCGAGTTTTCTAAGCGTACGAAAATGCGTTCGAGAAACCAGAACCGGGACATAAGTCGAGTGACAACGTACGAGTCATCAGAATGAAAATTACAAGTCAACTATGCACATGAATTTAATATAATATATAATTAATTATTTAAATTATATATATTATATATATTATATTTAATTATGTCGACAAACAAGAAAACAAAAAATATGTGAGCTGGATCTGACGGCCATGCGATAGCATGAGAAATAGGCATAAAACCCATGTAATCGCATGGGCATCAGATTTCAAAAAGTTGCCTATAAAAGTCCAGTTTCTGCTCGAATTCTTTTACACATATATTACTCTGTAAGTATTTAATTATTATAATAATAATAATTATTATTATAATAATAATAATTATTATTATTATTATTATTATTAAATTATTAAGATTATTATTATTATTAATCTTAATATTTTTAGTAATATTATACATAAAATATTACGACGAGGTCATGAGCGTGTCACTTTCAAAACAAGCTTCAAACGGGATAGAACTAAGGAAATTATGGGTTATAGCTATGGAGGTTATGGGTAATGTTCATGGGTATTGTCGCAAGTCAAACCTAGTATTTATCATCTCTGTTGCGTCTACGTACTTTCCTGCAATATTGAATCTCAATATTGATACGTGAGCATACATATCTTATCTTTTATATATTAATAGTGTATACATGTCTAGTGCTCGAGTATATATTTATACATGCTTGTATGCTAAATTTCGTCGTTAAACAGTTTATAATGAATTACGAATTAAATACATATATTACTGGTAAAAGGTATATGATATACATGTTTTCGGAAAGCTGGTGAAAAATCAATAACTTTTCATTTAGAAATCGCGTAATTTTGATGAACGAATCAAAAGATATGGTCAACTGAATTATAATTGATGTTAATTGGAATTGCTTTTAAATATGCAATTAATATTTAAACAACCTGTTTATGAGATTGATAAAATACTACTAGCCAAGTAAATGAATCCTTATATAAGGCACGTCTCGTTTTGTTGAACAATTGTCAAAATTGACTTTTGATAACTTTTGTATGTCGATCTCGAGCATTAGGATTGTGATACACTATAACCCAACCTAGTTTATTAGACATGTATTGACCAACATATGTTCTCTAGGTTGAGATCTACGGTTAATCTTGCATTCCGAGTTACGGTCACTTTTTGATGAATGACCTTATGTGCTGCTAAGGTGAGTTTCATTTGCTCCCTTTTTAATTGCTTTTGCAATCTATATTTTTGGGCTGAGAATACATGCACTTTATTTTAAACGCAATGGATACAAGTACATACTAAATTCTACACTGAGTTTGAACCGAAAATCCCTTAGCTTTGGTAACTAGTAACTGCCAGTTATAAGAACTGGTGGGCGCGAGTAGTAGTATATGGATCCATAGGGCTTGATATCGCCGTCTGAGCTAGAGCGCTAGCCTTTTAATGGACGTATGCTATTTGAGAAGCGTACACGTTGGTTTGCGTGTATTATTAAGATGATTATACAAAGGGTATAAAATATATATACGTTAAGTTTAGTTACCAGGGTGCTCAATTTCGTAGAATATTTTGATAAACGTTTCTGGATGAAACAACTGAAAACTTGTGATTCACCTTTATATACAGATTATGCGCAACATTAAAACTATGAACTCACCAACCTTTGTGTTGACACTTTTAAGCATGTTTATTCTCAGGTTTCTAGAAGTCTTCCGCTGTTTGCTTATATGTGATACAAGCTATGTGCATGGAGTCATACATGCTTTATTCAATAAAACTTTGCATTCACAAAATCATCACCGTGTATCTTATTTTGACTTCATTGTCAACGGATGTATTATGGTAAACTATTATTTATGGTGATTTTATATATGTAGAAATCATCAAACGTTGAAAACCTTAGAAATTGATATTCATTTATTGTGTACCTTTTGAAAAGAATGCAATGTTTACAAAACGTATCATATAAAGGTCAAATACCTCGCAATGAAATCAATGATTGACGTGTTCGTCCATATGGATTTGGAGCGATCGTCACACTAGTACTAGGTTATAGCCACGTAAATAAGCGGAAAGGGTGATCCGTAAATTAAACTTCTAAACCGTCAAGGTTTCAGCATAACAATATGATAAGTTTCAGATAAAATATTCAACACATAATAAACAATTGTAACAGATAGATAATCATGTAAGATGAAAGCAACTCAAGATAATAACTTTATTAAATTAAGGAAAGCATTCACCATTTACAGACGAGATCTGGACCATTACAAGTACTGACAACCTCTAGCCCACTCCTATTACAATCTTCGGCGTTCGCCTCCGGGTACTTAATTTTCCGCTCGGAGGTGAGAAGGTCTTGAAAGCTCTAGTGGGAGAAAGTGTATTGTAGTGAGAGAGTGAAGAGAGGTATGTGTTGGAATGAATGACAAAGGCCCTTTAAATAGACTTGAAAATTGCCAAATACGCCTGGCAGGCCGTTTGGCAGGCCGTATGGCAGGCCGTATTTGGCAGGCCGTATTGCTGGCAGACCGTTTGGTGGCTCGTGTGGTGGCACGTATCTGGAAGGCCGTTTCCATACTGGCAGGCCGTTTCCATATTGGCAGGCCGTATGGCAGGCCGTATGGCAGGCCGTATGGCTTGCTGGTCAGCCTTGATTCCCTGGATCGTAACTTGATTTCTTTTCTTTCACCGTTTTCGTTCTAGAATCTTCGTTTTAGCTCCATTTCTCTTGATTCTTTTTGCATTATCTTTGTAATTACTTTACCTACAAGTTTAACATAAAAAGTGATTATTTTGCCGACAAAGCTTTGAAATTTGTGCTTTTGGGACTCAATATCGGGGGTAAAAACGTGACTTTTTAGCCGATATCAAATATCCCACACTTAGACTTTGCTTGTCCTCAAGCAAACTGCTGAACTTAAAACAGTGAGGACTTTAATTCGTAGTGATCAAGCTGTTTTGTTCTGCAAGACGGAAGGGCGGTAACTTGGTTTTTATTCTTTTTGCTATTCTCGAATCTTTTTCCGCAAGCATGAGAGGAGGTTACATAACTGAGGCTATCTCACTCGGGTCACTCATTTCACTAAAGTGTTTAGGGTATCCTAAAGTTCTAAGAAATGAAGTCACTCTTATCCAGTCATGCTTACATTCTTCGTCATAGGCTTGATCAAGACTCAAATCTCAATCACTTATTTGCGAGAATTTTCGGTTATCGACTCAGCTTGAATTTGTGAAGAGATGGGGGTTTGGAAGTTTCTATAGTATGAAAGGTTTTGATAGATAGGAGTTTTCTTTTTCGAAAGATTGATTTCGGCGATCCCTTCAGCTTTTATCAGGAATTTCTTGGTGAGCATCCTTCTTTTTGACTGCCAGGAGTTCTTTTCTCGAATCTTTGCTGGTTCTGCTCCCTTTCTCAGAGCCTTTATTCGTAGAGACTTTGCTCTAGTTTTTTTTTTTTTTTCAAGCAACTTTTGCTTTTCTCTTCGAGGTCTCCTTTTGGGCGATCTTCTTTGATATTCGACTTGGATGCTTGCATTTTTATAGTGCGATTTTGGAGGTTTCCCGAAAAAGAGTGATTTAGTCGGGATTTATTTATTTATGAAGTGGATAGAGTAAGTAAAAAGAAAAAGGTGAAATGGATTTGTGGAGCGAAAATGGAAACGAAGGTGTGTAGCGGAGGTTGTTTTTGTCTTCACGGATAGCTGAGGTTTTAACTTAGTCATCCTCGTCAAAAGGTGTGATTCCGAAATGTAGATCAAGAGCAAGTTCTGATTCCGAGATGTTAACATCGGCGCGCTCAACGGAAATATAGTGAAGTACTAAAAATGAGTGCTTATAAAGCCTTATTTGGGGGTGCCTCACAACAATTATAGCAGGTCGAATTGCGCCTTTTGTTATGCAATGCTCTTTTGGGAAATTGATTTTGATTTTCGCAAAAAGTTTTCAACCTTGTTTTTACCCTTTTTGTCTGTTTTGTAGCAAAAACTTTTTGATCTTTTATAGAATTTTATCATCCTTAGCGTTTTATAATTCGAAAAGTTTTAAATTTTGTGAAAAACTTGAGGATTTTACAAGAATCGTTATGTGCAACATTCGCTATCCCACACTTTAAAATAAAATTGTCCTCAATGTTAAGGATACGGAGTATCCCACACTTTAGTTTTTAAAAGAGGCGTTGTGCTATAAAAAGTTTATGTTGTTGGGGTTGCCAATCCCACACTTAGTTTTTTAAAGTGGTATAGTAATTGCGTATATTCTATTTGAAAAGGTGATGAAGACGTAGTACTCCCCTATGGTGTCAAGACGTGGATTCTTCAATTCTTGTGCCGGCGTCATCCTCGTTCAAGTTGTCCTTGCTCCTGCTTCCATCTCATACGGTTCTCGATTGTCGTTTGCTTTGTGACATTTATTCATGCAATATTTATTCTAAAAACAACCATACATGCTAAAACATAAAAGTAGTTATGCCCGAAATCGGGCGTACAGAAACATAAGATAATGTAGCATCAGTAATAAAAGGTACGAATGTTCCAAAAGATAATCATGATTTCGGCTGAGGTGCTGAATATGGTGGAGAGTAGATCACACTGGTACTGGCTCTGGTTGGGTTCCTTAATCTAGATTGACCCTCGCTGGTCATCTCATCGTCTGTGACAAACTGGTCTGCCAACTCTGCTGTATTCATACCCGAGAATATTCTAAATTCTATCTCATCTGATCTAGCGATTAACCCAGTTAACGATGATGTGCTCGTATGAACCATAGGCCCTGCCTGCCAACCCATACTATCCTGTAAATCTCTACCTCTTCCCCACTGCTGGTTCACATCCATGTTATCTATACCCTGTGTGATCCCTGCAGTCGTACGTTGCTCCAACGCCTGTTCCCACCTAGGGTCTTGACCAACAGTAGATGTTGAACAACTCTTCAACAAAATTCTCGGGCCCTGTAGTCTGTGGAGGTGGCGGTGTAGGTGCGATAACTGTACGCTGCGTGTAGTGATGAGTAGGTGGAGGTGTAGGTCCTGAAAACTGATGGCTCGGGCCTGCTCCCCTAGGATCACGGTGGGCTTGCATTACCGGACACTCATGTGGGTATGGTGGGATGTCGAACTGTCTCCCCTCATAATGCGCAAAGTGATCCAAATTCTGAAGGATCGCGTGATGGGAAAACCAACTCTCATGCCCGGGTAAATCTCCTATATGGTACTGGTAGCTGTACGGTGGATATTGTAGACGATCACCCTCGCCAACTGATGAGTGACGGCGAGTGTCAGTGGGCGATCCATGGGCTGTGGGGTCATCCTCATCCACAGGTTCCTGGGAACCTCATCTCCTACTACCATCCCGTGTCCGAGTGTCAGGTCTGAATCCCTGAACTCTCACCCCTGGTACCGTCCGCTCTTCGGAACCGGGTATCTCTGGGTTCGCCTGGATGATCAACTGCTTACCCTCAACGCGAATATACTTCCAGTAGCTCAACAACTTATACCCAATCTCCTCTGATACGGCCCCAATCGTATAGTTAAACTGTGCAACATCCCCCAAAACATGCATGCTCTTGAGCAACTTAGTCACAACACCCCCTAAAACCGGCACAACCGTGCTTGCCAAATTCTTCTCGCTGGTGATGGCCTGAGCTAGGAGATGCGCCACCTGTAGATTCTGGTTGTTCATTATGGCGTGCATCAGGCGCATGTCTCTGATTGTAACAGCACCGCCAAATCTTGCTTTAGGATGGAGGGTTTTGGTGATTAGGTGGTGGAGGATTTGGAGTACGGGGTTGGCGAATTTTGACGCCATTTTACTTGACTGCCATGGCCCGTTATATGTGGTGTGCTCTTGCCAGAAAGTCTGATGATCCATGTAATTCAAGGTGGTCAATCCATCCCTGAATATTGGCCGGGTGAGTTGTGATGATTTGTACAACTCTAGGTGTCTCGCAAACCGTGCGAGAGTCAAGTGATACATTCGGTTTTGATGTCGAAAATGGATGCATTCTTGATTATTTTAGTCCGCCGGATCAACCGTTGAATCAAAACTCCAGGTAGCCATAAACTATGCATATGGCTCGTTATATGTAGTTTCGTTTAACTCAAACAACATTTTCCAGGCCCGGTGCATTCTACCTTCGGCTTGGAAAGTCAACATTCTTCTGAGATCAACATCCCAACCACACTGTTCCAATATCGTCCAGTTGATGTATTTATTTCCCGCTTTTTCTCGGTTAACCCAAACTCTCATGAAGGGCTCATTTTCCTCCGGGTTATCCTGCCCACGAAGAGAATGGGGCAACTCGACATCATTTCGACGATTGGCCATCTGCAAAAATCAAGTAAAATAGGTTATGCTCCAAAAATTAAGATTTAGAGTCCAAAAATGCCTATATTTTTCGAAAAAAATTCGAAATGAGGGCTTTAAAAATGGGGTTTTCCAAAATCCTGTTATAGTCAAATATAGCCAAAATTACACAAACAACATTTAAATGAACTATAACCTTACTTTTGAGCAAAATTCAAAGTGTACCCGTGATTACAATAAATAATGCAATAAATAATAATTATAGTAATTTAGTCGTAATAAGCAATTTTTAACCAAACGTGATGATTTTTAAGCATACAATGATCCTAAAGACCATTTTTAATTACCTTAAATATTTTTAAACATCAAACTTGAGCTATAACATGTTAAAGTCAAAGATTAGAGCCGTTTGACCGAAAAATATTTATTTTGTTCAAAACGTACAAAATAAGGAAAATCAAAGATTAAGCTACATTTTTATGAGCAAATCAATGATTTCGTCATTTGAACTAGTTTTAAGGCAATCCTATTTAAAAACGTTTTAACTATAGGAAAAATCGTAGACCTAATTACGTGTAGTTTGACCAAAATACCAAATTCAAGCAAACAAGCCTTCTTTGTTCCAAATTCAGTTTCTAAATGTTCCTAATGAATCACTAAGCCTAACTATGCTAGCAAAACATCAAATTTCCAATAATTTCACCAAATTTCACCCTAAAACCTCAAGTAACTATTCTAGAGCCAAAAACTATCCAAAATATCTCAATCAAGCCTAAAAACTAACACAAAGTAATCACATTATCTATCTAAGCATAAAGGAATCCAAAATTGAGTCAAAAACAAAGTTTTTCTAAAAAGTCAAAAATTTGACCCTAAGAGAAAATTCGAATTTTCATCAAGAAAGAGTACCTTTTGTAATTGATGATGGAATCGAGTTTAGAAGGCTAGAGAGAACAAGTTTTGAGCTTTGATTCGTCAATTTTGGTTGAAATTTGAGTGTTTAAGGTGGTGGTGGTGTACGTCGGTGATGGAGGCAGGGAAGGAGAAAAAAATCACAAGGGAAAAGAGGAAAGAAGGAGAAAAGAGAAGGAAAAGAGAAAGAAAAAGGCCCGTGTGGCTCGCGGGCTTATTTCCCTGACCCGACTTGCACAATTTTTAAATTTTTAGAATTTTAAAATTTAAAGGGTTTTAAGAAAAGATAAATGAAATAAAACCTCGGATTTTAATCCGGTTATTTTTATATTATTTTATTTTTATATTTTCTAAGATATATTATTCGCTAAAATGAGAAAAGACAAAGAAAAATTAAAATATTTTATTTTTATAAAAACACAAATCACACAGGTTCCACAACTAAATTTCAGAAATGACGCGGAAAGAAAGACAAGTTTAAAGCTTCTTTGACCATCCTGAGCAAGTCATCGGAGTGTATTGAAAATATCTCGAAATCACTTAACATTTTACGCTCGCGCTTCTGTAAATCTCCGATATCGTCCATAAGTTTAACCAAAGCCCTTTTTACTTTCTTAGTGTTTGAAATTCCGTCCCTTGGCCCAGTATCTCTATAATTTAGTTCAAAAAGAAGTTTTGCCACTGTGTCTTGAAATAAAAGATCTTCCGCGCAGTCAGGATCACCGATAGTAAATTTAAAGTTTGAAGATATTTCTCGAATGATCTTCCTTTGCGGGTTTGTAAACGGAAATTTTGACATAGTGAGGATTTGCACGAGTTCCGAATATACTTCCTTTCTTTTTGTGAAGAAATTCTGATGTATTCTTTCCTCGGTAGAATCCGGAAAAGCTTCAATTAATCTTTTGATGAGAAATGAGGCTGGATCAAAGTAAAAGAAATCTCGGTTTCCGTAGGTTAAAATAGGGTTAGGTGTCTTGCTTTCAATCCAAAATTCTAATTCAGAGATCATTGCCGAGACGTAACAGTTTATATGAATTGGAGAAACTTCCTTATTGGTGAAATGAGGGAGAAAAGCGACGAATGACTCTAAATCGAATTTGAAATTGATTTCTGCATCCCTCATACTTGACGAAAAGGTCATCCCCACATTCTTTTAACAGTTTGTGAAGAGAACGAGTCTGAGAACGCAGCTCTTTTAACAGATTGATTTGAAATGTTGAAAATGAGAAGTCTGAGGAATAGAGGTGCCTAATGAATTCTCTATAGACGTCTAACCTTCTACTGGGATTTAACAGATTTCCAATAAACGAAGCTTTTGTTTTATCAGGGTTTCGTATCTCTTTAGGATTAAATTCCAACAAGTCTGGATAGTTGAAAATAGTTGGATATTCTTCCCTTATCTCATCTTCCATTATCAGGAGTTCGTTAAGACTGAGCCTCCCTTTTGGATCGCGAAGAGGGTCGAATCCTGGTGTATTTGAGTAAAACTTGTCCAAAAGCAATGAAATCTCTAAGTCAGATGAAATTATCCGGCTTCTTGGACTACAAGAATCAAGAACTAAGTCTTGATGAGATTCATCAGGGTTTAGATTTGTTTTAGGTTTATAAAGAAAAACTTTGTCGGTTTCCGAAGTCGTGGGAGAGCAACTGCCATTCGCACTTTCTTCGTAGACGGTTAAGTTTGAACTGGAAACTACAAAAATTAAAACCATAATTAATTTTTTTGTTTTTATAATTTGAAAAGGGTTTACTGTAATGGCGAATTTAAATCCTATACCGACAAACTCTCTGCTTGTTAAGCATGTGTGATTCTTGTCAGTTTATCTTTTGAAACAAGTGGCCAGGCAGACAACGGAGAGGCAGGATCCTTTTGGTTCCAATATAATTGGAGACTGTTCGGAAAATCCAATAACCAAGTCCGTGTATAATTGTCTTTCTTAGACACCACTCAAGAATCTCAGATATCTTGATAGAATTAGTAATTACCTTAACAGACAGAAAATAAGTCCCCGGCAGCGGCGCCAAAAACTTACTACTACTCTCGTGATATGGCCAAAACGGACGGTTTTATTTTCGCGGTGTCGCTAGGCCGCGTCACGTCAGAATCAGCTACCACGAGGGCGAGTAGTGGGTTGTATTATCATTTATATTTAGCTAGGGGTCCAAGCTATAACTCACCTACTTGTCTTCCTTTTAACGAGTAAGTGGTAAATATAACCCAGGTACGTATTTTTGTATGTTTGCTCAGTAATGTGGGACAAAAGTGCCTATATAGTTAACCCTAGTGACAAGAGGTGATAGATTAAGATTAACTAGATAAAATAGTAATTAGACAATAAAAGTAAAGATAGGTATGAAGAATAGAATTCTGAAGGGGAATTATCGCAAGAGTTTAACTTCCTAGGATAAACACTAAACCTCAATCAGCTGGGCTGTGAACCTAACTGATTTGTCACTAAGAGTTTAAGCTTTGCAGATTCTGACCAAGACAGGTATCCAGTGTTGCAGATCTCGGAATTTCTCGGCGAGATCTCGGTTTCAAAACTCAGCCGAGAATATTTTCCCATCTCGTTGAGATTTCTCGGTCAACGGTTAAAATCTCGGTCAACGTCACGATTTCTCGGATTTTCTCGGTGAGATCTCGGATTTTCTCGTAATTTCTCGTATTTTCTCGCAATTTCTCGGATTTTCTTCTAATTTTTCGCTCATTTCTCAAATTTTCTCGTAAAAATCCATATAAATATACATATATTTATATATTTATACATATTTATATTAAAAAAACAAGAAAGTCAACACAAGTCAACGTCCGAGATCTCCCCGAGATTTTTCCGAGATGCCGAGATCTCCTCAAAAATGTCCAAACGAGATCTCCCCGAGATCCGAGTTCTCCAACCTTGCAGGTATCCCTACTCCCAACGTTAACCTGAAAGGTTTGAACGACCTTATGGATGGAATCCTAGGTACATGAACAAAGTGGTTTACCCAATAAAGGAACGTCTCAGCTTTTCTTAATCCTAGTTGGTCTGACTAAAGCAATATCCAACTACTAAATCACTATGATATGCCTCAACATTAACAGATGTGCAATCTTAGATATCCTAAGGTACTGCTAATTGGGATAGAAGTCTCTCCTTTGCGATCACTTATTCAACCCCAGATCATCTTGCAACATCTCAAGAACATTGCTTCTGACGCGAATCATGCTTCTGAGTAAGCTAGTTTTCACTGAACTCTCTATTGCTAACTCTAACCACAATCTAAATGGGCAGCTCTTCTATGATGTACAAATGGTTGTTCATACGTAGGTACTATATCCCTATTGTGACGTTAAGCACACATAACTACTTACCTTGTATCCTAGGGTTGATCAGGTCATAATACTAGGTTATAGCCACATGAATAAGCGGAAAGGGTGATCCATAAATTAAACTTCTAAACCGTCAAGGTTTCAGCATAACAATATGATAAGTTTCAGATAAAATATTCAACACATAATAAACAATTGTAACAGATAGATAATCATGTAAGATGAAAGCAACTCAAGATAATAACTTTATTAAATTAAGGAAAGTGTTCACCATTTACAGACGAGATCTGGACCATTACAAGTGCTGACAACCTCTAGCCCGCTCCTATTACAATCTTCGGCGTTCGCCTCCGGGTACTTAATTTTCCGCTCGGAGGTGAGAAGGCCTTGAAAGCTCTAGTGGGAGAAAGTGTATTGTAGTGAGAGAGTGAAGAGAGATGTGTGTTGGAATGAATGACAAAGGCCCTTTAAATAGACTTGAAAATTGCCAAATACGCCTGGCAGGCCGTTTGGCAGGCCGTATTGCTGGCAGGCCGTTTGGTGGCTCGTCTGGTGGCACGTATCTGGCAGGCCGTTTCCATACTGGCAGGCCGTATGGCAGGCCGTATGGCTTGCTGGTCAGCCTTGATTCCCTGGATCGTAACTTGATTTCTTGTCTTTCACCGTTTTTGCTCTAGAATCTTCATTTTAGCTCCATTTCTCTTGATTCTTTTTGCATTGTCTTTGTAATTACTTTACCTACATGTTTAACCGAAAAAGCGATTATTTTGCTGACAAAGCTTTGAACTTTATGCTTTTGGGACTCAATATCGGGGGTAAAAACGTGACTTTTTAGCCGATATCAGGGAACCTTTCATATTCCACCACATTAGCAGTAAAGTTACCAACAACTTCATTACTCAATGGCTTAAGTCTCTCCGAAAAACCATTATATTTGTTCGTTAAAACCCGATCGTATACTCACCCGCATCTTGTAACAAGAACTGATGTACCAATTACCGGAAATTAGCAATCATTATTTTGAATTTCGTAGCGTTTCTATGCCAATAGTTATATATATACATATAACGTCTACCTCCAAGACTTACATACTTCGAATGTGAAGTTTCTGAAAAAAAACACCCCAATCTACGATTTAGTTCTCTGAAGTTTTGGAAAAGCTGAAAGAAGCAGCAGAAACTGTAGACAACCGTAATAGTCAAAAGTTTGATGATAAAGAATAGTGTGTTGGCAAAGCTCAGAAAAAGAGAAGGTTTGGATCTGGAAAACGGATTGAGCAAACTATGGAGAAGGCTGTGGATAAATCACAAGGACGAAATCTGCCTTCAAAGAATCCAAATGATTCAGTGTCTGCTGAAATCCTTAGCAAATACCTTGCTCCTTATTCTAAAACCTTTTTGAACAATATTCTTCATCATCATCTTATCTTAAATATTCTAAGATATCATCGTATCTCCCATTATAAATATCCTCCATATTTCTGAAGATATTTTCATAACCATTCTTATCTAAAATCGTTACCCCTTCGCGCTATCTGTGTTACATCATAAAAGAAACAATTTTAGCTTCTAAATTCTGAAACCTTCGAGTTTAAAATATGAATGTTTTGAAGTAGTGTTGGGAACTGAAGCATGAGTTAGTATAATATAATGATACTTGATCAACGTGATTATATTACAGTAAGTCATGCTGAGTTTCTAAATGGAACGTGATGATTCACAGATCATAACGTCATCATGTGCCATGTTACACGACTCTTGTATTCTACCTAACCTCTAAACACATCAAGGAAATATTTTTCTTGATGATTCGGTCTTTTCCGGGATATTCTGTTAATTTGACAAATCAAGATCATGCCATTACAATTTTCTTCTTAGAACATTAACTACGTTCATCCAAAACTTCATACCTACGAATTCTGGACCATTATCCGCTTGACTTAAGGTCGAGAAGAGAAAACGAAAGCATGAAGCTCCGAAAAATAATGGAGAATATAAAGCCAGATAACAACCCTGAAATTACAAACCGTGTATATCAATGCGTATAGCAATATAAAGACACGGGAGAATGAAAAACACAATAACCCCAAGGTAATGGTAGAAGAAAATAACTTCCTCCGGCGGTAGATGAAAATGAAGAATGACAGATATGAAAGTTAAGAGTATATCAAGAATCAGAACTGGATGGAGCATATTAACGAATGCTTTAAAGTATGAGTTGAGGGAGAAAGAATAGAAGGTTTAAGTTGTAAGGAAACGAAGGAGGCGGATTTATAGTGAAATATCTGACAGACAATCGAAACAGATTATTGTATTTAATCAAAGAAGATCCTAATTTCCTTAATCACCGAATAACCAAATCTTATTACAAAGATTTTCTCTAAATCCCTTAAATTCCGGAAATCAACCGTGACTACGTCAAAAGATATGACGAAACTTTATTTTCTCATTGCACTCTTTTGTGATAGCTTCATTGGTACTCTTCGAATAATCGAATTATTTCATCCTTATTACTCAATGATAATAAAACTCTATTTATCAGCTTATATAAGTCATGAAAACATACTTATTATTATTCATGACCATCCCAATCAAATTTCGGGACGAAATTTCTTTAACGGATAGGTACTGTGACGACCCGAAAATTTCCGACCAAATTTAAACTTGATCTTTAAATGATTTCGACGCGATAAGCAAAGTCTGTTAAACTGAGTCTCAAAATTTGTGAACTGTTTGTATAACAACAATCAACCTTTGACTACTCCCGATGATTCACGAACAATTAGTTGTAAATAGATATGTGTGTATGTATATATAAATAATAATTCAAAATATAAATTGAAGGATTATATGTTGTTGTTATTAAAAATTAATAAAATAAAAATAGGATATTATAATAATTATTATTTAAAATATATCTCTATATATAAATAAAGTATATTAAAAATAAATATTAAATGATTGTAATACTCATTTGATGTTTCGATTAATATTAAGCAAGTTGAATTCAAACTTATGTAATTTTAGAATAAACGGTGATACGAAAATGAGTTCTATAAATTTTAGGCTTATTAAAAATTTATTTTGGAACTATTTGTTAAGTTTTAACACTTTTTATATTTTACCCAGAATTGAGAGGGACAGTTGATGTAATTTTTATTTAACAAATTAAGGATCGAATTTTATACCATAATGACCAAAATAATTAAATATAGTTAATTTACAAATATGGGATTTTTCTGAACACTTTTATCCGCCACTGATTTCGCACGATACACAGTCCGTGAAAACTGTCGGTAGAATATAAACAAATTAATTTCACGAGATTCAATTATGTACTGTGTTTGCCATCTCATCCACTAATCTATTTAATATATCATATGTGAATTTAACTCACGTTTAATTTTTTATTGTTGTTATATTAATATTAACTTATTATATATAGATATATGATATTGGCAGACAACATAAAAACCATCCATTTGTTATGTATAATTAACAATCTCTCTTCTCTTCTATATCTACAACCGCGAGTATCACCTTCTTGCTTGATGAACGAAACCACCACTATTAAAAACTCGATCAAAACAACATATAGACTTTCAACTTCTATTTTTGTTTATCTACACAAACACACACCATCTCCGCCACCTCCAAGACCCATAACGGTCACCTTCCTTCTTCTCTCTCTCTAAAACTTAATATTGTAACATCACCACTCCCATATCCTTGTTGCTGAGTTATACTTTTGTTCCCTGTCTCCTATTGTTGATCGTGAATCAACCACCACAACCACCATCTTCGACCTTCTAACACCATAGCTCGTCACTCTTACCATCATCTTCATGTTAGTCTTCAAACACAACAACCTAACACCACCACACCTTGACCATAGTCGACAACCATCATCGAACGTACTCATGCTGCTACAGCTTTCTGTTAAACGAATTCTTTCAGCTGTCACTCGCTACTTATATGTATCTGTTTTCTGTCGAAATCACCATGACAATCAACCTGCAGTTGCTGCTGTACGCCACTGCCATACCCGTCTGTTTTAACAACCATCACCATTAAAAACACAACACCACTTTTGATCACTACCTAAACATTCCTGTTTTACTGTTGTCCCTTTGAATCTATTCGACAAAACCATCTGCTACACCCTTTGAACCATGGTTGCAGCTGATCGATCCTAGTTCCTATTTTCTGGTTATTTCCGAAGCAAACTTCAAAACCCATTTGAGAAGACGATGAATAGTAATTTGATAATGAATATTCGTTTCTGTTTCCTTTCAAAACGCAACCATTGAAACCCATTTGTGATTTTATGATGATGATAAGAATCGATATTGGATGATGACCTGCATATGATTCCCTGTCGACATCAAAACCCTACAGTGGACTGTTATTTTAATGATATTGGGCCAAAATCTATTAATATCAGTTGGGCCATATATGAGTTTTGTTGTTGGGCCGAAGGAATGGGGCTATGGGTTATGTTTTTCCTTTCTGCCGAAGTTCATTAGCTTGTTGATATTGAGAATGGGTTATTTATATTTTGGGCGTAACATAAATCAGAAAAACAGACATACTTTGATGGTCTGAGGGTGTTTTAGGTAAATGAGAGGTCATGGGTTCAAGCCCGGGCAGTGGCATCTAATTATTTTAAAGCATGTCACTTGGAGGTAGTAATATTATTTTTTATTACTTATTATTATTTTATTTATTATTATTATTATTATTATTATTATTATTATTATTATTATTATTATTATTATTATTATTATTATTATTATTATCATTAGTATTATTATTAAGTATTATAGATATTAGTGTTAATATGAAAATGATAATAATTGATATGTTTTGATGATAAAGAAAATAAGTATGATATGAATATGAATATGAGTATAAATATGTAAGTAGGATTATGGAATGAAGATAATAATAAATTTTTTACTATGATACAAACTTGATATTATAAAATGATAATAATCCTATTATGAATTTTTTAAGTGAAATTTTTCATGTTATGATTGAGATTATGATAATATAAGATTATGAATATTACTAATGTTAGTATCATTATTATGAAAATAAGTATTATTATTATTATTATTATCATTATCCTATTTATTATTAGTATTATCATTATTAATACAGTTATTATTATTATTATTAGTAAATTATTATTATCAAAACTAACATTTTAACAAATAAATATTTTGTACATTAAATATACTTATTACATATACAATAACTATATTAATATTTCATATAACTAAATATCAAACATATTATCATATTTTTAAGTACAACAAACTACCGATTTTAAAATAATACCAATCATATATATAGGGGCAGGACCAATGGGGAAGTAACCAATCGGGGGGAAGCGGGGGGAAGCAAAAAATTTTTTTTTTCGTTTTTTTTAATTTTTTTTTCCGGCATCAAGATCACACGAAAATATGAATATTTAGAAGAGACACTTCGTGATGAATGTTATTAGTTAGGCAGGAAAACGATCGACAAAAATAATATTCAAGATAATATTGTTCGTGAAGAATATGAACGTTTTTTTTTCTTCATGTTTTGTGAAGTAAAATTTAGCCCGATTTAGAGTTTAGGGTTTAGGGTTTAGGGTTTGGTGTTTTGAGTTTATTCCATAAACCCAAAACACCAAACCCTAAACCCTAAACCCTAAACCCTAAACTCTAAACCGTTCGTGTTAAAAACTCAATCTAAATCCTAAATCTAAACCCTATGTTGTAGTGACCCGAACTTTTCCATGTTCATATATATTAATTGAGATTGATATTTACATGACTAAATGTTTCCAACATGTTAAGCAATCAAACTTTTTAAGACTTGATTAAGTGAAATAAGTTTCATATAGACAATTGATCACCCATGTTGACCGACGATTCACGAACGTTACAAAATTGTAAAAAACTACATGTTGTGGTATATATATAGACATATATATATGGTTGACATAAGATTATGATGAGTAAGTATCGCACTAAGTATATTAACAATGTGTGATATACATAAGAAATGAGATTACTAAGTTAAGAAACTCGAAATGATATATATAACGATTATCGTTATGATAACGTCTAATAAATACATATGTATCATATTAAGATATTGATACACTATATTTAACATGATAAAATGATATTTAAATATATCATTAAGTGTGTTAACAATGAACTACATATGTAAAAACAAGACTACTAACCCAAGAATTACGAAACGAGACTTATATGTAACGATTATCGTTGTAACGATATTTTAATGTATATATCATATTAAGAGATATTCATACATCATAATATCATGATAATATAATAATTTAACATATCATTTGATATAATAAACATTGGGTTAACAACATTAATTGAGATCGTTAACTTAAAGGTTTCAAAACAACACTTACATGTAACGACTAACGAAGACTTAACGACTCCATTAGAATGTATATACATGTTGTGTTTTGATATGTATTCTTACACTTTTGAAAGACTTCAAGACACATATCAAAATACCTCTACTTAACAAAAATGCTTACAATTACATCCCCGTTCAGTTTCATCAACAATTCTACTCGTCTGCACCCGTATTCGTACTCGTACAATACACAGCTTTTAGATGTATGTACTATTGGTATATACACTCCAATAATCAGCTCTTAGCAGCCCATGTGAGTCACCTAACATATGTGGGAACCATCATTTGGAAACTAGCATGAAATATCTCATAAAATTATAAAAATATGAGTAATCATTCATGACTTATTTACATGAAAATAAAATTACACATCCTTTATATCTAATCCATATACCAATGACCAAAAACACGTACAAACACTTTCATTCTTCAATTTTCTTCATCTAAGTGATCTCTCTCAAGTTCTATCTTCAAGTTCTAAGTGTTCTTCATAAATTCCATAAGTATAGTTTCATAAAAATCAAGAATACTTCCAAGTTTGCAAGTCTACTTCCAAGCCTTCTAATCCATTCCAAATAATCATCTAAGATCAAGGAACCTTTGTTATTTATAGTAGGTTATCTTTCTAATTCAAGGTAATATTCATATTCAAACTTTGATTCAATTTCTACTACTATAACAATCTTATTTCGAGTGAAAATCTTACTTGAACTGTTTTCGTGTCATGATTCTGTTTCAAGAACTTTCAAGCCATCCAAGGATCCTTTGAAGCTAGATCCATTTTTCTCATTTCCAGTGATTTTATCCAGAAAACTTGAGGTAGTAATGATGTTCATAACATCATTCAATTCATACATATAAAGCTATCTTATTCAAAGGTTTAAACTTGTAATCACTAGAACATAGTTTAGTTAATTCTAAACTTGTTCGCAAACAAAAGTTAATCCTTATAACTTGACTTTTAAAATCAACTAAACACATGTTCTATATCTATATGATATGCTAATTTAATTATTTAAAACCTGAAAACACGATGAACACCATAAAATCGGATATACGCCGTCGTAGTGAAACCGGGGGCTGTTTTGGTTTGGATAATTAAAAACTATGATAAACTTTGATTTAAAAGTTGTTCTTCTGGGAAAATGATTTTTCTTATGAATATGAAACTATATCCAAAAATCATGGTTAAACTCAAAGTGGAAGTATGTTTTCCAAAATGGTCATCTAGACGTCGTTCTTTCGACTGAAATGACTACCTTTACAAAAACAACTTGTAACCTGTAATTCCGACTATAAACTTATATTTTTTATGTATAGATTCATAAAGTTAAGTTCAATATGAAACCATATCAATTTGATTCACTCAAAACGGATTTAAAATGAAGAAGTTATGGGTAAAACAAGATTGGTTATTTTTACTTGTTGTAGCTACGAGAAAATTAGTAACAAATCTATATTAATCATATCCTAGCTAACTTATATTGTATTATACACGTATTCTAATATATTATGTAATCTTGAGATACCATAGACACGTATGCAAATGTTTTGACATATCATATCGACCCATGTGTATATATTATTTGGAACAACCATAGACACTCTATATGCAGTAATGTGGGAGTTAGCTATACAGGGTTGAGGTTGATTCCAAAAATATATATACTTTGAGTTGTGATCTAGCCTGAGACGTGTATACACTGGGTCGTGGATTGATTCAAGATAATATATATCAATTTTTTTTTCTGTACATCTAACTGTGGACAACTAGTTGTAGGTTACTAACGAGGACAGCTGACTTAATAAACTTAAAAAAGTAAAATGTATTAAAAATGTTGTAAATATATTTTGAACATACTTTGATATATATGTACATATTTGTTATAGGTTCGTGAATCGACCAGTGGCCAAGTCTTACTTTCCGACGAAGTAAAAAATCTGTGAAAGTGAGTTATAGTCCCACTTTTAAAATCTAATATTTTGGGATGAGAATACATGCAGTTTTATAAATGTTTTACGAAATAGACACAAGTAAATGAAACTACATTATATGGGTGAATGATCGAAGCCGAATATGCCCCTTTTTATTAAGTCTGGTAATCTAAGAATTAGGGAACAGACACCCTAATTGACGCGAATCCTAAAGATAGATCTATTGGGCCTAACAAACCCCATCTAAAGTACCGGATGCTTTAGTACTTCGAAATTTATATCATATCCGAAGGGTGTCCCGGAATGATGGGGATATTCTTATATATGCATCTTGTTAATGTCGGTTACCAGGTGTTCACCATATGAATGATTTTTATCTCTTTGTATGGGATGTATATTCAAATATGAAATCTTGTGGTCTATTATTATGATTTGATAATATATAGGATAAACCTATAACTCACCAACATTTTTTTTGACGTTTTAAGCATGTTTATTCTCAGGTGATTATTAAGAGCTTCCGCTGTTGCATACTAAAATAAGGACAAGATTTGGAGTCCATGCTTGTATGATATTATGTAAAAACTGCATTCAAGAAACTTATTTTTGATGTAATATATTCTTATTGTAAACCATTATGTAATGGTCTTGTGTAAACGGTATATTTTAGATTATCATTATTTGATAATCTACGTAATGCTTTTTAAACCTTTATCGATAAAATAAAGGTTATGGTTGTTTTAAAAATGAATGCAGTCTTTGAAAAACGTCTCATATAGAGGTCAAAATCTCGCGACGAAATCAATTAATATGGAACGTTTTTAATCAATATGAATGGGACATTTCATATGAAGTGACCCAAACTTTTCCATGTTTATATATATTAAATGAAATTGATATTTATATGATTAAGTGTTTCCAACATGTTAAGCAATCAAACTTGTTAAGACTTGATTAATTGAAATAGGTTTCATATAGACAATTGACCACCTAAGTTGACCGGTGATTCACGAACGTTAAAACTTGTAAAAACTATATGATGACATATATATGGATATATATATAGTTAACATGATATTATGATAAGTAAACATATCATTAAGTATATTAACAATGAACTACATATGTAAAAACAAGACTACTAACTTAATGATTTTGAAACGAGACATATATGTAACGATTATCGTTGTAACGACATTTAATGTATATATATCATATTAAGATATATTAATACATCATGATATCATGATAATGTAATAATTTAACATCTCATTTGATTTAATAAACAATGGGTTAACAACATTTAACAAGATCGTTAACCTAAAGGTTTCAAAACAACATTTACATGTAACGACTAACGATGACTTAACGACTCAGTTAAAATGTATATACATGTAGTGTTTTAATATGTATTCATACACTTTTGAAAGAATTCAAGACACTTATCAAAATACTTCTACTTAACAAAAGTGCTTACAATTACATCCTCGTTCAGTTTCATCAACAATTCTACTCGTATGCACCCGTATTCGTACTCGTACAATACACAGCTTTTAGATGTATGTAATATTGGTATATACACTCCAATGATAAACTCTTAGCCGCCCATGTGAGTCACCTAACACATGTGGGAACCATCATTTGACAACTAGAATGAAATATCTCATAAAATTACAAAAATATGAGTAATCATTCATGACTTATTTACATGTAAACAAAATTACACATCCTTTATATCTAATCCATATACCAACGACCAAAAACACCTACAATCACTTTAATTCTTCAATTTTCTTCATCTAATTGATCTCTCTCAAGTTCTATCTTCAAGTTCTAAGTGTTCTTCATAAATTCTATAAGTTCTAGTTTCATAAAATCAAGAATACTTCCAAGTTTGCTAGCTTACTTTCAATCTTGTAAAGTGATCATCCAATCTCAAGAAATCTTTCTTATTTACAGTAAGATATCTTTCTAATACAAGGTAATACTCATATTCAAACTTTGGTTCAATTTCTATAACTATAACAATCTTATTTTAAGTGACGATCTTACTTGAACTTGTTTTCGTGTCATGATTCTGCTTCAAGAACTTTCAAGCTATCCAAGGATCCTTTGAAGCTAGATCCATTTTTCTCATTTCCAGTAGCTTTATCCACAAAACTAGAGATAGTAATGATGTTCATAACATCATTCGATTCATACATTTAAAGCTATCTTGTTCAAAGGTTTAAACTTGTAATCACTAGAACATAGTTTAGTTAACTCTAAACTTGTTCGCAAATAAAAGTTAATCCTTCTAACTTGACTTTTAAAATCAACCAAACACATGTTCTATATCTATATGATATGCTAACTTAATGATTTAAAACCTGAAAACACGAAAAACACCGTAAAACTGGACATACGCCGTCGTAGTAACACCGCGGGCTGTTTTGGGTTTGATAATTAAAAACTATGATAAACTTTGATTTAAAAGTTGTTATTCTGGGAAAATGATTTTTTTTATGAACATGAAACTATATCCAAAAATCATGGTTAAACTCAAAGTGGAAGTATGTTTTTCAAAATGGTCATCAAGACGTCGTTCTTTCGACTGAAATGACTACCTTTACAAAAATGACTTGTAACTTATATTTCTGACTATAAACCTATATTTTTTCTGTTTAGATTCATAAAATAGAGTTCAATATGAAACCATAGCAATTTTATTCACTCAAAACGGATTTAAAACAAAGAAGTTATGGGTAAAAGAAGATTGGATAATGTTTCTTGTTGTAGCTACGTGAAAATTGGTAACAAATCTATATTAATCATATCCTAGCTAACTTACATTGTATTATACATGTATTCTAATATATTATGTAATCTTGAGATACCATAGACACGTATGTAAATGTTTTGACATATCATATCGACCCATGTGTATATATTATTTGGAACAACCATAGACACTCTATATGCAGTAATGTGGGAGTTAGCTATACAGGGTTGAGGTTGATTCCAAAAATATATATACTTTGAGTTGTGATCTAGCCTGAGACGTGTATACACTGGGTCGTGGATTGATTCAAGATAATATATATCAATTTTTTTTTCTGTACATCTAACTGTGGACAACTAGTTGTAGGTTACTAACGAGGACAGCTGACTTAATAAACTTAAAACAGTAAAACGTATTAAAAATGTTGTAAATATATTTTGAACATACTTTGATATATATGTACATATTTGTTATAGGTTCGTGAATCGACCAGTGGCCAAGTCTTACTTCCCGACGAAGTAAAAAATCTGTGAAAGTGAGTTATAGTCCCACTTTTAAAATCTAATATTTTGGGATGAGAATACATGCAGTTTTATAAATGTTTTACGAAATAGACACAAGTAAATGAAACTACATTATATGGGTGAATGATCAAAGCCGAATATGCCCCTTTTGCTTGGTAACCTAAGAATTAGTAAACCGATCTACTAATTGATGCGAATCCTAAAGATAGATCTATTGGGCCTAACGAACCCCATCCAAAGTACCGGATGCTTTAGTACTTCGAATTCGTTTTTATCATGTCCGAAGGATTTCCCGGAATGATAGGGGATATTCTTATATGCATCTTGTTAATGTCGGTTACCAGGTGTTCACCATATGAATGATTTTTATCTCTATGTATGGGATGTATATTGAAATATGAAATCTTGTGGTCTATTATTATGATTTGATAATATATAGGTTAAACCTATAACTCGCCAACATTTTTGTTGACGTTTTAAGCATGTTTATTCTCAGGTGATTATTAAGAGCTTCCGCTATTGCATACTAAAATAAGGACAAGATTTGGAGTCCATGCTTGTATGATATTATGTAAAAACTGCATTCAAGAAACTTATTTTTGATGTAATATATTCTTATTGTAAACCATTATGTAATGGTCGTGTGTAAAAGGTATATTTTAGATTATCATTATTTGATAATCTACGTAATGCTTTTTAAACCTTTATCGATAAAATAAAGGTTATGGTTGTTTTAAAAATGAATGCAGTCTTTGAAAAAGTCTCATATAGAGGTCAAAACCTCGCGACGAAATCAATTAATATGGAACGTTTATAATCAATATGAACGGAACATTTCAGTTGGTATCCGAGCGTTGGTCTTAGAGAACCAGAAAATTGCATTAGTGTGTCTTATCGAGTTTGTTAGGATACATTAGTGAGTCTGGACTTCGACCGTGTTTTCTTTAAAAACGATTGCTTAACACTTTTGTTGGAAACTATATATTATTAACATGTAAATTTTATGTGGTATATTAACCTCTCAATGTGTTTGATATTGTGTGATAGATGTCTACCATGAAATGTCCCGTTCTTATTGATTAAAAACGTTCCATATTAATTGATTTCGTTGCGAGGTTTTGACCTCTATATGAGACGTTTTTCAAAGACTGCATTCATTTTTAAAACAAACCATAACCTTTATTTCATAAATAAAGGTTTAAAAAGCTTTACGTAGATTATCAAATAATGATAATCTAAAATATCCTGTTTACACACGACCATTACATAATGGTTTACAATACAAATATGTTACATCGAAATCAGTTTCTTGAATGCAGTTTTTACACAATATCATACAAACATGGACTCCAAATCTTGTCCTTATTTTAGTATGCAACAGCGGAAGCTCTTAGTATTCACCTGAGAATAAACATGCTTTAAACGTCAACAAAAATGTTGGTGAGTTATAGGTTTAACCTATATATATCAAATCGTAACAATAGACCACAAGATTTCATATTTCAATACACATCCCATACATAGAGATAAAAATCATTCATATGGTGAACACCTGGTAACCGACATTAACAAGATGCATATATAAGAATATCCCCATCATTCCGGGACACCCTTCGGATATGATATAAATTTCGAAGTACTAAAGCATCCGGTACTTTGGATGGGGTTTGTTAGGCCCAATAGATCTATCTTTAGGATTCGCGTCAATTAGGGTGTCTGTTCCCTAATTCTTAGATTACCAGACTTAATAAAAAGGGGCATATTCGATTTCGATAATTCAACCATAGAATGTAGTTTCACGTACTTGTGTCTATTTTGTAAATCATTTACAAAACCTGCATGTATTCTCATCCCAAAAATATTAGATTTTAAAAGTGGGACAATAACTCACTTTCACAGATTTTTACTTCGTCGGGAAGTAAGACTTGGCCACTGGTTGATTCACGAACCTATAACAATATATACATATATATCAAAGTATGTTCAAAATATATTTACAACACTTTTAATATATTTTGATGTTTTAAGTTTATTAAGTCAGCTGTCCTCGTTAGTAACCTACAACTAGTTGTCCACAGTTAGATGTACAGAAATAAATCGATAAATATTATCTTGAATCAATCCACGACCCAGTGTATACGTATCTCAGTATTGATCACAACTCAAACTATATATATTTTGGAATCAACCTCAATCCTGTATAGCTAACTCCAACATTCACATTTTGAGTGTCTATGGTTGTTCCGAAATATATATAGATGTGTCGACATGATAGGTCAAAACATTGTATACGTGTCTATGGTATCTCAAGATTACATAATATACAATACAAGTTGATTAAGTTATGGTTGGAATAGATTTGTTACCAATTTTCACGTAGCTAAAATGAGAAAAATTATCCAATCTTATTTTACCCATAACTTCTTCATTTTAAATCCGTTTTGAGTGAATCAAATTGCTATGGTTTCATATTGAAATCTATTTTATGAATCTAAACAGAAAAAGTATAGGTTTATAGTCAGAAAAATAAGTTACAAGTCGTTTTTGTAAAGGTAGTCATTTCAGTCGAAAGAACGACGTCTAGATGACTATTTTAGAAAACATACTTCCACTTTGAGTTTAACCATAATTTTTGGATATAGTTTCATGTTTATAATAAAAATCATTTTCCCAGAATAACAACTTTTAAATCAAAGTTTATCATAGTTTTTAATTAACTAACCCAAAACAGCCCTCGGTGTTACTACGAAGGCGTAAATCCGGTTATAAGGTGTTTTTCGTGTTTTCAGGTTTTAAATCATTAAGTTAGCATATCATATAGATATAGAACATGTGTTTAGTTGATTTTAAAAGTCAAGTTAGAAGGATTAACTTTTATTTGCGAACAAGTTTAGAATTAACTAAACTATGTTCTAGTGATTACAAGTTTAAACCTTCGAATAAGATAGCTTTATATGTATGAATCGAATGATGTTATGAACATCATTACTACCTCAAGTTCCTTGGATAAACCTACTGGAAATGATAAAAATAGATCTAGCTTCAAAGGATCCTTGGATGGCTTGAAAGTTCTTGAAGCAGAATCATGACACGAAAACAATTTCAAGTAAGATTTCCACTCGAAATAAGATTGTTATAGTTATAGAAATTGAATTAAAGTTTGAATATGATTATTACCTTGTATTAGAAAGATAACCTACTGTAAGTAACAAAGGTTTCTTGATCTTGGATGATTACTTGGAATGGATTTAGAAAACATGGAAGTAAACTTGCAATCTTGGAAGTATTCTTGATTTTATGAAACTAGAACTTTTGGAATTTATGAAGAACACTTAGAACTTGAAGATAGAACTTGAGAGAGATCAATTAGATGAAGAAAATTGAAGAATGAAAGTGTTTGTAGGTGTTTTTGGTCGTTGGTGTATGGATTAGATATAAAGGATATGTAATTTTTGTTTTCATGTAAATAAGTCATGAATGATTACTCATATTTTTGTAATTTTATGAGATATTTCATGCTAGTTGCCAAATGATGGTTCCCACATGTGTTAGGTAACTCACATGGGCTGTTAAGAGCTGATCATTGGAGTGTATATACCAATAGTACATACATCTAAAAGCTGTGTATTGTACGATTAAGAATACGGGTGCATACGAGTAGAATTGTTGATGAAACTGAACGAGGATGTAATTGTAAGCATTTTTGTTAAGTAGAAGTATTTTTATAAGTGTCTTGAAGTCTTTCAAAAGTGTATGAATACATATTAAAACACTACATGTATATACATTTTAACTGAGTCGTTAAGTCATCGCTAGTCGTTACATGTAAACGTTGTTTTGAAACCTTTAGGTTAACGATCTTGTTGAATGTTGTTAACCCATTGTTTATTATAACAAATGAGATGTTAAATTGTTATATTATCATGATATTATGATATATAATATATCTTAGTATGATGTATATACAGTTAAATGTCGTTACAACGATAATCGTTACATATATGTCTCGTTTCGAAATCATTAAGTTAGTAGTCTTATTTTTACATATGTATTTCATTGTTAATACACTTAATAATATATTTACTTATCATTTAACATAATTAACCAAGTGTATCAATATCTTAATATGATTCATATGTACCTAGTAAGACGTTGTTATAACGATAATCGTTATATATATCGTTTTCGAGTTTCTTAAATTAATAGTCTCATTTTTATGTATATAACTCATTGTTAAAATACCTAATGAGATACATACTTATAATAAAATCATGTTAACTATATATATAACCATATATATGTCATCGTATAGTTTTTACAAGTTTTAACGTTCGTGAATCACCGGTCAACTTGGGTGGTCAATTGTCTATATGAAACCTATTTCAATTAATCAAGTCTTAACAAGTTTGATTGCTTAACATGTTGGAAACACTTAGTCATGTAAATAACAATTTCATTTAATATATATATATATAAACATGGAAAAGTTCGGGTCACTACATACCACTAGTACAAATCCCATCGATTCACCTAATAATAATGAAGAGTCGAATATATTTTAGGAAGATTCACAAATTCCCGAAGAAGAACCGGAAGAAGAGGAACCTGAAGAGGAGGAACCGGAAGAGGAGGAACCAGAAGAAGAGGAACCGGAAGAAGAGGAACCGGAAGAGGAGGAACTGGAAGAAGAAGAGGTTCCGGAGGAAGAAATATTGATACCTATCGTAAATAGATTAAATAAAAGAAAATCCACAATCAACGGACCAAAGTTAATAATGGTCAATGGTGTTTCCGCCGAGGAAGCAAAATATTGGGAAGATTACCAATTTTCTGATGAATCGGATCCTGATGTGGATTCCGATGATGTTATAGAAATTACCTCGACCCAATTTAATAAAGCGAAAGAAAATAATAAGGGAAAAGGTATAAAAATAGAAAAACCCGATTCCAACCCCGATGAACTTTATATGTATCGGCAACATCCGTATTTCCTAAAATGTAACAATGACCTGGGAACCTCTAAACCACCAGGTTTTTCTAAACCATTATGGAAAATGACGGCTCATATTAGAGGAACATCATATATTATTAGAAAATTAGGAAAACGAACCAAGTCCGAAGAAGAAGAAACCAGTGATTTAGATTAGAGGGTTGTAATCATGTTGTGTATTATATGTATTGTAGTGTGCTTGTACTTTTATGTTCTATGTAAAAATTGCTTGTATTGTTTGTTAATTATCTTTTACGAATCTAATCCTTTTCTATTTTACAGTATAAAAATAAAATGGACGTTAAGGGTAGACAACCGAATATTTTAGAAGACCTACCAGAGGATATGATTGAGGAAATCTTGTCTCGAGTCGGTCAGAATTCATCAGCACATTTAGTTATGGTAAAATTAACTTGTCAAACATTTGAAAGACTTTCCGGAAATGCCTTAGTTTATAAAAGGCTTTCCTTTGAAAGGTTGGGTATATCACATTGGGGAGACCGTAAGTTACGCCGTGTTTTCTTTAAAGCATTAAATGCGGGGAACCCAAATGCAATTTTACGCTACTGGTTAAGAACCTATTTTGACTCAACATATCCCAACATAGGATTTCATGAATTAGAAAGAGCTTCTAACATGCAACATAAAGAAGCATGTTATGCTTACGGGTTAGTGATGTTCGCTTCTTACCAAAGTGAGAAAAAGAACATCGGATTGCAACTTTTAAATAAAACCTTCCCACAAGTGACGGATTCAGTAGTTGGGGTGAGAAACAAGGTTTTTAGATTATTACGGGGCTGTTGGACATTACGAAACCCTCGTCCTTTTGACGACATTACAACATGCTGCCTAGCCAATGGTCATAACGGTTATTTTCCACAAGACCAAGGATGGGAAGTCGTCTTAGTAAAACCAGAATGCATGACTTATTTCTGGACTTATGAATTACGTGTCTTTATTTCCTTTGCTGAACAACTTGCGTATTAACTAGATTTATCTTCAAAACTGTCCTGTATCATAGTGTACTATATTTCATGTTATATGTAATATAGCGAAGTTGTAAGTTTGAAGAATATTTGTATGTGATATATTATTATAATCAGTTTTTTCATATGGAATTGTAGTAGTTGAATTGTATATATTAGCTACTAAGTATGAACTTAACGGGTAGGTAGTACTCGAATTTAAACTTATAAAATGCTAATATGAAAAAAAACCTTTTATAAATGAGTTCATATTATGCTACGAAATACTATTGACTACTCTTAATATTCTGTATGATTAACTCTATTCAGTTGGCTATTTTGAAGGAAATGGCACCGACTACTCGACACACCATGAATATGAGCTAAGAGGAATTCCGTACCTTTCTTGCTGCAAACATAGCCGCAGTACAGGATGCGCTACATACCAACAATAACTCTGAATCTAGCAATGCAGCTAACGGCGCAAGAAATCGTGTAGGATGCTCCTACAAAGAATTCACTGCCTGCAAACCTTTGGAATTTGATGGAACCGAAGGACCAATTAGATTGAAACGGTGGACCGAGAAAGTCGAATCGGTGTTTGCCATAAGTAAGTGTACTGAAGAGGACAAAGTTAAGTACGCTACGCATACCTTCACAGGTACTGCATTAACGTGGTGGAACACCTATCTTGAACAGGTAGGACAAAATGCTGCTTACGCACTACCGTGGTCGGCATTCAAGCAATTGATGAACGAGCAGTACCATCCTAGAAACGAAGTCAATAAACTCAAGGCAGAACTTAGAGAGTTACGAACACAAGGGTTCGACGTTACCACATATGAACGACGATTCACAGAGTTGTGCCTATTGTGTCCGGGAGCATTCGAAGATGAAGAAGAGAAGATCGATGCGTTTGTAAAAGGGTTACCAGTAAGGATTCAAGAAGATGTGAGTTCACACGAGCCCGCTTCTATACAGAGGGCAAGTCGAATGGCTCATAAACTCATAAATTAGATTGAGGGAAGAATTAAAGAGCAGGCGGCCGAAGAAGCCAACACAAAGCAACTCAAGAGGAAGTGGGAGGAAAACGGTGACAAGAGTCACCAGTACAACAACAACAACAATTACAACCACAATCGCAACAACTATCCCAACAACCGCAACAACAATCGCAACAATAACCGCAATATCAACAATAACTACAACAAACATCCCAACAACAACAACAACAACTACAACAACTATTTCAACAACAATAACAATTCCAACAACAACCTCAATAACAACAACGGCAACAAAAACCAAAAACAGCCATGTCATAGGTGTGAAGAAAATCATCAGGGGTTTTGCACGAAATTTTGCAACAGGTGTAAAAGAAATGGTCATAGCGCGACAAAGTGTGAGGTCTACGGACCAAAGTTTAACAGAACTAAAGGAACAAATAATGTCGGAACAAGTAATGCTGAAACGAATAGTGTCGGAGCAAGTAATACCAACGCTGTTTGTTATAAATGTGGAAAACCGGGCCACATTATTAGAAATTGCCCGAATCAGGGGAATACTAATGGGCAGGGCCGTGGAAGAGTTTTCAATATTAATGCGGCAGAAGCACAGGAAGACCCGGAGCTTGTTACGGGTACGTTTCTTATTGACGATAAATCTGCTTATGTTTTATTTGATTCGGGTGTGGATAGAAGCTATATGAGTAGAGAATATTGTGCTAAATTAAGTTCCCATTGACGCCTTTGGATAGTAAATTTTTACTCGAATTAGCAAATGGTAAATTAATTTCAGCAGATAATATATGTCGGGAGAGAGAAATTAAACTGGGGGATGAAACGTTCAAAATTGATTTAATACCAGTCGAGTTAGGGAGTTTTGATGTAATAATTGGCATGGACTGGTTGAAAAAGGAGAGAGCAGAGATCGTTTGTTACAAAAATGCGATTCGCATTATGCGTGAAAAAGGAAAACCTTTAATGGTGTACGGAGAAAAGAACAACGCGAAATTAAATCTTATTAGTAGTTTGAAGGCGCAAAAACTAATAAGAAAATGTTGTTACATCATTCTAGCACACATCGAGGAAGTTAAACCTGAAGAAAAGAACATCGGTGATGTTCCCATCGCAAAAGAATTTCCCGATGTATTTCCGAAAGAATTACCGGGACTACCTCCACACCGATCCGTTGAATTTCAAATAGACCTTGTACCAGGAGCTGCACCAATAGCTCGTGCTCCATACAGACTCGCACCCAGCGAAATGAAGGAACTTCAGAGCCAATTACAAGAACTTTTAGAGCGTGGTTTCATTCGACCAAGCACACCACCGTGGGGAGCTCCTGTTTTGTTTGTCAAGAAGAAGGATGGTACATTTAGGTTGTGTATCGACTACCGAGAGTTGAACAAACTTACCATCAAGAACCGCTACCCACTACCGAGAATCGACGACTTATTTGATCAACTATAAGGCTCGTCGGTTTATTCAAAGATTGATTTACGTTCTGGGTATCATCAAATGCGGTTGAAGGAGGATGATATTCCAAAGACTGCTTTTAGGATGCGTTACGGTCATTACGAGTTTATGGTTATGCCGTTTGGATTGACTAACGCACCAGCTGTGTTCATGAACCTCATGAACCGAGTGTGTGGGCCATATCTTGACAAGTTTGTCATTGTTTTCATCGATGACATACTTATTTACTCGAAAAATGATCAAGAGCACGAAGAACATTTGAGAAAAGTGCTAGAGTTGCTGAGAAAAGAAAAACTGTACGCTAAGTTTTGAAAGTGTGCATTTTGGTTGGAAGAAGTTCAATTCCTCGGTCATATAGTGAACAAAGAAGGTATTCAGGTGGATCCAGCAAAGATTGAAACCGTTGAAAAGTGGGAAACCCCGAAAACTCCGAAACACATACGCCAATTTTTAGGGCTAGTTGGTTATTACAGGAGATTCATCCAAGATTTTTCCAAAATAGCAAAATCCTTGACTGCATTAACGCATAAAGGGAAGAAATTTGAATGGAAGGATGAACAAGAGAAAGCATTTCAATTGTTGAAGAAAAAGTTAACTACGACACCTATATTGTCATTACCTGAAGGTAATGATGATTTTATGATATATTGTGACGCCTCAAAGCAAGGTCTCGGTTGTGTATTAATGCAACGAACGAAGGCAATTGCTTATGCGTCTAGACAATTGAAGATTCACGAGCAAAATTATACGACGCATGATTTGGAATTAGGCGCAGTTGTTTTTGCATTAAATACTTGGAGGCACTACTTATATGGGGTCAAAAGTATTATATATACCGACCACAAAAGTCTTCAACACATATTTAATCAGAAACAACTGAACATGAGGCAGCGTAGGTGGATTGAATTGTTGAATGATTACGACTTTGAGATTCGTTACCACCCGAGGAAGGCAAATGTGGTAACCGACGCCTTGAGCAGAAAGGAAAGAGAACCCATTCGAGTAAAATCTATGAATATAATGATTCACAATAATCTTACTACTCAAATAAAGGAGGCGCAACAAGGAGTTTTAAAAGAGGAAAATTTAAAGAATGAAATACCCAAAGGATCGGATAAGCATCTTAATATTCGGGAAGATGGAACCCGGTATAGGGCTGAAAGAATTTGGGTACCAAAATTTGGAGATATGAGAGAAATGATACTTAAAGAAGCTCATAAAACCAGATACTCAATACATCCTGGAACGGGGAAGATGTACAAGGATCTTAAGAAACATTTTTGGTGGCCAGGTATGAAAGCCGATGTTGCTAAATACGTAGGGGAATGTTTGACGTGTTCTAAGGTCAAAGCGGAGCATCAAAAACCATCAGGTCTACTTCAACAACCCAAAATCCCGAAATGGAAATGGGAAAACATTACCATGGATTTCATCACTAAATTGCCAAGGACTGCAAGTGGTTTTGATACTATTTGGGTAATAGTTGATCGTCTCACCAAATTAGCACACTTCCTGCCAATAAGAGAAGATGACAAGATGGAGAAGTTAGCACGACTGTATTTGAAGGAAATCGTCTCCAGACATGGAATACCAATCTCTATTATCTCTGATAGGGATGGCAGATTTATTTCAAGATTCTGGCAGACATTACAGCAAGCATTAGGAACTCGTCTAGACATGAGTACTGCCTATCATCCACAAACTGATGGGCAGAGCGAAAGGACGATACAAATGCTTGAAGACATGCTACGAGCATGTGTTATTGATTTCGGAAACAGTTTGGATCGACATCTATCGTTACCAGAATTTTCCTACAAAAACAGCTACCATTCAAGCATTGAGATGGCGCCGTTTGAAGCACTTTATGGTAGAAAGTGCATGTCTCCGATTTGTTGGAGTGAAGTGGGGGATAGACAGATTACGGGTCCGGAGATAATACAAGAAACTACCGAGAAGATCATCCAAATTCAACAACGGTTGAAAACCGCCCAAAGTCGACAAAAGAGCTACGCCGACATTAAAAGAAAAGATATAGAATTTGAAATTGGAGAGATGGTCATGCTTAAGGTTGCACCTTGGAAAGGCGTTGTTCGATTTGGTAAACGAGGGAAATTAAATCCAAGGTATATTGGACCATTCAAGATTATTGATCGTGTCGGACCAGTAGCTTACCGACTTGAGTTACCTTAACAACTCGCAGCTGTACATAACACTTTCCACGTCTCGAATTTGAAGAAATGTTTTGCTAAAGAAGATCTCACTATTCCGTTAGACGAAATCAAAATCAACGAAAAACTTCAATTCATCGAAGAACCCGTCGAAATAATGGATCGTGAGGTTAAAAGACTTAAACAAAACAAGATACCAATTGTTAAGGTTCGATGGAATTCTCGTAGAGGACCCGAGTTCACCTGGGAATGAGAAGATCAGATGAAGAAGCAATACCCGCACTTATTTCCAGAAGATAAGTCAACACCTCCAACTGCTTAAAATTTCGGGGCGAAATTTATTTAACGGGTAGGTACTGTAGTGACCCGAACTTTTCCATGTTTATATATATTAAATGAAATTGATATTTACATGATTAATGTTTCCAACATGTTAAGCAATCAAACTTGTTAAGACTTGATTAATTGAAATAGGTTTCATATAGACAATTGACCACCCAAGTTGACCGGTGATTCACGAACGTTAAAACTTGTAAAAACTATATGATGACATATATATGGATATATATATATATATATATATATATATATATATATATATATATATATATATATATATATATATATATATATATATATATATATATATATGTATATATATATATATATATATATATATATATATATATATATATATATATATATATATAGTTAACATGATATTATGATAAGTAAACATATCATTAAGTATATTAACAATGAACTACATATGTAAAAATAAGACTACTAACTTAATGATTTTGAAACGAGACATATATGTAACGATTATCGTTGTAACGACATTTAATGTATATATATCATATTAAGATATATTAATACATCATGATATCATGATAATGTAATAATTTAACATCTCATTTGATTTAATAAACAATGGGTTAACAACATTTAACAAGATCGTTAACCTAAAGGTTTCAAAACAACATTTACATGTAACGACTAACGATGACTTAACGACTCAGTTAAAATGTATATACATGTAGTGTTTTAATATGTATTCATAAACTTTTGAAATACTTCAAGACACTTATCAAAATACTTCTACTTAACAAAAGTGCTTACAATTACATCCTCGTTCAGTTTCATCAACAATTCTACTCGTATGCACCCGTATTCGCACTCGTACAATACACAGCTTTTAGATGTATGTACTATTGGTATATACACTCCAATGATAAGCTCTTAGCAGCCCATGTGAGTCAACTAACACATGTGGGAACCATCATTTGGCAACTAGCATGAAATGTCTCATAAAATTACAAAAATATGAGTAATCATTCATGACTTATTTACATGTAAACAAAATTACACATCCTTTATATCTAATCCATATACCAACGACCAAAAACACCTAAAATCACTTTCATTCTTCAATTTTCTTCATCTAATTGATCTCTCTCAAGTTCTATCTTCAAGTTCTAAGTGTTCTTCATAAATTCTATAAGTTCTAGTTTCATAAAATCAAGAATACTTCCAAGTTTGCTAGCTTACTTCCAATCTTGTAAAGTGATCATCCAATCTCAAGAAATTTTTCTTATTTACAGTAAGATATCTTTCTAATACAAGGTAATACTCATATTCAAACTTTGGTTCAATTTCTATAACTATAACAATCTTATTTTAAGTGACGATCTTACTTGAACTTGTTTTCGTGTCATGATTCTGCTTCAAGAACTTTCAAGCTATCCAAGGATCCTTTGAAGCTAGATCCATTTTTCTCATTTCCAGTAGCTTTATCCACAAAACTAGAGGTAGTAATGATGTTCATAACATCATTCGATTCATACATTTAAAGCTATCTTATTCAAAGGTTTAAACTTGTAATCACTAGAACATAGTTTAGTTAACTCTAAACTTGTTCGCAAATAAAAGTTAATCCTTCTAACTTGACTTTTAAAATCAACTAAACACATGTTATATATCTATATGATATGCTAACTTAATGATTTAAAACCTGGAAACACGAAAAACACCGTAAAACCGGACATACGCCGTCGTAGTAACACCGCGGACTGTTTTGGGTTTGATAATTAAAAACTATGATAAACTTTGATTTAAAAGTTGTTATTCTGGGAAAATGATTTTTCTTATGAATATGAAACTATATCCAAAAATCATGGTTAAACTCAAAGTGGAAGTATGTTTTTCAAAATGGTCATCAAGACGTCGTTCTTTCGACTGAAATGACTACCTTTACAAAAAAGACTTGTAACTTATATTTATGACTATAAACCTATACTTTTTCTGTTTAGATTCATAAAATAGAGTTCAATATGAAACCATAGCAATTTGATTCACTCAAAACGGATTTAAAACGAAGAAGTTATGGGTAAAACAAGATTGGATAATTTTTCTTGTTGTAGCTACATGAAAATTGGTAACAAATCTATATTAATCATATCCTAGCTAACTTACATTGTATTATACATGTATTCTAATATATTATGTAATCTTGGGATACCATAGACACGTATGCAAATGTTTTGACATATCATATCGACCCATGTGTATATATTATTTGGAACAACCATAGACACTCTATATGCAGTAATGTGGGAGTTAGTTATACAGGGTTGAGGTTGATTCCAAAAATATATATACTTTGAGTTGTGATCTAGCCTGAGACGTGTATACACTGGGTCGTGGATTGATTCAAAATAATATATATCAATTTTTTTCTGTACATCTAACTTTGGACAACTAGTTGTAGGTTACTAACGAGGACAGTTGACTTAATAAACTTAAAATAGTAAAACGTATTAAAAATGTTATAAATATATTTTGAACATACTTTGATATATATGTACATATTTGTTATAGGTTCGTGAATCGACCAGTGACCAAGTCTTACTTCCCGACGAAGTAAAAATATGTGAAAGTGAGTTATAGTCCCACTTTTAAAATCTAATATTTTGGGATGAGAATATATGCAGTTTGATAAATGTTTTACAAAATAGACACAAGTAAATGAAACTACATTATATGGGTGAATGATCGAAGCCGAATATGCCCCTTTTGCTTGGTAACCTAAGAATTAGTAAACCGATCTACTAATTGACGCGAATCCTAAAGATAGATCTACTGGGCCTAACGAACCCCATCCAAAGTACCGGATGCTTTAGTACTTCGAATTCGTTTTTATCATGTCCGAAGGATTTTCCGAAATGATAGGGGATATTCTTATATGCATCTTGTTAATGTCGGTTACCAGGTGTTCACCATATGAATGATTTTTATCTCTATGTATGAGATGTATATTGAAATATGAAATCTCGTGGTCTATTATTATGATTTGATAATATATAGGTTAAACCTATAACTCACCAACATTTTTGTTGACGTTTTAAGCATGTTTATTCTCAGGTGATTATTGAGAGCTTCCGCTGTTGCATACTAAAATAAGGACAAGATTTGGAGTCCATGCTTGTATGATATTATGTAAAAACTGCATTCAAGAAACTTATTTTTGATGTAATATATTCTTATTGTAAACCATTATGTAATGGTCGTGTGTAAAAGGTATATTTTAGATTATCATTATTTGATAATCTACGTAATGCTTTTTAAACCTTTATCGATAAAATAAAGGTTATGGTTGTTTTAAAAATGAATGCAGTCTTTGAAAAACGTCTCATATAGATGTCAAAACCTCGCGACGAAATCAATTAATATGGAACGTTTATAATCAATATGAACGGAACATTTCACCCTAAACCCTAAATTTCTAAACCCTAATATCTAAACCCTATAAACCCTAATATCTAAACCCCAATAGCTAAAACCTCAAAATACGCTTGAAAAACACGATAATTGTTATATATTACTTCTTTGAGCGTTTTCCCGCCAAAATAAAAACATTTATCACAAAGTGTCTCTACTAAATGTTCATATTTTCATCTCATATATAATGTTCGTGAACAAAGTTTTTTCAAAAAACGAAAAAAAAAAATTGCTTCCCCCCGATTGGTTACTTCCCTCTTGATCCTACCCCTATATATATATATATATATATATATATATATATATATATATGTGTGTGTGTGTGTGTGTGTGTGTGTGTGTGTATAATAAAATAACTAAATGTATAGATAATAAATATCTTAAATATATATACAAAATAAATATATATAACATATAATTTAAGATATAATGTATATATTTTAAATAGAAATTAGTATAAATTCTACATAACTACAAATATTTATATATAATATATAAATAAAATTTTGTGATTACCATTATATGTGTTGATATATATATCAATGATATAGGTTCGTGAATCCAACGCCAACCCTGCATTATTCAGTTTCGTCGTGTGAATATTTTTACTACAAAATATTGGATTGTGAGTTTCATTTGCTCCCTTTTTAAATGCTTTTGCAATATATCTTTTTGGGACTGAGAATACATGCGCTGCTTTTATAAATGTCTTACAAAATAGACACAAGTAATCGAAACTACATTCTATGTTGGATTATCCAACCGAATATGCCCCTTTTTAGCTTGGTAGCCTAAGAATGAGGGAAATGGCCCCTAATTGACGCGAATCCTAAAGATAGATCTATGGGCACTAACAAGCCCCAGTCAGAGAATTTGAACTGCTTTAGCACTTCGATTTATCATATCCGATGAGAGTCCCGGAATGATGGGGATATTCTATATGCATCCTGTTAAGGTCGGTTACTAGGTGTTCAACATATGAATGAATTTTTATCTCTATGCAGTTTGCGAAATGCCTGATATGAGATTAAGTTTATGAGAAATTGAAATAGGAAATCTTGTGGTCTATTAAAATTATGGAAATGATTGATTACGATAAACTAATGAACTCACCAACCTTTTGGTTGACACTTTAAAGCATGTTTATCCTCAGGTTTGAAAGAAATCTTCCGCTGTGCATTTGCTCATTATTAGTTGGAGTCATTCATGACATATTTCAAAAGACGTTGCATTCGAGTCGTTGAGTTCAACAAGATTAATAATAAGTAAATGACAGATTAGGTAATTTATAGTTTGGATATTATGAAATGGTATGCATGTCTGTCAAGTTTCGATGTAAAGAAAGTTGTCTTTTAAAAACGAATGCAATGTTTGTAAAATGTATCATATAGAGGTCAAATACCTCGCAATGTAATCATATGTTATTGTATTCGTCCTTATGGATTGGGACGGGTCGCTTCACTAAATCTATCTCTTGGGTCAAATGGGAAGAATTACTTTTACCTTATGGGTCGGGGGGCTTAAATCTGGGTTCTTTATATAGCAAAAATTTGGCCTTAATTGGTAAGTGGTGGTGGAGGTTTAAAACCGAATCCGACTCCTTATGGGTTAAGGTCATCTCGAGTATTTATGGCACATCGGGTGGTCTCCTTGGTGATGCAAGTTACCATGGTAGATCGCCCAAATCTGTTTAGTCTAATGTTATTGAAACAGGGCAACATATTGACTCTCTTGGAGTTCGCTTCAGAGATTCGTTTGTTCGGAAAATTGGGACCGGGGATGCTACAAGTTTTTGGGGGGATATTTGGCTCGGGGATGTTGCGCTAAAGGAAAAATTCCGTAGGCTCGCAAGACTCGATTTGAATCAGGAAGCCTTGGTAAAAGACAGGTTACATTGGGATGGTTCGAAAACAGTGGCGACTTGGGAATGGACAAGGACACCATCGGGCTGTGTGCTTGGTGAGCTTGAGGAGTTATCTGTCATGCTACAATCGGTGAGGCTAGATCCGGATTTGAAGGACTCGTGGAGGTGGAGTGGTAATAGTAATGGTTTGTTCACTACAAAAAGCCTTTCTTCCTTGGTCATTTCAAAAACAATACATGCGGGTGCAAACGCAAAAGGAACCTTAAGGAACAACGTGGTACCAAAAAAGGTCGAGATTTTCATTTGGAGGGTTAGAAGAGAAAGAATTCCGGCTCGAATAGAACTTGACAAATGGGGAATTGATCTACACTCGGTTCGTTGCCCGATTTGTGATGATGATATCGAGTCGGTGGTTCATTCTCTACTCACGTGCGAAAAAGCGAATGAGGTGTAGACTAAAGTTTTCAAATGGTGGGGTATTAATGGTGCCTCAAACTTCTCCTTTGATCCTTTGATGATCTTCTTCAAGGCTTGCCGAACCTCACAAATTCGGTCTCGGGCAAGTGCATTTTGCAAGGGGTAATTTGGAGTACTTGTTACCTAATATGGAAAAATCGGAACTCGACAATATTCAAGAATAAGTGTTGGAGTACTCCGAATGCCTTAAGCGAAATACAAGTGAAGAGTTACGAGTGGATCGCGAAGAGATTTAAAGGGAAATCGATTGATTGGCATAATTGGTTTCATAATCCTTCTTGTTATTTGATTTAGTTTAAATGTGTATATTTAGTGTGCGATGTATAAATTGATGCTAGCTTGGCATCCGCTGTGAACTCTTACTCCTGATTCTAGGAGCCTTTCTGTATATAGCTTGAGAAATAAAAGATTATTGCTTTTCAAAAAAAAAAAAAAAAAAGTGCACACCATGTTTGCTAAGACATAAATCTGCGTCAACTCTCGAGATGCCATAGCGTATTC